>NC_091978.1:367238568-367601068 GCF_044704955.1 Pristiophorus japonicus | reverse complement strand
CAAAATTCTCATCCTTGTTTTCAAATCCCTCCATGTCCTCGTCCCTCCCTATCTCTGTAATCTCCTCCAGCCCCACAAACCCCCCCAAGATGTCTGCGCTCCTTAAATTTGGCCCTCTTGAGCATCCCTGATAATAATCGCTCCACCATCGGTGGTTGCCTGGGCCCTAAACTCTGGAACTCCCTCCTTAAACCTCTCCGCCTCTTTTTACTCCTTTAAGACGCTCCTTAAAACCTATCTCTTTCCTGCCCTAATATCTCCTTATGCAGCTCGGTGTCAAATGTATCTGTTTTGTCTTATAACCCTCCTGTGAAGCGCCTTGGGATGTTTTACTACGTTAAAGGCGCTATATAAATAAACATTTTTGTTGTATGATGGGCTGAATTGACTCTGTATGCATGCTATCGTTCTATGATTCTGTGAACGAGAGCAAACGTCCCTGTAATCCTTGAAGGGTTAAACTGACATCGAGTCATTGTGTAGTCACTATACTCCGAGAGAGTGGAACCCTTGTAATATAAAACCTAATTAAAACCTCTGAACATTCATACGAGCCAGAAAGAGTCTGCTCCAAGCAATTCATGTACCATGGACTTGTCAAATGCTGTTCTTTTGGTTTTGGATTTGATGCAGAAGTTTTGGAATTCGTTGAGACAGATGGTGGCAGAGAAAGATCACTGCATGGTGGATCATATTCAACACAGCCATGTTTGCAAACAACAGCAACAACTTATATGGCGCCTTTAATCTAGTAACATACCCCAAGCCACTTCACAGGATGTGCTATGAGACAAAAAAAATAGACTTGACACCGAGCCACATAAGAAGAAATTGCGGCTGATGACCAAAGGCTCGGTCACAGAGGTCAGTTTTAAGGAGAGTCTTGAAGGAGGAGAGAGAGGCGGAGAGGTTTAGGCAGGGAGTTCCAGAGCCTGGGTCCCAGGCAACAGAAGGCACGGCCACCAATGGTCAAACGATTATAATCAGGGATGCTCAAAAGGGCAGAATTAGAGGAGCGCAGACATCTTGGGGGGGTTAAGAACATAAGAAATAGGAGCAGGAGTAGGCCATTTAGCCCCTCGAGCCTGCTCCGCCATTCAATAAGATCATGGCCGATCTGATCCTGGACTCAACTCCACTTCCCTGCCCGCTCCCCATAACCCTTCACACCTTTATCGCTCAAAAATCTGTCGATCTCCGCCTTAAATATATTCAATGACCCAGCCTCCACAGCTCTCTGGGGCAGAGAATTCCACAGATTTACAACCCTCTGAGAGAAGAGGTTGTGGGGCTGGAGGAGATTACAGAGATAGGGTGTGGGGGGGGGGGTGGCGAGGGCCATGGAGGGATTTGAAAACAAGGATGAGAATTTTGAAATCGAGGCGTTGCTTAACCCTCGAGAAGTGATCTGGAATTCCAGCGCCAGCGGCTCGTTTGAAGTACCACTGCCTACCTTCGCCTCGAAACTGGCCAGCAGACCAGTGTGTCGGGGCTGTCCGCAGAAAGAACCTGTTATATAAAACACCTTCCACGTTCCCAGGACGGTCCCAAAGCACTTTCCAGGCAATGACTTCCTTTTGGAGTGTCGTCACTGTTGTAATGTGGACAACTGTGCTAGCCGTATGCGAACAGCAAGATCCCACATACGGCAACGTGATGAAAGGTCATCGAGCTAAAATGTTAACTGTGTTTCTCGCTCCGCAGATGCTGCCCGACCTGCCGAGTGTTTCCAGCACTTTCTGTCTTTACTTCAGGTTTCCAGCATCTGCGCTGTTTTTGTTTTTGAATGAGACGAAGGACCTGCCGTTGACTGTCTTTCAAATGAAACGTTAAATGTCTGCTCTCTCAGGTGGACGTAAAAGATCCCCTGGCATTATTTCAAAGAAGAGCAGGGGGAGTTATCCCCGGTGTCCTGGGGCCAATATTTATCCCTCAATCAACATCACAAAAACAGATTATCTGGGTCATTGTCACATTGCTGTTTGTGGGAGCTTGCTGTGCGCAAATTGGCTGCCGCGTTACCCACATTACAACAGTGACTACACTCCAAAAGTACTTCATTGGCTGTAAAGCGCTTTGAGACGTCCGGTGGCTGTGAAAGGCGTTATATAAATGCAGTTCTTTCTTTTTTCTTTTTAATCTGTTTTTTGGTGATGTTCGTTGAGGGATAAATATTATCTCCCCATCACTTTTGGGAATAGTGCCGCGGGATTTTTACGTCCACCTGAGACAGCAGACGAGGTCTCGGCTTGACATCTCATCCGAAAGACGACACCTCCGACAGTGCAGGGAAGTGAATCAGAATTATTTACAACAAACTATACTAATGGTTCTCTTAAAACACGGTAAAATCAGGCAAATGATTTGTCAAGTTATTGTTGACAGAGGGATGTATTTGTCAATGGTTGGCTACCGCCTTGCCACCAGATGGGGAAACTGAACTTCATCATAGACAGTCCCTCGAAATCGAGGAAGACTTGCTTCTCCACTGCAGAAGGTTATTGAGGCCAGTTTGTTAGATATATTCAAAAGGGAGTTAGATGTGGCCCTTACGGCCAAAGGGATCAAGGGGTATTGAGAGAAAGCAGGAATGGGGTACTGAGGTTGAATGATCAGCCATGATCATATTGAATGGCGGTGCAGGCTCGAAGGGCCGAATGGCCTACTCCTGCAGCTAATTTCTATGTTTCTATGTTTCTGTTTCCACTCTAAAAATGAGTACTCAGGTGACTGAACAGTACCGTACAGGTATTACAGTCTCTGTCACAGGTGGGACAGACAGTGGTTGAGGAAAGGGAGGGTGGGACTGGTTTGCCGCACGCTCCTTCCGCTGCCTGCGCTTGGTTTCTGCATGCTCTCTGCGACGAGACTCGAGGTGCTCAGCGCCCTCCCGGATGCTCTTCCTCCACTTAGGGCGGTCTTTGGGCCAGGGACTCCCAGGTGTCGTCGGGGATGTTGCATTTTATCAGGGAGGCTTTGAGGGTATCCTTGTAACATTTCCTCTGCCCACCTTAGGCTCGCTTGCTGTATAGGAGTTCCGAGTAGAGCGCTTGCTTTGGGAGTCTTGTGTCGGGCATGCGGACAATGTGGCCTGCCCAGCGGAGCTGATCGAGTGTGGTCAGTGCTTCGATGCTGGGGATGTTGGCTTGGTCGAGGACGCTGACGTTGGTGCCTCTGTCCTCCCAGGGGATTTGGGCAGATTAAGTCAGTGGTCCACCCAGTGTGAGCTGGGGTGGATAATGTTTCTACAAGAATGACAAGACTGTCATTTGAGCCCATTTGCAAGGTTGGAGCGCAACAATGTTTTTCAGCTGTGGCTCAGTGAGCAGCACTCTCGCCTCTGAGTCAGAAGGTTGTGGGTTCAAGTCCCACTCCAGGGACTTACGCACAAAAATTGCTGACGCTCCCAGTGCAGTGCTGCGGGAACGCTGCACTGTCGGAGGTGCTATCATTCAGATGAACTGAAATGGACATGGACGATCCCATGGCTCTTCTTCGAAGAAGAGCAGAGGAGTTATCCCCGGTGTCCTGGGGCCAATATTTATCCCTCAATCAACACAACAAAAAAAACAGATTATCTGGTCATTATCACATGGCTGTTTGTGGGAGCTTGCTGTGCGCAAATTGGCTGCCGCATTTCCCACATTACAACAGTGACTGCACTCCAAAAAGTACTTCATTGGCCGTAAAGCGCCTTGAGACGTCCGGTGGTTGTAAAAGGCGCTATATAGATGCATGTCTTTCTGTTCCCTTTTAAACGTGCTGACTCTCTGCCTTAACTGCAGCCTCCGTCTTTCACCCCCCCCCCCACCGCCCCGTGTCGAATTAAACCCAACAAGAGCTGATTTAAAACGATGCAGTCCGTGAGGTGGAAAGGATTGCAATTTTTTTTCAGTACCAATAATTCTAACAGCGAACAGATGATTCTTATGTAGCTTGTTCGGTACTAAAATATTATCGGCGTCAGCCTGATCTGTGTGAATGCATTACTGGGCAGGATGTATATTTGTAAACCATGCTTCCAGAAATATTATGGCTGTGACTAATAATTGTATATTTGTGGAATACTGCGATTCAAGCAGCCTGCTATATAATGTTGTAAATTAATTATAAAATACCTAACATGGGAGAGGTGTTTGTTTAAATCATGAAACACTGTACCTCGGGTTATACAGGAATAGTTAGGACGTCAAAAGACTATTTGGACTATTGAAGCTCATCCTTCCAGGACCTGAACTCATGCTGTCAAGCATCCAATTACATTTTGAATTACCCAAATTTTGTAGGGGGCTCAAAGTCCCCGGTCCCAACAACTGCATCTTGCATTTATATAGCGTCTTTAATGTATTAAAATGTCCCATGATGCTTCACAGGAGCGATCATTCGGCAAAATTTGACACCGAGCCACGTTAGGCAATATGAGGACAGGTGGCCCAAAGCTAGGTCAAACAGGTAGGTTTTAAGGAGCGACTTAAAGGAGGAGAGAGAAAGGTAGCGCGGGGGAGAGGTTTAGGGAGGGAGTTCCAGAGCTCAGGGTCCGAGGCAGCTGAAGGCACGGCCGCCAATGGTAGAGCGATGAAAATTGAGGCTACGCAAGAGTCCAGGATTGGAGGAGCGCAGAGATCTGGGAGGGTTCTAACACAATATTCCCTGTGAGCTGTGCTTTGTTCAGCACGGTCTGTCTCATTTAGTGCGTTGTACCCTTAAAATTCTGCGCATGCGCAATATTTACACCGGTGAGCGCCCTGCGCGAGAGCGTTCAGATTACTGCTGGTTACTGCACACACCTTAGCGGGAACATTGGTTGGGGTGATGGAAGCTGAGAGATGTTATTCCCCAAGGCAGTAATTTCATTGGCTCCAATCTCCCTGCTTCCCAGTTACCTGGGAACCAGGAACAACCCGTGGTACGGGTTGCCTCAGCAGTGGAAGTGTGGCCCACTCACGGTGGGACCTGGCCTGGACCCCCCATAAGAACATTGGCACCATCATTATCGGCAGCCTCTTGAAATCGAGGACAACTTGCTTCCACTCTAAAAGTGAGTTCTCGGGGTAACTGAACAGTCCAATACGGGAATTACAGTCTCTGTCACAGGTGGGACAGACAGTGGTTGAAGGAAAGGGTGGGTGGGACTGGTTTGCCGCACGCTCCTTCCGCTGCCTGCGCTTGGTTCCTGCATGCTCTCGGTGACAAGACTCGAGGTGTTCAGCGCCCTCCCGGATGCTCTTCCTCCACTTAGGGCGGCCTTTGGCCAGGGACTCCCAGGTGTCGGTGGGGATGTTGCACTCAATCAAGGAAGCTTTGAGGGTGTCCTTGAAACGTTTCCTCTTCCCACCTGGGGCTCACTTGCCGTGTAGGAGTTCTGAGTAGAGCGCTTGCTTTGGGAGTCTTGTGTCGGGGCATGCGGACAATGTGGCCCGCCCAGCGGAGCTGACCGAGTGTGGTCAGTGCTTTGATGCTGGGGATGTTGGCCTGGTCGCGGACACCGACGTTGGTGCATCTGTCTTCCCAGGGGATTGGCAGCATCTTGCGGAGACCATGAGTGATATCGCTCCCTTTCTAATGGGTGCCAATCAGAGTGGCCTGCAATTCCTGCCCTTTCCCCCACCTGCAAGTGTCAGTTGTACTAGAGCGCCACCTAGTGGACTACTGCTCCACCTAGTGGACTACTGTGGTAATGCAACTGCTGATGTAAATAACATAACAGTCACATGATGTATTGGAGCCATCTTGTAGTCTGTGTGTTTGTTAGTGATGTTGCAAAGAATATACCACATTGGCGACATAGGATGGGATAATCGGATACCCTAGCTGAAATTGTTGTTGGTGCATCATCCAGTCAAACAGAGAGACTTTGAGAGGTTCTTTCTTTTGCAGCACAGCTAAAAAAATCAAGTTAATTTCAAGCACACTTGGCTGAACTGAAGAGTCCAGATGGCTGTGCCTGTGGGAATAACAGGGCACTTGGGGTTAGTTCCATCGCAACCGAGAGACTTTCGGAGTGTACTTGGAGTGGCTAGAAATGTTTTTCACTGCAAATACTATCGTCAAGGTCCCTGATGATGAAAACCATTTAGAAAGAAAACGGGCTATTTTATTGACTGAAGCAGGTCCCGAGGTGTGCTTGTTCCTGTCAAGCCAAAGGGCACGCCACTGACGGAGCTTCTAACCCAGTTCGTGTCAGTGTCAGTTGTGGCTCAGTGGGTAGTACTCTCACTTCTGAGTCAGGAGGTTGTGGGTTCAAATCTCACAAATCTCCGGAGACTTGAGCACAGAAATCCAGGCTGACACTCCCAGTGCAGTGCTGAGGGAGTGCTGCACTGTCGGAGGGGCCGTCTTTCAGATGAGACGTTAAACCGAGTTCCCGTCTGCTCTCTCTCAGGTGGACGTAAAAGCTCCCACGGCCCCTATTTCGAAGAAGAGCAGGGGGAGTTATCCCTGATGTCCTGGGGCCAATATTTATTCCTCAATCAACATAACAAAAACAGATTATCTGGTCACTATCACGTTGCTGTGTGTGGGAGCTTGCTGTGCGCAAATTGGCTGCCGCGTTTCCCACATTACAAAAGTGACTATGCTCCAAAAGTACTTCATTGGCTGTAAAGCACTTTGAGACGTCCGGTGGTTGTGAAAGGTGCTATATAAATGCAAGTCTTTTTTTTTCTTTAATGGGCGGTCAATGTATGCAAAACAGGTGACCCCACCCTGACCCCCAAATAATCAGGCAGAGCCTGCTCCACTGCACCAAAGATTGTGGTCCCCTTTGTCTGCGCTGCCTGCAGGTTACTTTGATCATTGTTGCTCCTTTTAGTCTGTGTTTCCCAATCGGTGAAGCCGTTTGAGCGGGTTAAGTAACTCCACCCAAAAAGTCAGGCTTGAGCTGGGTTTTCCGGCCCTTTGCGCTCCGGAGCGGCGTGAAAGGCGGCGGTGAGTTCACCTGCGCCCCGCCGCGATCCTCCGGTCGGGTTTAGCGGCGGCGCGGAGTAGTATTGCCCGGCGAGCGCTGTGCCGGGTGTGCAACATCTCCCCCCGGTCGCGACACACGCGCGAGTCTGGAGCTCCTGCCCGACCGGTCCGGCTCGGAACTGCGGCCCGCAGTGACCGCCCGGGAAATCAGAGCGGACCAGCGGGGGAGAGGGAGCTAAAACCCTCCAAAAGCAAAAGCGAGTGCTTTTCGTTTTACACTTTTGTGCGATTTGCGTTGTGGTGGCGTGGACAATGTTTTGGGAATGTTTTCCTGATTTTCTTAAAGTTTTACCCCACCCCTTCCCGAGGTATCTCTGGGAACGCTCCCAGCGCCCCCCCCGGCTCGTTAGCACGGAGCTTCCCGTCCTAACGCCCGGGAGTGAGGTGTACAACGCCTCCCTTAATGCTGCGCCCCCTGACTCAGGGCCCAGCCCCCCAAACTTACCGACTGAGATGCAAACTGTTCCCGGGCGCTAACTCTCCCGCCCCCCCCCCGCCCCACACACCACCCCCACCCCCTCACCGCCATTATAGCCCCAAAACTAGAAATGCCAAAAAATCCAGCCCCAGGCTTTTGAGCGAAAACGATTCAGTTGACAATCTTTTTTTCAACACAGCTTTCACGAGTTTAGTATTAATTTTCTCTGGGTTTGCTAAAGAAATACTCTGGGTTTTGCCTATCTCTGCCATCGCCAGCTTCGCTAATCAATCCTCGTTCCGCAGCTCGTTCCGGTTACATCTGGATCATTCTTTTTTCTGCATCAAATTACAACTCCCTTTATAGGCTGTGCTGACTAACTCTAAACGCAGTAACGTGGCCTGACCAGTGTGTTATAAAGCTTCAGCATAGCCTCTACAAACCTGAGTGCCACAATGACTCAGAACTCACTCGGAGCATTTAAGTTCCTCCTCGGCACCCCCTCAAGATGTTTGGACAGAAAACCATGTGGGTGCATGTGCAAACGTCCTGATATACATAGGGTTACATAGGACATACAGCACAGAAGCAGGCCATTCTTTAGATAGGATGTGAACGCCTTAGAGAGGGCGCAGAAAAGATTTACGAGAATGATTCCAGGGATAAGGGACTTCAGTGACGTGGATAGACTGGAGAAGCCGGGGTTGTTCTCCTTGAAGCAGAGAAGGTTGAGAGGAGATTTGATGGAGGTGTTCAAAGTCATGAGGGGTCTGGACAGAGTAGAGAGAGAGAAACTGTTCCCATTGGTGGAAGGGTCGAGAACCAGAGGACACAGATTTAAGGCGATTGGCAGAAGAACCAAAGGCAACATGAGGAAAAACGTTTTTACGCAGCGAGTGGTTAGGATCTGGAATGTGCTGCCTGAGAGGGCGGTGGAGGCAGACTCAATTGTGGCTTTCAAAGGGGAATTGGATAAGTACCTGAAGGAAAAAAATTGCAGAGCTACAGGGAAAGGGCGGGGAGTGGGACTAGCTGATGTGCTCTTGCAGAGAGCCGGCACAGGCTTGACAGGCCGAATGGCCTCCTTCTGTGCTGTAACCGTTCTATGATTCTATTTGGACTAACCAGTCCATGCCGGGGTATATGATCCACTCGAGCCAGCTCCCATCTTTCCTCATCTATCTCTATCCCTTCTCCCTCATGTGCTTATCATGAGCTTGCTTGTGTGCAATTTGGCTGCCACATTTCCCATATTGCAACAGTGACTACACTCCAAAAGAACGTCATTGGCTGTAAAGCTGCTTTGAGATGTCCGGTGGTCGTGAAAGGCGCTATATAAATCCTCAGTCTTTGTTTCTTTTTACCTCATCATTATCATAGGCAGTCCTTCGGAATTGAGGAAGACTTGCTTCCCCTTAGAATGAGTTCTTAGGTGGCTGAAGACTTGCTTCCTCTTAGCATGAGTTCTTAGGTGGCTGAACAGTCCAATACGAGAACCACAGTCTCTGTCACAGGTGGGGTAGATAGTCGTTGAGGATAAGGGAGGGTGGGACTGGTTTGCCGCGCGCTCCATCCGCTGCCTGCGCTTGTTTTCTGCATGCTCTCGGCGACGAGACTCGAGGTGCTCAGCGCCCTCCCGGATGCACTTCCTCCACTTAGGGCGGTCTTTGGCCAGGGACTCCCAGGTGTCGGTGGGGATGTTGCATTTTATCAGGGAGGCTTTGAGGGTGTCCTTGAAACGTTTCCTCTGCCCACCTTTGGCTCGTTTGCCGTGAAGGAGTTCTGAGTAGAGCGCTTGCTTTGGGAGTCTCGCCTTACATGCATCTGTACAATTCACTTCAACTACTTCCTGTTGACGCTTAAGTTTTACACCGTGGTGAAAAGAGGATCCTTAGATTTCTTGTTGCTGAGTCTGGGCGGGGAGGGGTGGAGTTTCCACAGAGCTCCTCCCATTTTGCTGCCGTAACTCTGGGGTAAATTTGGCGGTTACTTGTGTACACTGGCAATCTGTAGCGCCAGAACAGAAACATTTCCGAGCCAATTCAACCCTTCCCAGTCTTAACGGTTAAGAAATTTCCAACAAATTCAACTTCCATTAAACTTGCAATCAGTTGACGATACAGATTTGTAGTCGCTGACCGTGAAAGATTTCTACGGGTGCTTGACAATAACATATTCGTATCCATCCCTCTTGGGGACGTGTGCCTTTATCTTCCTCCATCATGACCATCTTTAATATTCCATTTAAAGAAAGAACGAAAGATAGAACTTGCATTCACAAGGCAACATTCATACCTTCAGGACATCTCCGAGCACTTCGCAGCCAGCGAATGGTTTTGAAGTGTCACTGTGTCGGGAGAGGCAGAAGCCAATTTGAGCATAGCAAGATCCCACAGACTGCCCAGTTAATCTATTCTGGTGGGGGTGGCTGAGGGATTAATGCTCACAACAGCAGATTACACAACAGTGACGACACGTCAAAAAGTACTTCATTGGCTGTAAAGCGCTTTGATGCATCCATGGGTCATGAAAGGCGCTATATAAATGCAAGTCTTTCTTGGCACGGCAGCATAATAACAACAACAGCTTGAATTTGTATAGCACCTTTACCGTGGTAAAATATCCCAAGTCGCTTCACAGGAGTGTTATAAAGCAACATTTGACATTGACTCACATAAGGAGATATTAGTGCAGAGGGGTAGGTTTTAAGGAGCGTCTTGAAGGAGGAAAGAGAGGTAGAAAGGCAGAGAGGTTTGGGGAGGGAGTTCCAGAGCTTGGGGCCCAGGCAACAGAAGGCACGGCCACCAATGGTTGAGCGATTATAATTAGGGATGCTCAAGAGGGAAGAATTAGAGGAGTGCAGAGATCTCGGGGGGGAGGCTGAAGGAGATTACAGAGATAGGGAGGGGCAAGGCAATAGAGGATTTCAAACAAGGATGAGAATTTTAAAATCGAGGTGTCGCTTAACTGGGAGCCAATGTCGGTCAGCGAGCACAGGGGGTGATGGGTGAGCGGGACTTGGTGCGAGTTAGGACACGGGGCAGTGAGCACAGGGGGTGATGGGTGAGCGGGACTTGGTGCGAGTTAGGACACGGGGCAGCGAGCACAGGGGGTGATGGGTGAGCGGGACTTGGTGCGAGTTAGGACACGGGGCAGTGAGCACAGGGGGTGATGGGTGAGCGGTTCTTGGTGCGAGTTAGGACACGGGGCAGTGAGCACAGGGGGTGATGGGTGAGTGGGACTCGGTGCGAGTTAGGACACGGGGCAGCGAGCACAGGGGGTGATGGGTGAGTGGGACTCGGTGCGAGTTAGGACACGGGGCAGCGAGCACAGGGGGTGATGGGTGAGTGGGACTTGGCGCGAGTTAGGACACGGGGCAGTGAGCACAGGGGGTGATGGGTGAGCGGACTTGGTGTGAGTTAGGACATGGGGCAGTGAGCACAGGGGGTGATGGGTGAGCGGGACTTGGTGCGAGTTAGGACACGGGGCAGTGAGCACAGGGGGTGATGGGTGAGTGGGACTTGGTGCGAGTTAGGACACGGGGCAGTGAGCACAGGGGGTGATGGGTGAGCGGGACTTGGTGCGAGTTAGGACACGGGGCAGTGAGCACAGGGGGTGATGGGTGAGCGGGACTTGGTGCGAGTTAGGACACGGGGCAGTGAGCACAGGGGGTGATGGGTGAGCGGGACTTGGTGCGAGTTAGGACACGGGGCAGAGAGCACGGGGGTGATGGGTGAGCGGGACTCGGTGCGAGTTAGGACACGGGGCAGCGAGCACAGGGGGTGATGAGTGAGTGGGACTGGGTGCGAGTTAGGACACGGGGCAGCGAGCACAGGGGGTGATGGGTGAGCGGGACTCGGTGCGAGTTAGGACAAGGGCAGCCGAGTTTTCGATCACCTCTAGTTTACGTAGGGTAGAATGTGGGAGGCCAGCCAGGAGTGCATTGGAATACTCAAGTCTGGAGCTAACAAAGGCACGGATGAGGGCTTCAGCTACGGATGAGCCGAGGCAAGGGCGGAGACGGGCGATGTCCCAGTCTGGTCAAATCTGAGGAGGGCACCGATACGGAGCAGGCAGCACGGAGAGGATGTGGTTAATGGCTTTCAGCGATCAGCTTTTTTTTCCAGACGGCCAAACAAAGGGAAAATTCAATTTGGTGCAAGCACAATGCAGGCTGCAACACAGGCAGAAAGAATGTTAACAATAAAATGGAATGGAAGGGGCGATGTTCCACTTAATCTGAAACAGAAAATCTCCCCAGGGTTAATGCAGAGTGACTGGGAAAGTTGCCGGGGAATAGTCAAAAGATACATCACTGTCACTGTCACTGTCGGCGAAACACTTAAGGCAATAAATGGAATCTGAGGATATGAAGCCCGAACAACGGATGTACGGGGAACATTTTCATCGTTACTGTCCCCAGCGACAGTGCGAGGTAGCAGGAACGTATCGGGTGATACCAGAACTGCATGCTTATAGCAATCAGGAAAGGATGAACGATGGGATTGGGAGGCACCGTTGCTTCTTGGGGATGTCTGCGGAGACAGAAGAATATGTTAGAATGTTGACTGCGTGCCGAACCTACAAATATTGCTCATGTAGCAACATGTTGTGTATCATGTGACTGCACCTAAGCTGTCTGTCTCGTGGTGATCTTTCGGATGAGATGTTAAACCCGAGGCTCCGTCTGCTCACTGGGGGTGGACATAGAAACATAGAAACATAGAAAATAGGTGCAGGAGTAGGCCATTCGGCCTTTCGAGCCTGCACCACCATTCAATAAGATCATGGCTGATCATTCACCTCAGTACCCCTTTCTTGCTTTCTCTCCATACCCCTTGATCCCTTTAGCCATCAGGGCCATATTTAACTCCCTCTTGAATATATCTAACGAACTGGCATCAACAACTCTCTGCGGTAGAGAATTGCACAGGTTAACAACTCTCTGAGTGAAGAAGTTTCTCTTCATCTCGCTCCTAATTGGCTTACCCCTTATCCTTAGACTGTGACCCCTGGTTCTGGACTTCCCCAACATTGAGACGTAAAAGATCCCACGGCCACTATTTGGAAGAAGAGCAGGGGGAGTTATCCCCGGTGTCCTGGGCCCAATATTTATCACTCAACCAGCATCACTAAAATACAGATGATCCGGTCATTATGACAATTCTGTTTGTGGGAGCTTGCTGTGCAACAAATTAGCTGCCGCGTTTCCCACAATACAACAGTGACTACACTTCAAAAAGTACTTCATTGGCTGTAAAGCGCTTTGGGACACCCTGAGGTTGTGAAAGGCGCTATATAAATGCAAGTCTTTCTTTATAGTTAATTCTGTTGTTTATTCCAGCCCAAGCCCTGCTTGGGACCATACTATAGCCACAGCTGAAAATTTTAACTAAGTACATCTCAATTGTAAATATCCTCAAATTGGCTGCAAAGCATTTTGGGACATCTGGACGTCGTGAAAGGCGCTATAGAAATGCAAATCTTTTTTGCCTCAGTTTCTGTGGCCAAGTTCTGATGCTTCAAGTGTCTGATTCCTGCAAACTCTAACAGCACTCTCGAAGATTCAGACTGCCTGCCAATCCTGGAGGCAAGTTGTTCCGTGGGCCTCAGCTATCCTGGCAGTCTAGTGATTGATGGTAATGCATCCAGTTTCCCCACCGCTCTATTGCAGTATTCATCCAACGTCGCCACCAGTGTAAGGTGATCTGCTTTCAACGTCCCCACCAAGGTGGGGAATTTCTCCAACCAACTGCCCTGCCGATACATTACGTACTTTCAGAGAGTCCGAAATATTAGAGTTGTGAATCTCAAATCTGGGCAGCAACAACAACAACCTGTATTTATATAGTGCCTTTAGCGTAGTGAAACGTCCCGGGGTGCTTCACGGAAGTGTTATCCGATAAAGAATTTGACACCGAGCTGCATAAGTAGAAATTAGCGCAGGTGACCAAAAGCTTGGTCAAAGAGGTAGGTTTTATGGAGCATCTTAAAAGAGGAAAGAGAGGTAGCGATGTGGAGAGGTTTAGGCAGGGAGTTCCAGAGCTTGGGGCCCAGGTAACAGAAGGTACGGCCACCAATGGTTGAGCGATTATAATCAGGGATGCTCAAGAGGGCAGAATTGGAGGGACGCAGACATCTCGGGGGGTTGTGGGGCTGGAGGAGATTACAGAGATAGCGAGAGGGCGAGGGCCATAGAAGGATTTGAAAATAAGGATGAGAATTTTGAAATCGAGGCGTTGCTTAATCGGGAGCCAATGTAGGCCAGCGAGCACAGGGGGTGATGGGTGAGTGGGATTTGGTGCGAGTTAGGATATGGGCAGCCGAGTTTTGGATCACCTCTAGTTTACATAGGGTAGAATGTGGGAGGCCACTGGAATAGTCAAGTCTGATCAAATCTTGGGATGGGGGGTGGTGAGGGTGCGATTGGTGCTGGGGGGGTGGATAGGAGGTCGCGGTGGTAACGATGACCTAACGTACGCAACGGGAAACTGACTGGCCGCCGGTTGTGCACCGTGCCGTACTTGACTCTCCATGGACGTCAGTGGAGTTGTCTACAGACTAAATGCCCAGTCTCAATTCATAGCTTTGTAGGGCAGGGTTGCACGTGGGGAATTTTGGTGTGGTGGCCAGCAGATCTCACTGAATATGTGCTTTCTACACTTGCTACTGTGTAAAATCTACCCTGGAGTCTTTCCTTGACTTGAAATATGACCGATCGCCTATCCAACACAATGGCGAGGAGTATGAAGTGATTTTGGTCTCCGGACTGCAGGACTTACGGGGCACGGTAGCATAGCGGTTATGTTGCTGGACTAGTCATCCAGAGGCCTGGACTAATGATCTGATGTGAGTTCAAATCCTACCACGGCAGCTGGGGAATTTAAATTCAGTTCATTAAATAATTCTGGAATAAAAAGCTAGTAATTGTGACCATGAAGCCTTTGGATTGATGTAAAAACCTAACTGGTTCACTAAAGTCCTTTGTTCAAGTCCCACTCCAGGGACTTGAGCACAGAACAAATCTAGGCTGACACTCCCAGTGCAGTGCTGAGGGAGCGCCGCACTGTCGGAGGTAACGTCTTTCGGATGAGACGTTAAACCGAGGCCCCGTCTGCTCTCTCAGATGAACGTAAAAGATCCCACGGCATATTTTGAAGAAGAGCAGGGGAGTTATCCCCGGTGTACTGGGGCTAATATTTATCCTTCAATCCACATGACAAAAAACAGATTATCTGGTCATTATCACACTGCTGTGTGTGGGAGCTCGCTGTGCGCAAATTGGTTGCTGCATTTCCCACATTACAACAGTGACTGCATCCCAAAAGTACTTCATTGGCTGTGAAGCGCTTAGGTACATCCTGAGGTGGTGAAAGGCGCTATATAAATGCAAGTATTTCTGTTTTATCTTTCTATTTCTTCGGACCTGCTTTCGTTGCACCTTTTCCGCCAAAGTTAAGGCGACGGAGCGGGAAAGCAGCTCGACGGAAATTCCTGCCGCTTGATGCCAGGCGGTTAAAAACAAATTGTCGGTTTCATTGAAATTCCATTATTGGGATAAAGAACATCGTTTTGTGTATTCCAATAAAACCTTGGCAGCGAAACAGTTACGATTTACTGTACGCACAAAGCCTTTTGATTGTTGGAGGTAATGTGATTTGATTGGGCCCTGGTACATGTTTCACACCAGGTTATCTGACTGTAAATCATTGTCCCCATTGAAAGCAGTGTGACCAAGACAACCCACCAGCCCTATTTATCTGCTCAATAATGCCGGTTTCTCTGCCGAGTTCATTAAAGGTAGTCAATAAATTGGAACCACCAATGTTCTGACCTGTTGACAGCAGGCAATCTTTCCTCGACTTGCTTTCTTGTTGTTGCAGGATGAGTTCTGGCGGCTTGTCTATGAGCCTCGGTACTCTGAGTCATTGTGCTAGTTAAAGGAACAAAGAACTTGCATTCATATAGCACCTTTCATGACCTCACAACGTCCCAAAGCGCTTCACAGCCAATGAAATACTTTTGGAGTTCAGTCACTGTTGCAGTGTAGAAAACGCGCCATGCAATTTGCGCACAGCAAGCTCCCACAAACAGCAATGATTTGCAGATAATAGTTTTATACATATATATGTATATAGTGACAGGCCATAATTCTTTAGAGGGTGCCGTCTTTCTGATGGGATGTTAAACCGAGGCTCCGTCTCCTCTCTCAGGTGGACGTAAAAGGTCCCACGGCACTATTTTGAAGAAGAGCAGGGGAGTTATCCCCGGTGTCCTGGGGCCAATATTTATCCCTCAACCAACATCACTTAAAAAAAAGATTATCTGGTCAATTATCACGTTACTCTTTGTGGGAGCTTGCTGTGCGCAAATTGCTAAGTTTCCGACATTACGTCAGTGCCTACACTTCATAAATACTTCACTGGCTTCCATTCACAACTCCTCAGATAATGAAGCAGTCCATGCCCACATGCAGCAAGACCTGGACGACATTCAGGCTTCGGTTGAAAAGTGGCAAGTAACATTTGCGCCACACAAGTGCCAGGCAATGACCATCTCCAAGCGAGAGTCTAACCACTGTCCCTTGACATTCAATGGCATTACCATCACCGAATCCCCCACCATCAACATCCTGGGGGTCACCATTGACCAGAAACTTGACTGGACCAGCCACATAAATACTGTGGCAACAAGAGCAGGTCAGAGGCTGGGTATTCTGTGGCGAGTGTCTCACCCCCTGACTCCCCAAAGCCTTTCCACCATCTACAAGGCACAAGTCAGGAGTGTGATTGAATACTCTCCACTTGCCTGGATGAGTTGCAGCTCCAACAACACTCAAGAAGCTCGACACCATCCAGGACAAAGCAGCCCGCTTGATCGGCACCCCATCCACCACCTTCAACATTCACTCCCTCCACCACCGGCGCACCGTGGCTGCAGTGTGCACCATCTACAAGATATATCGCCATTCCTTCATCGTCGCTGGGTCACAATCCTGGAACTCCCTCCCTAACAGCACTGTGGGAGCACCTTCACCACACGGACTGCAGCGGTTCAAGAAGGCGGCTCACCACCACCTTCTCAAGGGGCAATAGGGATGGGCAATAAATGCCGGCCTTGCCAGCGACGCCCACATCCCAGGAACAAATTTTAAAAAGCACTTTTAGACATCCTGAGGTTGTGAAAGGTGCTATATAAATGCGTCTTTCTTTCTTTCTTTCTTTCTTTCTTTCTTTCTTTCTTTCTTTCTTTCTTTCTTTCTTTCTTTCTTTCTTTCTTTCTTTCTTTCTTTCTTTCTTTCTTTCTTTCTTTCTTTCTTTCTTTCTTTTTATCTTTCTTTCTATTTATCTTTCTATCTATCTATCCAACCCTCCTTCCTTCTTTCCTTCATTCAATGGCAGAGATGTTGAACAAATATTTTGTATCGGTCTTCACAGTAGAAGACACTAAAAATATCCCAATAATGGATAATCAAGAGACTATAGGGAGGGAGGAACTTAAAACAATCACTATCACTAAAGAAGTAGTACTCGGTAAAATAATGGAACTCAAGGTGGACAAGTCCCCTGGTCCTGATGGCTTACATACTAGGGTCTTAAATGATGTGGCTGCAGAGATAGTGGATGCATTGGTTGTAATCTACCAAAATTCCCTGGATTCTGGAGCGGTCCCAGCAGATTGAAAAACCCCTATTTAAAAAAGGAGGCAGACAGAAAGCAGGTAACTATAGACCAGTTAGCCTCACATCTGTGGTTGGGAAAATGCTGGAGTCCGTTATTAAGGGAGCAGTAGCGGGACATTTGGAAAAGCATAATTCAGTCAAACAGAGTCAGCATGGTTTTATGAAAGGGAAATCATGTTTGACAAATTTGCTGGAGTTCTTTGAGGATGTAACGAGTTGGGTGGCTAAGGGGGAACCAGTGGATGTGGTGTATTTGGATTTCCAGAAGGCATTCGATTAAGTGCCACATAAAAGGTTACTGCACAAGATAAAAGTTCACAGGATTGGGGGTAATATATTAGCATGGATTAGCTAACAGAAAACAGAGAGTCGGGATAAATGGGTCATTTTCCGGTTGGCAAACAGTAACTAGTGGGGTGCATCAGGGATCGGTGCTGGGACCTCAACTATTTACAGTCTATATTAATGACTTGGATGAAGGGACTGAGTGTAAAGTAACCACATTTGCTGATGATACAAGATGGGTGGGAAAGCAAATTGTGAGGAGAACACAATAAATCTGCAAAGGGATATAGACTGGCTAAGTGAGTGGGCAAAAATTTGGCAGATGGAGTATAATGTGGGAAAATGTGAAGTTATCCACTTTGGAAGAAAAATAAAAAAGCACATTATTATTTAAATGGAGAAAAATTACAAAATGCTGCAGTACAGAGGGATCTGGAAGTCCTTGTGCATGAAACACAAAAAGTTAGTATACAGGTACAACAAGTAATCAGGAAGGCAAATGGAATGTTGGCCTTTATTGCAAGGGGGATGGAGTATAAAAGCAGGGAAGTCCTGCTACAACTGTACAGGGTATTGGTGAAGCCACACCTGGAGTACTGCGTACAGTTTTGGTCTCCTTATTTAAGGAGGGATATACTTGCATTGGAGACTGTTCAGAGAAGGTTCAGTAGCTTGATTCCGGAGATGAAGAGTTTGACTTATGAATGAAAGGTTGAGTAGGTTGGGCCTATACATATTGGAGTTTGGAAGAATGAAAGATGATCTTATCGAAACATATAAGATAGTGAGGGGGCTCGACAAGGTGGATGCAGAGAGGATGTTTTCACTCATAGGGCGAATCTAGAACTAGGGGGCATAGTCTCAGAATAAGAGGTCGCCCATTTAAAACTGAGATGAGGAGGAATTTCTTCTCTCAGAGGGTTGTAAATCTCACCTCGATGCAGTGGAGCAGCGGCGAGATCTGCTACTGCAGAAAGCACGGGAGAATGCTTGCCGCAAGGTCAACTAGGCGACATGGAAGGAGGTGGCAGTGACCCTGAACACTCACGCTGCTCTCTGGCTGCCCTGGCCGCTGTCACCATACCTTCCTCCAAGGGGCTAGCACCCCTGGGCTCAGGGGTAAGCAGGTCGGAATCCTCTCGTTCCATGGGCATCTTGCTTGGGAAGTTCAGGCTGAACCATTCTTCCTGTGCAAAATGGTGGAGTAGGCAGCAGACCACTGCAACCTTTGGCACTTTATCGGGGGTGTACCGCAGGATTGCGAGTGCAGGGATCATTGACGCCCTGTCTCTGCTCTGCAGGGGACATGCCGCATTTGATGTAGTTGAATGCCCTGCGGAAGAGGTCATCTGTCACCCGTCGAATACATGTCATCGGTCCCCTCTTCACTATTATGATGCAAAATAGAGTGGCACTAGCAGGATAGCTGTTGTGTATGTATATACCCTGTACACTCAATGTACAGTTACATAAGACCACTGAATGTATCGTTACACTGTATACAATATGCCTGTACCACCAGAGGGTGCAACTGATGGACACCGCAGGTAACCAGGTATAAAAGGGAGCTCACCTTACTGTAACCTCATTCAGGAGCTGCAATAAATGGACTAAGGTCACAACAGTTCAAGTGCAATACCTTACCTCGTGGAGTCATTACTCGAGTGCTTACAGACACAACAATAGCAATGAGAATTGGGATGGCTATCTCTCCATGAAGCAATATTGAAATGAATAACTGTTTAATTATCAAGAAATATGAGTCTAGTAGGATAAGGGTTCGGTGTTGTTAGAGACATGGAAGTGACACAGGAACTCTGTACTGGGAAAGATTCTGTAGTCTGTATCAATTCAAAAATGAGAATTAATTGGACGCTTTACAAATTTCAATTACATTGTTGTGCAGATGTCACTCTACCCTTCAGTTTTCAATTTTAGTGTGTGTGCTGCTGCAGCAAGCTCAAATTAACTCACCCTTGCTGCTTCAAATACTTTTTCAAATGAAAATATTCCATCAAGGTTGCAGTTGTTCAATACATTTTGAATAAAAATAAAGTTACATCTGTGTTGCCTAGGAAGAAGCAACAGCAATGGCTTATAATGCTGTATCTTCAATATGCACAGTTCTACTATTGTTTGCATAGCCTGCTTTTGTTAGACAACTCTACAATTACTTACAGAAGCAAAATACTGCGGATACTGGGAAAATGAATTAACTTCATAACTACAATAACTTAGTTATTTACTTCACCATCATAGGCGGTCCCTTGACTGAGGATGACTTGCTTCCACATGAGTTCACAGATGTTTCAATGAAGGACCCGATGTTCCAGTCCTGAACTCCAATTGAAGGGTGGAAGATGCCTGTGCGTGGATTTTTTTAACGTGGGGAGGCCGTTGCACACCAGTCACCACACGGGCTTGACAGAGCTAGGTCTTGGTCCAGTGGCAAGAGTTAACCAGGATGACTGGAGACCAGCTCTGCTGCACGGACCTAGTGCGCTCACATATCGCAGTGTGGGCTGGGCCCGTGCTGCCCCTGGGCCCTCGCCTCTCCTGGGTCCCGTACCCTCATTCGCCGCACCTTAGAAACATAGAAACATAGAAAATAGGTGCAGGAGTAGGCCATTCGGCCCTTCTAGCCTGCACCGCCATTCAATGAGTTCATGGCTGAACATTCAACTTCAGTACCCCATTCCTGCTTTCTCGCCATACCCCTTGATCCCCCTAGCAGTAAGGACCTCATCTAACTCCTTTTTGAATATATTTAGTGAATTGGCCTCAACAACTTTCTGTGGTAGAGAATTCCACAGGTTCACCACTCTCTGGGTGAAGAAGTTCCTCCGCATCTCGGTCCTAAATGGCTTACCCCTTATCCTTAGACTGTGACCCCTGGTTCTGGACTTCCCCAACATTGGGAACATTCTTCCTGCATCTAACCTGTCTAACCCCGTCAGAATTTTATATGTTTCTATGAGGTCCCCTCTCATTCTTCTGAACTCCAGTGAATACAAGCCCAGTTGATCCAGTCTTTCTTGATAGGTCAGTCCCGCCATCCCGGGAATCAGTCTGGTGAACCTTCGCTGCACTCCCTCAATAGCAAGAATGTCCTTCCTCAGGTTAGGAGACCAAAACTGTACACAATACTCCAGGTGTGGCCTCACCAATGCCCTGTACAACTGTAGCAACACCTCCCTGCCCCTGTACTCAAATCCCCTTGCTATGAAGGCCAACATGCCATTTGCTTTCTTAACCGCCTGCTGCACCTGCATGCCAACCTTCAATGACTGATGTACCATGACACCCAGGTCTCTTTGCACCTCCCCTTTTCCTAATCTGTCACCATTCAGATAATAGTCTGTCTCTCTGTTTTTACCACCAAAGTGGATAACCTCACATTTATCCACATTATACTTCATCTGCCATGCATTTGCCCACTCACCTAACCTATCCAAGTCGCTCTGCAGCCTCACAGCATCCTCCTCGCAGCTCACACTGCCACCCAACTTAGTGTCATCCGCAAATTTGGAGATACTACATTTAATCCCCTCATCTAAATCATTAATGTACAGTGTAAACAGCTGGGGCCCCAGCACAGAACCTTGCGGTACCCCACTAGTCACTGCCTGCCATTCTGAAAAGTACCCATTTACTCCTACTCTTTGCTTCCTGTCTGACAACCAGTTCTCAATCCATGTCAGTACACTACCCCCAATCCCATGTGCTCTAACTTTGCACATCAATCTCTTGTGTGGGACCTTGTCGAACGCCTTCTGAAAGTCCAAATATACCACATCAACTGGTTCTCCCTTATCCACTCTACTGGAAACATCCTCAAAAAATTCCAGAAGATTTGTCAAGCATGATTTCCCTTTCACAAATCCATGCTGACTTGGACCTATCATGTCACCTCTTTCCAAATGCACTGCTATGACATCCTTAATAATTGATTCCATCATTTTACCCACTACCGATGTCAGGCTGACCGGTCTATAATTCCGTTTTCTCTCTCCCTCCTTTTTTAAAAAGTGGGGTTACATTGGCTACCCTCCACTCCATAGGAACTGATCCAGAGTCAATGGAATGTTGGAAAATAACTGTCAACGCATCCACTATTTCCAAGGCCACCTCCTTAAGTACTCTGGGATGCAGTCCATCAGGCCCTGGGGATTTATCGGCCTTCAATCCCATCAATTTCCCCAACACAATTTCCCAGCTAATAAGGATTTCCCTCAGTTCCTCCTCCTTACTAGACCCCCCGACCCCTTTTATAACCGGAAGGTTGTTCGTGTCCTCCTTCGTGAATACCGAACCAAAGTACTTGTTCAATTGGTCCGCCATTTCTTTGTTCCCCGTTATGACTTCCCCTGATTCTGACTGCAGGGGACCTACATTTGTCTTTACTAACCTTTTTCTCTTTACATATCTATAGAAACTTTTGCAATCCGTCTTAATGTTCCCTGCAAGCTTCTTCTCATACTCCATTTTCCCTGCCCTAATCAAACCCTTTGTCCTCCTCTGCTGAGTTCTAAATTTCTCCCAGTCCCCGGGTTCGCTGCTATTTCTGGCCAATTTGTATGCCACTTCCTTGGCTTTAATACTATCCCTGATTTCCCTTGATAGCCACGGTTGAGCCACCTTCCCTTTTTTATTTCACCCACCATGTTCCAGGGCCCATGTGCTCCAGCTCTGTTTATAGCCCCGACCTGCGATGGTGTTCTCCCACAAGTCACGGCGGCCACGATGTGGGCATGAGGAATACTAATACAAAGACAGACTTGAAAATTGGGGCTTTGCAGATTAGGCAGGGATCTAATGGAAATGTTTTAAATTATGAATGTTGGGACAGGTTCGATAGTAGTTGAGAGGTCCAAAACAAAAGACCATAAATATAAAATTAAGCGTATGAGACTTGGAACAGAGGGAGTTGTGAGGCTATGGAATTTACTGCCAGGGTTAGTAGTTGAGGTAGAAACTTCTGGGTAGAATTTTAAACTTTGGCAGCGATGAAAACTTTGGCAGCAATGTAAAACGGGAGATATCAGATCGGCCAACTGTTATTTATAAGAATTATGAATCCCTCTACTTTCTCACCAGACTCCCTTGATTTTATTGGTCCACATTATGCCTGTGGCTAATAATGAGTGGGTACCCTCTTCTCAAACCTCTGTCCTTCAAGCACCTTCTCGGAGGTATGCAACAGGATCTCAGCGTGGACTTACCCTCTGAGAACTTGAGAGCTCAGTGGAGTGGAGGGAATTGAACCTGCATTCCACCACACTGAAGGTGCCACACACGGTGCTGTAACACTTTGCGCCACAGCATCGCTGGAGCATCCAAATGACGCAAAACAGATTTTAGTACATACAGACAACTCTCGGTTATCCGCACACGGATGCAACGGGAAACCGTTGTAACGGCATTTAAAATTCCGTATATGTGTACGCTGCTGCAGCCGCTGTCTCTCGCGGCCGCCGCTGACGTCGGAGTCCTTTTGGCCCGGGAAGACATCAGGCCGGTGCGTTCGGAGTCCTTTTGGCCCGGGATTTATTCATTGAAGTTTTAACTTTATAATGTCAACTCGCACTAACAGAGAAATTGTTTACCCAGCATAACCCAATCCCCGAGAGACCCAGATAATCGAGAGTTGCCTGTAGTTTATATAACTCAGGATGTGAGTAAAAAACACAAAGGTGGGGGCTTGCTGCACAACAACTATTTTATATCGAAGCATTTTATTGCCAAACTTCTTTAGAACGTAAGAAATAGGAGCAGGAGAAGGCCATTCAGCCCCTTGAACCTGCTCCGCCATTCAGTAAGCTCATGACTGAACTTCTACCTCAACACCTTCTCGACCTATCCCTTAGTATCCAAAAATCAATGGCTCTCCGTCTTGAATATACTCAAAGACTGAGCCTACACAGCCCTCTGGGGCAGAGAATTCCAAAGATTCACCACCCTCTGAGGGAATAAATTTCTCCTCATCCCAATCCCAAAGATTTAAGATTATCATGGATGAGATAATTTCCTAATATTTGCTGTGAATTTTTACTTTTGAGTGTACAATAAATGTTTTGACATGTTTCAAAACAGAAAATTATTGAGTGTTAAAATAATGTGAAGAAACAGTGATCTAGTTTCCTTTATCTGTAATACTGATATGATATCTGCAGTTTGGATCTATATGATATATCAATAATACTCTGCACTATTGTAACCTTTTCTGGATCATTTGTTTCTGATCAACTAATACAGGTCAAAGTGACACTTCAAAAAGTGTACAGCTCTACAACTTCATTCACTTATTATACCTATATTATATATAACAATATATACAAACTGCAGATTCCCAGCAGCAGCCAGTGAGGTAAAGCCTGAGATTACTACTGACCCTGTTACATTGTATGGTAATCATGGCGAGAGATCGTGGCGGAGGTGCGGCAAATATTTGTGGCGGAGGAGCGGCGAGAGATTGTGGCGGAGGTGCGGCAAATGAGGGTTCGGGGCCCAGAAGAGGCGAGGGCCCAGGGGGAAGCACAGGCCCAGCCCACATTGCGATATGTGTGTGCACTGGGTCCGTGCAGCAGAGCAGGTCTCCAGTCGTCCTGGTTAACCCTTGCCCCTGGATAAAGGCCTAGCTCTGTCAAGCCCGTGTAGTGGCTGATGTGCAACGGTCACCACACGTTAAAAAAATCCACGCACAGGCATCTTCCACCCCTGGAGTTCAGGACTGGAATATCGAGTCCTCCATTGAAACATCTGTGAACTCATCCCTTTTGGTGTGGAAGCAAGTCATCCTCGTTCGAGGGACCGCCTATGAGGATGATGATGTAAATCAATGGAATTCTCTGCCCTAGAGAGCTGTGGAGGCCGGGTCATTGAATATATTTAAGGCGGAGCTGGACAGATTTTTGGGCGATAAGGGAGTAAAGGGTTATGGGGAGCGGGCAGGGAAGTGGAGCTGAGTCCATGATCAGATCAGCCATCATCATAGGCAGTCCCTCGGAATCGAGGAAGTCTTGCTTCCACTCCCAAAGTGAGTTCTTTGATGGCTGAACAGTCCGATACAAGAGCCATAGACCTTGTTACAGGTGGGACAGACATTTTTCAGGGGAGGGGGTTGGTAGGGCTGGTTTGCCGCACGCTCCTTCCACTGCCTGCGCTTGGCCTCTTCATGCTCTTTGCATTGAGACTCGAAGAGCTCAACGCCCTCCCGGATGCACTTTCTCCACCTCGGGCGGTCTGCGGCCAGGGTCTCCTAGGTGTCAGGGAGGCTTTGAGGGTGTCCTTGTAATGTTTCCGCTGTCCTCCTTTGGCTCGTTTACCATGAAGGAGCTCCGCATAAAGCATTTGCTTAGGGAGTCTCGTATCTGGCATGCGAACTATGTGGCCTGCCCAGCGAAGCTGATCGAGTGTGGTTAGTGCTTCAATACTGGGGATGTTAGCCTGGTCGAGAACACTGATGTTGATGCGCCTGTCCTCCCAGGAGATTTGCAGGATCTTGCAGAGGCATCGTTGGTGATATATCTCCGCCATTCAATAAGATCAGCCATGATCTTATTGAATGGTGGAGCAGGCTCGAGGGGCCATATGGCCTACTCCTGCTCCTATTTCTTATGTTCCTATTTTTTATGTTCCTTTCTTCCTTTTCCTTTCTTTCTTTCTCTCTTTCTCTCTCTCTTTGTCTCTTTTTTTCTCTCTTTCTCTCTTTCTTTCTCTCTCTCTTTCTTTTCTCTCTCTCTCTTTCTTTCGCTCTCTCTCTCTTTCTTTCGCTCTCTCTCTCTCTCTTTCTCTTTCTCTCTCTCCTCACACATGTACAGGAATGTGTACAGAGCAGCAAAGTGTACTTATTGAAGCCATTGGGTTGTAAGTGTGTCGATCATTCAGTGCCTTAGGGATTGCCTTAAGCAGCAGCTGTCAAATGGATGAATCCTGATTTAAAAATGCTTTAATGCTTCCTGTCATTAATGCCTATATTAATAATAGGAATTACTAACTGAGCAGTTTGCAGTGTGTCCTGCTCTTTAATTATTGGAACCATGAACTCTTTAAAAAAAACTCCAGCAAAATTATTCTAACCGATTGTAAGGTGTATTGTTGGCGAAATTTTTATTTTCTTGCAGGGAGCGAACTTGCTGCAAAACTACTGCACATTGAGCAAACCCAGGCCTTTCTCATCCACCATACTAAATTCTAACACAGCCAGCCTGGAGGGAGCAGGGCGGATGCGGGGCAGGGGTGGGGTTTAGATGGTGGGCGGAACTTCCCCATACATTCCTGCACCACCCACTCCTTTCCACCACCCACTATTTTGACTGAGTTCGGGCACGGGATGGCCGGCCACCTTTCCGAGGGAGCGGGTGTTGTATGTGCAGACTATGGATGTACTCTCTGTGTAGTCACTGTGTGGTTGCATAAGATGGAGACTTGTTTACCTGATGCACTATCAATAAGGTTTACACTGTGTACGTACTATGCTGGCACCACTAGAGAGTGCAACTGGTGGAGACTGGGGATTTCCTGCCCTGGTGGCAGAGCCGAGTATAAAAGGCTGCCCACCATGCTTGTGCCTCACTCTGAAGTTTGGAATAAAGGACCAAGGTCACTACAGTTTGAGTACAACACATTGCCTCGTAGAGTCATTCATAAGTACATTACAGACATAATAGCGGGGGCCTAATTTCAATGGCAGAGTTACTTCAATGGAGGCGGGGTGGGTAGGGGTGAGGTGTGGGGGGGAGGCTGACTGAGGTCTGATCGAGGCCCGACCAGCGTAGGAACTCGTCAGCAAAAGCTAGGCCGCAGGAAGCCCCCGAGGTAAGGGATATTTTGACAGCTCCTTGAGGACCACGAGGGGCAGGAGTGCAGCAGTGGTCCATGATGCTCTGGCTCCATGAAAATACATTAAAACCTAACCTGCCCGGACTCTCCTTCAGTTGGACCACCACCTGACACCGCTCGGAGTGTGTATGCCATGCGCTGTCCTAAAATGGCGATCGTGGCCTCATGGATATAAGAACATTAAGAAATAGGAGCAGGAGTAGGCCATACGGCCCCTCGAGTCTGCTCTGCCATTCCATAAGATCATGGCTGATCTTCGACCTCAACTCCACCCTGTCCCCGTATCCCTTCAAAAGCCCAAAATTCTATCGACCTCAATTTTGAATCTTTGAGTGTCAGTGGCTCAGTGGGTAACACTCTCGCCTCTGAGTCAGAAGGTCCCACTCCAGGAAACTTGAGCACGTAAATCTAGGCTGACACTCGCAGTGCAGTGCTGAGGGAGTGCTGCACTGTCGGAGGTGCTGTCTTTTCAATGAGACCTTAAACTGAGGCCCTGTCTGCCCTCTCAGGTGGGCGTAAAAGATCCCGTGGCACTCTTTTTAAAAAAAAAAGCTGGGGAATTTTCCCCGATGTCCTGAGGCCAATATTTATCCCTCAATCAGCATCATTAAAACAGATTATCTGGTCATTGTCACATTGCTGTTTGTGGGAGTTTGCTGTGTGGATATTAGTTGCTGCATTTCCGACACAACAACAGTGCCCACACTTGTAATGTATTTGCTTCATGGGTTCTTTGTTTAAGAATTCATCGCAACACATTGCTATTAAGAACTAGTTGGTTTTTAACAAAGGTTTAACATCACACTACACATTATCAGTTCATCCACCAGGCTCACAACTGCATACCTCATCGTGGATGACCTAGACCCAACGGGCTGGGGTTTTATTGAGTCTCGTGAACATCACGTGACTGGCTAAGCCACTCCCAACTCAACAGCTCTACAACTATTTTAGTATCAACAGTTCTACAAACCTGTGAGCCTACATTACAACAAAGATTCACAACCCTCTGAGTGAAGACATTTCTCTTCAGCTCGGTCTTAAGTGGCTAACCCCTTATCCTGAGACTGTGACCCCTGAATCTAGACTCTCCAGCAAGGGGGAAACAGCCTCTCAATTTAGGGGGCATCGGCGCCCTCTGCCTAGGTCCTGGGAGATGCGTGGCATTTCACGAACGCTCGTTGAAGAAAGCAACTGGACATCAAGCCAAAAGCACTAGGGGCTAGACTTCCCACTTCACATCGCTGGAACATCGCCCATATATCACCCAAAGCGGCCTGCTACCGCCCATTTTGACCAAAAAGTGAAAATTCAGGCTGGAACATCGGCCGGAAAATTTATCCCCCCCTAACTTCCGTCTCACATCGCCGAGGTGATTGCCCGCACATCGCCCAGCGCAACTCTCGGCACGTCGTCGGCATATCGCTCGCCGAGAATAGTTCTATTTCCCGGTGCCTTCCTCACAAGTGCAAACTCAGGCGAGACTTGAGTTGGTGTTGTGTTGTTTCAAATTGTTCCACAAAAATGTCGCATTGCCTGGGTTTCAGATCCCCTGTGTGGGCTGTGCATAACGGCAGTGCAGAAGTAAATGATACCTTAGTGCCGGGGACTAACACATTAACGCAGCGAGAGCTGACTTGCTTGGGCTGCTTCGTAAAATCAGTTATGGTGCAGCGATGAGAGTTTTATCACGGAAAGCGCAATAGTCGGAACATATCGCGCACGGTAGCCGTACAGAACGCCGAGGAAAGAAAAAGCAAATGGAGGTTTAACTTAAATTCTGCAGGGCTGGCTCAGGCAGATAATGTAGCGCTGACAATTTATTTTGTGATGCTCTCTTTTGTGTTTGCACTAGCGGCCTCAAAGGAAGGCGAGTTAGCTTGTACAGACATCACACGTGTCAAAAAGAAGAAAGGCACTTGAGCGTTATCTTCTCCCCGAAGGATGGCTCACCAGTCTTTCATTCTAGTCAGACTTGTTCCCTCTTCCTCTCTGAAATGCCTGTCTGTGCAGCACCATGTCCTTGGACTGCACCGGCACATAACCCTGAAGGATCAAAAGCTCGAAAGGTCAACCACCCTTTGGAGGATTCCACTGACCTTTTGCAGGCTCGCACATTATCAAAAACCTATGTCAACAGTCTGGCCTTGACATCACTCTCAGACAAGCTGAAGCCGTAAAGATGGAAATATTTACCCATTAAAGAGCCGTAAGCAAATATTGACAATCTCAGCCGGTTCAAAAAAGACTTCAGTAGGAAAGCGTCGCAATAGCTCATGCCAAGCTCAGGCTGGATTTTTGGCTTCGATGCTTTTGGGGGCGATAATGGCAGCGGGGCGGGAGAGTTAGCGGCCGGGAACAGTTTGCGCCTCAGTTGGTAAGTTTGGGGGGGGCTGGGCCCTGAGTCGGGGGGCGCAACGCTAAGGGAGGCGTTGTACACCTCTCTCTCGGGGCGTTAGGATGGGAAGCTCCCGAGCTAAAGAGCTGAGCCGGGAGCGCTCCGAGAGACGTCCCGGGGGGGGGGGGGAAACTTAAAAGAAATACCAGAAAAACATCCCTTAAATGTAGCCCACGCCACAACAGAAGTCTCAAAAAAAATTAAAAGCAAAAACAATCAACGCTTACGGTAGGAGTCCATTACTCCCCTCTCCTCTGCCGGTATGGTTGGACCGCCCTGATTTCCCAGGCCGTCGCTGCGGGGGCGCACTGCGGGGCGGACGGGTCGGGCAAGTGTCACAACTCGCGCCGCTGTCGGGACCGGGGGGAGGAGTGGGGGGGGGGGGTGGGGGTGGGCGGTGCACAGCGGGCGCGGATCTTCCGGCGGTGCTGCTCCACGCGGCCGTTAAACCGGACCCGAGGATCGCCGCGGGGCGATGGAGCCCGGAACACCTCACCGCTGCCATTGGCGCAGCTCCGGCGAAAAACAAACGGAGCGGAGGAAACCGGAAAAATCCAGCCTCTCTTCCTGCAATGGCTCCAGTTTGCCTGTGCCGGCTGTGGGTCAGTGGGTAGCACTCTCGCCCCCTGAGTCAGGCTGGTTGTGGGTTCAAGTCCTACTTCAGCCGCAAAAATCTGGGCTGACACTCGGAGGTGCTGCCATTTTGGATGAGACGTGAAACTGCCTGCTCTTCCAAGTGGACAGAAAAGATCGCAGGACACTATTTCGAAGAGGAGTAAACAAGTTGTACCTGGTGTTTCTGACCAACGGGCCTGAATTTGTGGTCGGAGGCTTCTCGCGGGGAGACGCTCCAATCCGCAGATAAAGTCCGCGCTTACCTTCTGCCTCGGGATCCGCGGTGTCTCTCCCTCCTGGGCCTCTAGGCTTAGACATGCCTAAAGTTCCAGGTATCTCAGGGGTGCAGGGCGGGTGGTGAGCACCCCTGGGATTACATGGGCCGACCCAACCAATGACAGAAGGGGCTTTCCCCTTCATTCCGTACATACGGAATCCCCAAAAGCTTGAATGGGGATCACAGAAAAAAACACATTAACATTACAAATTTTAAAGAAAACATGACATATTTAAAATTAATTAAAATGCAATTTAATTAAACATTTAAAATAAAAATTAAATTTTTTGAAAAAATGTAAATATTTTAAATGGGCTAAACTTAGTGGGTGAACAATCTAACGCTTGGTGAATTCTGCTTCACAATGATAGGTAGAGCCGACATTGAAAACAATTATTTATATATTCATTTAAGTTCTTATGCTGGTAAAATCAGGCCTTATGCCTTGCTTTTCCCAGGTGTAAGAATTTCGCGGGCACTCGCTGGGCAGTATTTGGGAAAATAGCCCAACTCTCCGCCCGTGGAGGCCCTTTTCCCAGGGATGGCTATGATCTGTCAAGAAGTTCCGAGTTTTAGCGCATGCGCTTCGCAGCGAGAACCCAGAGCTTGAGCGGCCCCTACAGGTACGTGCGCACCTTGTACGCACATAAGAACATAAAAATTAGGAACAGGAGTAGGCCATCGAGCCCCTCGAGCCTGCTCCGCCATTCAACAAGATCATGGCTGATCTGGCCTTGGACTCAGCTCCACTTACCCGCCCGCTCCCCATAACCCTTAATTCTCTTATTGGTTAAAAATCTATCTATCCGTGACTTGAATACATTCAATGAGCTCGCCTCAACTGTTTCCTTTGGCAGAGAATTCCACAGATTCACAACCCTCTGGGAGAAGAAATTCCTTCTCAACTCGGTTTTAAATTGGCTCCCCCGTATTTTGAGGCTGAGCCCCCTAGTTCTAGTCTCCCCGACCAGTGGAAACAACCTCTCTGCCTCTATCTTGTCTATCCCTTTCATTATTTTAAATGTTTCTATAAGATCACCCCTCATCCTTCTGAACTCCAACGAGTAAAGACCCAGTCTACTCAATCTATCATCATAAGGTAACCCCCTCATCTCCGGAATCAGCCTAGTGAATCGTCTCTGTACCCCACTCCAAAGCTAGTATATCCTTCCTTAAGTAAGGTGACCAAAACTGCATCCGTAGTCACTGGAAAATACAGGCCAATATTTATCCCTCAATCAACATCACTGAATCAGATTCATCATCATCATCATAGGCAGTCCCTCGGAATCGAGGAAGACTTGCTTCCACTCCTGAAGTGAGTTCTTTGGTGGCTGAACAGTCCAATATGAGAGCCACAGTCCCTGTCACAGGTGGGACAGACAGTGGTTGGAGGAAAGGGTGGGTGGGACAGGTTTGCCGCACGCTCCTTCTGCTACCTGCGCTTGATTTCTGCATGCTCTCGGTGACGAGACTCGAGGTGCTCAGCGCCCTCCCAGATGCTCTTCCTCCACTTAGGGCGGTCTTTGGGCCAGGGACTCACAGGTGTTAGTAGGGATGTTGCACTTTATCAGGGAGGCTTCAGATTATCTGACCATTATCACACTGTTGTTTGTGGGAGTTTGCTGTGCACAAATTGGCAGCCGCGTTTCCCACATTACAACAGTGACTATACTTCACAAAGTTCTTCATTGCTGTAAAACGTTTTGGGACGTCCTGAGGTCATGAAAGGCACTATATAAATGCAAGTCTTTCTTTTGTGGTCACAATGTCCAGCCCACGACACAAGCGCCTTGCTCGCAGGAAACGATATATGTGACGAACTCTCATATATTCCTCTCTATAGTTAGAAAATGCCTGTTATAAGCTCACTTCGGCGTAGCGTCTGAATGGAAAATAAATTAATTATATTTATGTGAAGCACATTCCAAGTCTTCAGGATGCTCCAAAGTCTCTCAGTGACAATTCATTTTTACTTTCTACAGACTGTTGTTACGTAGACAAATGCAACAGCCAATTTGCACACAGCAAGCTCACAGCAATAGAAAACAAGCGAATGACCAGATATCTGGTTATATGAGTGGTGGTGAGACACCAGGAGAGCTGGTCGAGAAGACCACACCTCCAACACTGCATCACTTCCCTCAGTACTACACAAAAGTGTCAGCCTGCAATACCTTTGCAGGTCCTGGAAGCTTATAGAATCAGACAGCAAAGAGGGAGGCCATTCGGCCCATCGTGCCTGTGCCAGATCTATGACTGAGCAATCCAATTAGTCCTGTACTGGAGAGAAAAGGCAAACTCCGGCTTATAAGGGACACTGGGTCCACTTGTGGGACAAATCGTTAGCGTTGAGCATGAAAGAATACCCAACGCAAACCCAAAATTTGTCACGGGGACATTTATGATAGCTACCACTTTTGGTGACCTGATGATTTTTGATGAGAGCTTTTCCCACATTACAACAGTGACCGCACTCCAAAAGTACTTAATTGGCTGCAAAGCGCTTTCGGACATCCGGCGGTTGTGAAAGGCGCTATGTAAGTGCAAGTTTTTCTCGCACAGTAATCCAGTAACTCCTTCATACCGTCACATATTGCTGCATTTTACAGGTTGAACCTCCCTTATCCAGAACTCCCTTATCCAGAACCACCCCTCGTCCAGAACCATTCCCGGCCACCGGGTGGCGCATGCGCAGAACTCCGACATGAACAAATTGAAGTCCTTCCTCACTGCCGACTCCCGCAATCGCTGGTCTGACCCTACGATCCACTGACCCCCCCCACATGATCTCTCTGGCGCACTCCCAGCCCCAAGCCAGCCAGCTCCGATATCCCCTTGCTCAGTACCTGTACCATCCAATTTAGTGTGACCACCCCTCGTCCGGAGAAATCCCTTATCCAGAACAGGCCAGGTCCCGAGGGTTCCGGATAAGGGAGGATTAACCTGTCCTACCTCAAAAGTGAAAAATAAATTATTTCTATATCGCCACACTCACGCACCGTTCTCTCCCCACCAAAGGAAAGATTTGCCACTGATCAGAACTACTTGTGTAATGTAAATTCACGCCTGAACATCAGATATACAAATAGGAAATGCTGGAAATCTCAGCAGGTCAGGCAGCATCTGTGGAGAGAAAAACAGAGTTAATGTTTCAGGTCGATGACCCTTTGATCAGAACTGGAAAAGGTTCGAGATGTAACAGGTTTTTAAGCAAGTGCAGGAGCAGGGAAAAGGGGAAGGGGAGGAACGAACAAGAGAGAAGGTCTGTGATAGGGTGGAAGGCAGGAGAGATTAGAGAGACAAAAGGAATGGTGATGCGAGGTGAAAGGAGATGAACGTTCTTTGATTGGGTAAAGTTTATGATTTGGCAGTGCAAAGCTCTTTGTGACAAGGGGGCAAATTTGGGCGGGAGCGAGAAACAGTGTGCACACATGCATTGATGCGTTGCCAGAAGTTTTAGAAAAATTTTTAAAACGCAGAGCACGTGGAACAAAACAATGTTCCATTTACATTGGGGCAAAGCAATCCTGAGCAAAAACAAGCAGTTAAAGCAACGGTGGATATATTTTTGCAGATGTGACAAAACTCATAAATAGTCTGGTGGATTTTTCTGTCTGTATTCATTTTTTATGACAGGTGGACATGGATAAACGGGGGTGGGGGCCATCATCATAGGCAATCCCTTGAAGTCGAGGAGGACTTGCTTCCACTCTAAAAACGAGTTCTCAGGTGACTGAACAGTCCAATACAGGAATTACAGTCTCTGTCACAGGTGGGACAGATAGTGGTTGAAGGAAAGGGTGGGTGGGGAGTCTGGTTTGCCGCACGCTCCTTCCGCTGCCTGCGCTTGTTTTCTGCATGCTCTCGGCGACGAGACTCGAGGTGCTCAGCGCCCTCCCGGATGCTCTTCCTCCACTTATGGAGGGGGGGGGGGGGGGGGGAATACAACAACAATTTGAATTTGTACAGTCCCCTTAATGCAGTGAAACATCCCATGGCGCGTCATGGAATTATCGAACAAAATTTGACACTGAGCCACATAAGGAGAAATTAGGGCAGGTGACCAAAAGCTTGGTCAAAGAGGCAGGTTTTAAGGAGCATCTTAAAGGAGGAGAGAGAGCTAGAGAGGCGGAGAGGTTTAGGGAGGGAATTCCAGAGCTTGGGGCCCAGGCAGCTGAAGGCACGGCCACCAATGGGGGAGCGATGGAAATCAGGGATGCGGCAAGAGGCCAGAATTAGAGGAGCGCAGAGATCGCGGAGGTTAGTGGGGCTGGAGGATGTTATGGAGATGGGGAGGGATTTGAACACAAGGATGAGAATTCTGAAATTAAAAATACAGGCACAATGTGGCAAGGGGTTAGTGATCCATTTGTCGAGTTTCCACCCCAAAGTGCCTTCAGGGGAATTAGATTTAAACAAAATCAAGATTGGTTTTGCTCATTAAGGCCTTATTAAAGGCCAATTGTCTGAGATTCCACAGGGAGAGAGGGGTTGAAAAATGAGTTTTGAACTCTAGATTTGACCAGGTGTTGGTGAGATTAATGAACTGGAAGATCGTATCCTAGTTTTCACGGAATAAAATCACCAATTTTGTTTAAAACTGGCACAGAACTCAAAAGCAGGCATTGAGAAATAGTGTTTAAGGCGGGCGTCAAATGTTTCTGGCAACGTATGACTTGACCACAAAGAAAGAAAGACTTGCATTTCTATAGCGCCTTTCACGACCACCGGACGTCTCAAAGCGCTTTACAGCCAATGAAGTACTTTTGGAGTGTTGCCACTGTTGCAATGTGGAAAACGCGGCAGCCAATTTGCGCACAGCAAGCTCCCACACACAGCGATGTGATAATGACCAGATAATCTGTTTTTATTATGTTGATTGAGGGATAACTATTGGCCCCAGGACACTGGGGATAACTCCCCCTGCTCTTCTTCGAAATAGTGGCCATGGGATCTTTTACGTCCACCTGAGAGAGCAGACGGGGCCTCAGTTTAACGTCTCATCCGAAAGACGGCACCTCCGACAGTGTAGAGCTCCCTCAGCACTGCACTGGGAGTATCAGCCTGGATTTATGTGCTCAAGTCCCTGGAGTGGGACTTGAACCCACCAGCCTTATGTGTCCTCGATGTGTTTAACTAACCTCAGCGACAGTGATGTAAAAGATTAACTGGTGTTTATAATCTACATTGAAAATTTATTTCCTCACCTTAATCTGTGGACAAGAATATACACATTTTTTTAGTTAAGTTTACAGAAAATTATGCAGTTATAAATCTAGAATATTGGACGCAAATAGGTGAAGAATGCTGGTTGAACGACGGAAGCCTTCTCAGTCAAAAGAAAGGCAACGGGTGGAGAGGAGAGCTTCAAAATGGCAAGGGAACATGGATGAGCATCAACATTTGGCAAACTGTTGCCAATGATCGGAAAGTAGTTGTACACGCTCAGTTCCAGTGTTTTTATTTTGTTTGTCGTCGCCGCACATCCCAAAATGAAGAATAACGAAGCGGATTAAAAAAAAAAATCTTGTCCCGTTGCAGTTTAATTTGTTAATTGTGTGAATTGTAGAATTTATTCAGGTATGAGCTGTAACCGTGTTAAAGGTTCTTGGACAAGCAGCACATGGTCTGGTACCAAGGGGCCCATTTCAACGCTGACTCTCTCGTCTTGATGGTGGCCAAACTATCTGACTTTAATCTATCAGATGGGTAGGTACCTGAACTCCAATGATCTGCCTTATTTTATGTTTCTTTTGTTTAACTATAATGCAAATGTCTTTGTAATTCATTTTGTTAAACAAACTTTAATTTCGGGATTGGACAGGTTAGATGCAGGAAGAATGTTCCCAAACCAGGCATCACGGTCTAAGGATAAGGGGTAAGCCATTTAGGACCGAGATGAGGAGAAACTTCTTCACTCAGAGAGTGGTTAAAACTGTGGAATTCTCTACCATAGAAAGTTGTTGAGGCCAGTTCGTTAGCTCTATTCAAAAGGGAGTTAGATGTGGCCCTTACGGCTAAAGGAATCAAGGGGTATGGAGAGAAAGCAGGAAAGGGGTACTGAGGTGAATGTTCAGCCATGATCTTATTGAATGGTGGTGCAGGCTCGAAGGGACGAATGGCCTACTCCTGCACCTATTTTCTATGTTTCTATGTTTCTACTTTACATTATTTGTTATTTAACAATTTGACTTTGACTTGCAGCCCATGGCTGCTTGTTATCTGAGCTTAGTCAGAACTGCTTTTGGACTGCCTTTGCGTACATTTCAAACAGTCTCTAACATGCCCATGCCCACAGAGAATCATGGGTAAGATTAGTTGGTCAATGGCTACAACTAAACATATACGTAGATTGGTCCCAAAGAGCCGCCAATGGCCGCCAAGGTCCCTGATGGTACTTTGGGCAGAATTTTCATGGACCAGGCCCCTCGATGGCAAAGCAGCGATGTACGCCGCCAATCTGGGCGGCAGTGAGCGGGAGGTCTCATTCTCGGCGGCAGAGGTGCTTGCCGCCCAAGTGCCACTGACGATGGAGTTGGACCCACGGAGGGTCGACGACCTGAGGATAAAAATCACCAACAAAAAGAAAAAGTCTCTGAGGATCTTCAGGGGACCTCCATCCAGGTGAGTCCCTGTAAAGAAATAATTTAAATAAACTTCATTCACCTTTTTTTTTTACAGGATCTTGATGCTCACCGTTCAGGACAGGGCAGCCTCCACGCAGCAGTTCACCCCCGTCCTGCCGCCGACTCCCGCCCGCGCCAATCTGGCATCTCTGCGGGCGGGAGCCTGCTTACGCGCATCGGCCGTCCGCTGACATTGGCGGGCGCTTCCCGGCGGCTCTCCCCTCCCGCCCACTCCAGGCCACGGTGAAAGTGGCACTGGGCGGTTCGAGCAGAACAATGCCGGCGGCAGTGGGCGGCAGGTTCATCAAAATCGGCCCCTATGATCCCCATCTACTACGAATCTCCAATTCTCTAATACCAGTCATTCCTACAGAGCCACTTTGTTTGTGCACAATATTGTGGTCGGTCGGAGTCAGCGGTTTTCCGACAGAGGGACAGTTTGGACCCAGCACTGTCTGTTTTGACTACGGGAAGTTGGGTGTGTTAATATTTTGAAAATTGCTGCTGTGACAAGAAGCATTTGAAGATTTTTACAGTCATAGGGACGGCAGATCACCTGGGAGTCCCTGGCCAAAGACCGCCCTCCGTGGAGGAAGTGGATCCGGGAGGGCGCTGAGTACCTCGAGTCTCGTCGCCGAGAGCATGCAGAAACCAAGCGCAGGCAGCGGAAGGAGCGTGCGGCAAACCAGACTCCCCACCCACCCTTTCCCTCAACCACTGTCTGTCCCACCTGTGACAGAGACTGTAATTCCCGTATTGGACTGTTCAGTCACCTGAGAACTCGCTTTTAGAGTGGAAGCAAGTCTCCCTCGATTCCGAGGGACTGCCTATGATGATGATTGATGATTTGATGAAGAGATTGGGAATCTCGCCATTGGTGAAACTTTATTGGTGATGGGCTTCAGCACTTCTCAAACCCTCCGTCTGTGGTGATGAACGTTATTTTTTTTTTATTTGGGACCTGACAGTTATACGCAGAATGCTTCTGTACAGCTTCCAGTAGCTTTCGGTTCGTTGGCGGCAGTCACTTTAATGCTCAGGCCAGAAGGGTGCAAAGTGGCCAAGAGAAAGGTGAGGGGCTGGAAATTCGGTTGGGGGCTAATTCGGGCGCTAATGGCGGTAAATTTTGCGCCGGGTAATGGTTTGTGTCGGCAGCCGCAAATTTCACCAGCTGGGCTCTGAGTGTGGGTCGGAGCGCTAAGGGAGGCGTTACACACCTCTCAGGGCGCTAGGCCGGCTGAGAAACTGAAAATCCCTGATCTAAACAGCCAGCCTCGGAGCGCCCTGAGAGAGGCCTCCCTGGTGGAAACAAAATCGCCAAAAACATTCCCAATTCCTTGCTCACCCCACACACACATAACTCGCAAAAAATAAAAACCAACCACACTTACCTCAGGTAGACATTCCTTCCCTCACTGCCGCCGGAACAGCTCGGACTGCCCGCTTTACCAGGCGCTCCCACTAGGGGGCGCTACGGGTCCCCCCCCAGAGAACAAATTTCAGAACGGTGTCGCAACCAGGGGGCGTTGCACACCGACTCGCCTCTCCCTGGGCCGTACTGTTCCACCCCCCCCACCCCGGTAAAACCGGCACCCAATGTCCCGGTGGGGTGCTGGGAGCTAGCCGCCTGCCCGGAATTCGATTCCGCCGCCATTACCGCCCCTCCGGGGAGTGAACAGAGGCGGCGACAGACCGAATTGCCACGCCGAGATGTGCAAACTTAGCAGTAGAGCTGATTCCCCAGTCAAGCGCTGTGCTCCTGGTGAGGCCCACTGCTCCCCGGGGCATCTAGCTGGGGAATCACAGGCTCGTCGTCCCTGATACTTAATCCACTCAATGGAGGGAAAGTCAAGGACTGCAAACCAGCAATTTTCATGTGAGCACCAATTCCTGTCCGGGAATACCCAACTGTTCCTTCAATTCCCCTCCGAGAATTCCCAATTGTTGCTTCAATTCCTGGCTTTGGTGAGGTTTCTTTTAGTACTTGGTGTCAGCTGTGGCTCAGTGGGCAGCACCCTTGTCTCTGAGTCAGAAGGTTGTGGGTTCAAGTCCCACTCCAGGGACTGGAGCACATAAATCTAGACTGATGCTCTTAGTGCAGTGCTGAGGGAGTGTTGCACTGTCGGAGGTGCCGTCTTTCGGATGAGATGTTGAACTGAGGCCCCATCTGCTCTCTCAGGTGGATGTAAAAGATCCCATAGCACTATTTCAAAGAAGAGCAGGGGGAGTTATCCCCGGTGTCCTGGGGCCAATATTTATCCCTCGATCGACATAACAAAAAAAAAACAGATTACCTGGTCACGTTGTTGTTTTTTGGGAGCTTGCTGTGCGCAAATTGGCTGCTGCGTTTCCCACGTTGCAACAGTGACTACACTCCAAAAGTACTTCATTGGCTGTAAAACCAAATCGTTCTTTCATTCTTTTTACTGATGTTGAGGTGCAAGGCCGAGGCAGGGTGCGGTGTGGGGTGGGGGGGGGGAATGCGACTGGCTGTACAGGCGACCTGAGACAGTACACCCACGGGCAGCCACTTCCCCACGGGGGGCCCGTGCTCCTCCGGTGCACAGTCCCTGTGGGTTCGCCAATTGTGTGCCCAATGGAGCGAAATCTACTGCAAACAATTCAGCTGTAACGGTTAGTTCTTATTCTACAGATATTGAAGACCGCCAAATCTGCAAATGACTTCTAAGGCAGAGAGTAGTGATGGATTCAGAATTTCAAGGAACAGTTAACTTTGAGATTTGGTGCCACTGTGTGAACCTCACGTGAATTCTCTGATGTTGCCTTGAGCCCGACTCAAAATATGTTTTGGATTGGCTGGAACACCACAGGGTAAACTCTTGGGTGACTGCACTCCTGGGGGAGGGAGGTAGGTCAGTCTGCCACATTGTCACCTCGACCAATCATTAGCTTTAAGCCTTCTCCCTGTGACCGAGGAGCTCCTCCCGGAGTCACAGTGAGGATTCCATCCAGTACGGGTTACAACGGACATGATTTTTACAGTGCGGCAGCTGCAAGAAAAATGCAGGGAACAGCACCAACCCTTGTACATGGCCTTATTTGACCTTACAAAGGCCTTTGACACTGTCAACCGCGAGGGACTATGGAGTGTCCTCCTCCGTTTCGGCTGCCCCCAAAAGTTTGTCACCATCCTCCGCCTGCTCCACGACGACATGCAGGCCGTGATCCTTACCAACGGATCCACCACAGACCCAATCCACCTCCGGGCCGGGGTCAAGCAGAGCTGCGTCACCGCGCCAACCCTCTTCTCGATCTTTCTCGCTGCAATGCTCCACCTCACACTCAACAAGCTCCCCGCTGGAGTGGAACTAAACTACAGAACCAGTGGGAACCTGTTCAACATTCATCGTCTCCAGGCCAGGTCCAAGACCGTCCCAACCTCTGTCGTCAAACTACAGTACGTGGATGATGCTTGCGTCTGCGCACATTCAGAGACTGAACTCCAGGACATAGTCAACATCTTCACTGAGGCGTACGAAAGCATGGGCCTTACACTAAACATCTGCAAGACAAAGGTCCTCCACCAACCTGACCCCAGCACACAGCACTGCCCCAAATCCACGGTGCGGCCTTGGACAACGTGGGCCACTTTCTATACCTCGGGAGCCTACTATCAACAAGGGCAGATATCGACGATGAGGTTCAACACCGCCTCCAGTGAGCCAGAGCAGCCTTCGGTGGCCTGAGGAAGAGAGTGTTCGAAGATCGGGCCCTCAAATTTGCCACCAAGCTCATGGTCTACAGGGCTGTAGTGATACCTGCCCTCCTGTGTGGCTCAGAGACATGGACCATGTACAGTAGACACCTCAAATTGCTGGAAAAATACCACCAACGATGTCTCCGCAAGATCCTGCAAATCCCCTGGGAGGACAGACGCACCAACGTTAGCGTCCTCGATCAGGCCAACATCCCCAGCATCGAAGCACTGACCACACTCGACCAGCTCCGTTGGGTGGGCCACATTGTTTGCATGCCTGACACAAGCAGGAATGTCTCCCAAAGCAAGCGCTCTACTCGGAGCTCCCACACAGCAAGCTAGCCTCAGGTGGGCAGAGGAAACGTTACAAGGGCACCCTCAAAACCTCCTTGATAAAATGCAACATCCCCACCGATACCTGGGAGTCCCTGGCCCAAAGACCGCCCCAAGTGGAGGAAGAGCATCCGGGAGGGCGCTGAGCACCTCGAGTCTCGTCGCCGAGAGCATGCAGAAACCAAGCGCAGGCAGCGGAAGGAGCGTGCGGCAAACCAGACTCCCCACCCACCCTTTCCTTCAACCACTGTCTGTCCCACCTGTGACAGAGACTGTAATTCCTGTATTGGACTGTTCAGTCACCTGAGAACTCACTTCAGGAGTGGAAGCAAGTCTACCTCGATTTCGAGGGACTGCCTGTGATGATGAGCTTTAAGGAGCAGAATCTCCAAAAAAAATGACCCTGACTCCATAACATATTGCACTGCATTTAAAATGCTTTAAGTCCCAAACGATGTCACCTTAAATATTTGAAGTAGGGTGACGGGTTGCATGCATCTCTCTGTGTTTTGTGATGCGTGGAATGCCTCCGTTGAACCATCAGAACCAATGTATATTATTACAATTTACTGGTCATTCCACCTGATTTGTTATTACACGTGTGACCATTTATATCTCCACACAATGAACAGCTGTCAGTGAGATGTCGTTCCACATCAATTCTGATGCAGATTGGCCCACACTCCACATACAGCTCAAGGTTTAATGATCAATTTTTGTTCGCATCCCTATCAAGATAAGTTCAGCGACCAGTGACACTGTCTCCAGCAATGACTTGTGGTGGCAACGTCTTTACTGCAGCAATGATAGCAGACCCTGCCACTCACTCACTCACCCACTCACTCACTCACTCACTTACTCTCACACTCTCATACTCACTCACTCACTTGTTCACTCACTTGTTCACTCACTCGTTCACACTCTCTCACACACTCACTCGTTCACTCGTTCACTCACTCACTCGTTCACTCACTGACTCGTTCTCACTCACTCACTCTCTCACTCACTCACTCACTTACTCACACACTATCAATCACTCACTCACACTCGCTCTCAATTACTCACTCACTCACTCACTCACTCACACTCTCTCAATCAATCACTCATTCTCACTCACTCACACACTCACTCACTCATTCACATACTCTCTCAATCACTCACTTGTTCACTCACTCATTCATACACTCACTCATACACTATCTCAATCACTCACTCACTCACTCACTCTCTCTCTCACTCACTCACTTACTCACTCACATTCTCAAACTAGCTCAATCACTCACTCACTCACTCACACTCTCTCTCAATCAATCACTCATTCTAGCTCACTCACTCTCTCACACACTCCCACACTCACTCAGTCACTCACTCACATACTCTCTCAATCAGTCACTCGTTCACTCACTCACTCACATACTCTTTCAATCACTCACTCGTTCACTCACTCATTCACACACTCACTCACTCACTCACACTCTCTCAATCACTCACTCATTCACACTATCTCACACACTCTCTCACTCATTCACTCACTCTCATACTCTCACACACTCCCACACTCCCACACTCCCACACTCACTCACTCCCACACTCACTTACTCACTCCCACGCTCTGTCTCACACACACACTCTCACTCACTCACTCTCAATCACTCACTCACTCACTTGTTCACTCACTCTCACACATGCACTCACTCTCACATTCTCTCTCTAATTTCTCACACACACACTCACTCTCACACTCCCACTCCCACACTCTTTCTCACATACACACACACACACACACTCTCACACTCTTTCTCACACATTCTCACTCACTCACTCTCACACACTCTCACACACACATACACGCTCACTTACTCACACACACACACACACGCTCACACACACTCAGTGGTAACTTTACACTGCTAACACTTAGACTAATTGCCACAAGTACATATTTTCCACGTGCAGTCTAACACCAGCATAATGACCGAGTTCATGTTTGACTAAGAACGCAGTTGATCCTGGCAGAGTGATGGCGATCAGGAGTGGCTCTGAAGGGTTTTTGGCTTAATTTATATTACTTTTTTTATTAGTTCCTGGGATGTGGGCGTCGCTGGCAAAGCCAGCATTTATTGCCCATCTCTAATTGCCCCTTGAGAAGGTGGTGGTGAGCCGCCTTCTTGAACCGCTGCAGTCCGTGTGGTGAAGGTGCTCCCACAGTGCTGTTAGGGAGGGAGTTCCAGAATTGTGACCCAGCGACGATGAAGGAACGGCCGATATATTTCCAAGTCAGGATGGTGTGTGACTTGGAGGGGAACGTGGAGGTGGTGGTGTTCCCATGCGCCTGCTGCCCTTGTCCTTCTAGGTGGTAGAGGTCGTGGGTTTGGGAGGTGCTGCAGAAGAAGCCTTGGCGAGTTGCTGCAGTGCATCTTGTCGATGGTGCACACTGCAGCCACGATGCGCCGGTGGTGGAGGGAGTGAGTGTTGAAGGTGGTGGATGGGGTGCCGATCAAGCGGCTGCTTTGTCCTGGATGGTGTCGAGCTTCTCGAATGTTGTTGGAGCTGCAACTCATCCAGGCAAGTGGAGAGTGTTCCATCACACTCCTGACTTGTGCCTTGTAGATGGTGGAAGATCCATGGGGAGTCAGGAGGCGAGACAATCGCTGCAGAATATCCAGCCTCTTGTTGCTGCAGTATTTATGTGGCTGGTCCAGTTAAGTTTCTGGTCAATGGTGATACTGCTATAAAGTTTAATTCAGTTCAGAAAGGCTCAACTCACAGAAAAGTTATCTGAGATGCTTATAATTGTGCAAATTAGTTGACAGATCAGATGAGTCAGCCTTCTCAAAATTGGGTATTCCCACATAACACATCAGTTTGAGACAATGGGGTGTCATACAACACATCCTAGAGATGGTTTCACATTTAATGTTAGAATGGTTTTCATTCAACAGGGTGTCTGATCAAAGGGACAATCCATTTTCCATAGCTCCCACACCAACAAGAAGGGGACCATCTTCATCGTGGTAAGTTTGGTTGGTAGCTTGGCAAGCCAATCCTTGACATACAACTGAGGAAAGGTCTGAGATCATCTTAGTTACATATAGCAGTATTTACAGCTCACAAGACCCCCACCGCTCCGTGCCGGGGTTTATGCTCCACACCAGCCCCCTCCCACCCCTCTCCATCTCACCCCATCACCATATCCTTCTATTCCTTTCTCCCTCATGTGTTTATCCAACTTCCCCTTAAATTCATCGATACTATTTACCTCAACCCCTCCCTGTGGCAGCGAGTTCCACATTCTCACCCCTCTCTGGGTAAAGAAGTTTCTCCTAAGTTCCCCATTGGGTTTATTAGTGACTGTCTTATATTGATGGCCCCTAGTTCTGGTCTCTCCCACAAGGGGAAACATCTTCTCTATGTCTACCCTATCGAAAACCTTCATAATATTAAAGACCTCCATCAGGTCACCCCCTCAGCCTTCTCTTTTCTGGAGAAAAGAGACCCAGTCTGTTCAATCTCTCCTGATATTTATAACCTCTTAGTTCTGGTATCATTCCAGTAATTTGTAATTGTACTTTGTCCAGCATCTGTATATCCTTTTTATAATATGGAGGCTCCAAGTGTGGTCTCCAAGGTTCGATACAAGTTTCACATAACTTCTCTGCATTTCGAATCTATCGGTTGCTCCATCTGTCTCTGGACAAGTTGTTTTGAAGTTTCAGTGTGGAACAGTGAGAGACACAGAAATAAAGATCAGCTCCAAAGAGGCTGAGAATCTTCGAACTGAGATACGAATACATGTGTCCTGTTAGAAAAAGATTAGTGCCAGCTAGTTTAGCTTGCGAGGTGACTCCAACACGTAACAGAAGAGCAGAGCTGTGCAATTTATTATTTGGATGTTACAGAAAACAGCGGGCTGTAATTTGAAGCCCCTAGGGGCATGCACGAGGCGTGCACACGCCTGTAGGGGCCACGCAGGTTCCGTGTTTAAGCACGTGCTAAAACCCGAAACTCGCGATCTGTCAAGAACTCTCTTGAATTCCCGGGAAAGGGGCCTCTGTGGGCGGTGAGTCGGGCTCACCATAGGCAGTCCCTCGTAATCGAGGAAGACTTGCTTCCACTCTAAAAATGAGTCCTTAGTTGGCTGAACAGTCCAATACGGAATTACAGTCTCTGTCACAGGTGGGACAGACAGTGGTTGGAGGAAAGGGTGGGTGGGACTGGTTTGCCGCACGCTCCTTCCGCTGCCTGCGCTTGGTTTCTGCATGCTCTCGGCGACGAGACTCGAGGTGCTCAGCACCCTCTGGATGCTCTTCCTCCACTTCGGGTGGTCTTTGGCCAGGGACTCCCAGGTGTCGGTGGGGATGTTGCACTTTATCAGGGAGGCTTTGTGGATGTCCTTGAAACGTTTCCGCTGCCCACATTTGGCTCGTTTGCCGTGAAGGAGTTCCGAGTAAAGCGCTTGCTTTGGGAGTCTCGTGTCTGGCATGCGAACAATGTGGCCTGCCCAGCGGAGCTGATCAAGTGTGGTCAGTGCTTCAATGCTGGGGATGTTGGCCTGGTCGAGGACGCTAACTTTGGTGCGTCTGTCCTCCTAGGGGATCTGCAGGATCTTGCGGATACATCGTTGGTGGTATTTCTCCAGCGACTTGAGGTGTCTACTGTACATGGTCCATGTCTCTGAGCCATACAGAAGGGCGGGTATCACTACAGCCCTGTAGACCATGAGCTTGGTGGTAGATATGAGGGCCTGGTCTTCGAACACTCTCTTCCTCAGGTGGCCGAAGGCTGTGCTGGCGCACTGGAGGCAGTGTTGAATCTTGTCATCAATGTCTGATCTTGTTGATAAGAGGCTCCCGAGATATTGGAAATGGTCCACGTTGTCCAGGGCCACGCCATGGATCTTGATGACCATGGGCGAGGATGAATACGTTGACTATGACTTGGACTTTAGCCTCTGTATGTGCGCAGACGCAGGCGTCGTCCGCGTACTGTAGCTCGACAATAGAGGTTAGGGTGGTCTTGGACCTGGCCTGGTGATGGCGAAGGTTGAACAGGTTCCCACTGGTTCACAGTATTTGCCCAATGAATGCCTGTGAAATTCCTACACCTGGCAAAAGCAGGCCTAAGGCCTGTTTTGACCAGCGTAAGAATTTGAAAAAACATAAAAATGATTTTTTTTTTTCCATTCATTTAAACATTAAAACACCTGTACAATAAGATAAGGTTATTTTTTTTAGCCCTTTTAAAACTTATTTTTCAAAAAATTAAATTTTTGTTTTAAATGTTTAATGATATTGTATTTTAATGAATTTAAAATGTGTGATGTTTTTTTTTAAATGTATTTGTTGTGTTAAATGTGTTTTTTATGTGTTTTTTATGTTCCGTATGTACAGAATCCCCATAAGCATGAATGGGCATCCCCTTCTTTGATTGGTTGGGCCGGCCCATGTGATCCCAGGAATACTTGCGAACCACCTGCACCCCTGGGATACGTGGACCTCTACGCAGGCCTACACATGGAGGCCCAGGCGCGCGAGTCTCCATGGATCCCGAGGCAGAAGGTAATTGTGTAGATTTTTCCCCCGGTCGGAGGCACTCGCCCGCAGGAAGCCTCCGACCACAGATTCAGGCCCATTAAGGAGTTGATGACGAGCATTCTGCTGGAGGGGAACGTGGAGGTGGTGGTGTTCCCATGCGCCTGCTGCCCTTGTCCTTCTAGCGGGTAGAGGTCGTGGGTCTGGGAGGTGCTGTGGAAGAAGTTGTGGGCGAGTTGCTGCAGTGCATCTTGTAGATGGAGCACACTGCAGCCACGGTGCGACGGCAACTCTGGGCATTGCAGGGCTGAATGCCCACAGCTGCCTGCCTCTGATTTTCGCCGTGGCCTGTGGAAATGGCACCAGCAGGTATTAAAAACTGCCAGAGCTGATCAAACGCTCTATCCTGTGAGCCCATCTGCTATCTCCTTCGTCCACCTGGTCCTGCCCCTCCATTCATCTGTCTCTCCTCCAACCATTTACATTGGCTTGAATGGTGAAGGGATCTTTTTTTTCCGTACACTTGCTAATTATGAACATTAGTAAGTCATCCGTGCAGCATGAATGGTGACAGCTAAGCTGGAGGAGCTGCCATGCTCGTGAATTATGGCCACTTTGCACCTGAAGCAACGGGGGTAACATGGTGTGTGGCGCAGTAGCTCACTGGACTACGGTTTAGTTGCTACAGCAGGTTGTGAGTGCCCCAGTTTCTCAGTCTCGCTACAGAAATAACTCGATAAGCTGCCCCGTGATGGATGCGGGCCACATTGTCCGCATGCCAGATATGAGACTCCCAAAACAAGCGCTCTACTCTCGGAACTCCTTCACAGCAAACGAGCCAAAGTTGGGCAGAGGAAACGTTACAGGGACACCCACAAAGCCTCCCTGATAAAGTGCAACATCCCCCACCGACACCTGGGGGTCCCTGGCCAAAGACCGCCCTAAGTGGAGGAAGTGCATCCGGGAGGGCGCTGAGCACCTCGAGTCTCGTCGCCGAGAGCATGCAGAAACCAAGCGCAGGCAGCGGAAGGAGCGTGAGGCAAACCAGACTCCCCACCCACCTCTTCCCTCAACGACTATCTGTCCCACCTGTGACAGGTATTAAGTCCTGACTCTAATGTACTGACTTACACGAGACACATGCTGAAGTCAAGGTCACTCAGGACCTGCACCTTTAATTCCAGCTCTCCAGTGCTGCACTTGCCTGAGACCTCCCTTTATATACCTCAGTGGGACAGATATGGAGTGTCTCCTGCAAGTGCACCCCTGGTGGTAAGGTATGCTTATTGTTACAGGTCATATCCAGTTACAGTCATGTATAGCATGGTAAGATACAGATATATACAGTAATGTGAGATACATGACAACAGGGACTGTGGTTCTCGTATTTGACTGTTCAGTCACCTAAGGACTCATTTTAAGAGTGGAAGCAAGTCTTCCTTGATTCCGAGGAACTGCCTATGATGATGAGAACGCTTAGAATAAGTTACATGGCCAAGGGCAACCGATATCGGGGCTTGCCTCATGACGGTGTGAAATATTAATCTTATCAGAGCCCTTGAATTAGTTTTAGCCAGATTTGAATATCTGACACAATATTGCAGAGGCTGGCAATCTGAGATTAAAAACAGGAAATACTCAACAAGTCAGGCAGCATCTGTGGAGAGGGAAACAGGGATTAACGTTTCATGTCAATGGCCCTTCATCACCTTTTGCCTCGCACCATCATCTCTTTTGTCATTTATTCTCTCCCACCTTCCACCCAATCACAGACCTTCCCTTTTGTTCTATCCTCCCCTCCCCCCATTCCCCGCCCCTACACTTGCTTAAAACCTGTTACATCTCGAACTTTTCCCAGTTCTGCCGAAGGGTCATCGACCTGAAACGTTAACACTCTCTCTCTCTCTCTCTCTCTCTCCACAGACACTGCCTGACCCGCTGAGTGTTTCCAGCATTGTCTGTTTGTATATCTGATGCTCAGGTGTGAATATACATTGTACAAGTAGTTCTGATCAGGGCAAATCATTCCTTTGGCGGGGGTGGGGGCTGAGGATGGCGGGAGGTGGGGAGGGGTGCGTGAGTATGTGGATACAGAAATAATTTCTTTATCAACTTGAAGGTGGTAAAACGTACCAATGCTTGATGGTATGGAGGAGTTACTGGATTACTGTGCGAATAAAACTTGCATTTATATAGCGCCTTTCACGACCACCAGATGTCCCAAAGCGCTTTACAGCCAATGAAGTACTTTTTGAAGTGTAGTCACTGCTGTAATGTAGGAAACGCAGCAGCCAATTTGCACAGGGGACATCCCTCCACTGGCGGGAGTCATACCTAACACAAAGAATGCTAATCATGCTTGTTGGTGGTCGATCGTCTCAGCCCCAGGACATCGCTGCAGGAGTTCCTCAGGGCAGTGTCCTGGGCCCAACCATCTTCAGCTGCTCCATCAATGACCTTCCCTCCATCATAAGGTCAGAAGTGGGGATGTTCGCTGATGAATGCACAGTGTTCAGTTCCATTCACAACTCCTCAGATAATGGAGCAGTCCGTGCCCGCATGCAGCAAGACCTGGACAACATTCAGGCTTGGGCTGATAAGTGGCAAGTAACATTCATGCTGTCTTTCGATTGAGACGTTAAATCGAGGCCCCGTCTGCCCTCTCAGGTGGATGTAAAAGATGACATGGCACTATTGCGAAGAAGAACAGGAGTGTTCACCCCGGTGTCCTGGCCAATATTTATCCCTCAATGCACATCATTAAAACAGATTATCTGGTCACTGCGGCTTGAGTTGAAGAGAGAAGGGAAGGAAATAAAAATAAGATTCTGATTATTTCACATTCTGATCTTCTGCGCCAGAATCTGAAGCTTGGACAAAGCAACGTAGGAGTGAATGAAGGAAGAGTTTCATAGTCATGGGTGTCATGGTACATCAGTCATTGAAGGTTGGCATGCAGGTACAGCAGGCGGTAAAGAAGGCAAATGGCATGTTGGCCTTCATAGCGAGGGGATTTGAGTATAGGAGCGGGGAGATCTTACTGCAGTTGTACAGGGCCTTGCTGAGGCCACACCTTAAGTATTGTGTGCATTTTTGGTCTCCTAATCTGAGGCATTCTTGCTATTGAAGGAGTGCAGCAAAGGTTCATCAGACTGATTCCCGGGATGGCAGGACTGACATATGAAGAAAGACTGGATCGACTAGGCTTATATTCACTGGAATTTAGAAGAATGAAGAGGACCTCATAGAAACATTTAAAATTCTGACGGGATTGGACAGGTTAGATGCAGGAAGAATGTTTCCAATGTTGGGGAAGTCCAGAACCAGGGGTCATAAGCTAAGGATAAGGGGTAAGCCATTTAGGACCGAGATGAGGAGAAACTTCTTCACCCAGAGAGTGGTGAACCTGTGGAATTCTCTACCACAGAAAGTTGTTGAGGCCAGTTCGTTAGTTATATTCAAAAGGGAGTTAGATGTGGCCCTTACGGCTAAAGGGATCAAGGGGTATGGAGAGAAAGCAGGAATGGGGTACTGAAGTTGTATGATCAGCCATGATCATATTGAATGGTGGTGCAGGCTCGAAGGGCCGAATGGCCTACTCCTGCACCTATTTTCTATGTTTCTATGTATGTTTCCATCAACCGGACTTGTCCCTCAGAGAGAGAAAGAGAGAGAGAAGGAGAGAGTACTAATAGATAGTCGACGGCACAGACTGGCAGACTAACAGGGACCTCCTTCAGGATAGGAGTGAAATTAATGCTTTGGGTACATAGTGACTATGACAAGAGAAGCCCTGGAGGGCATAGGTTGAATATCAGTGGATGTCTTCACTAACTAGCGAGCAGAGGGGGGAAAATATGAAATTCTGGCAGAAATTAGTGGAATTATTTACCTGTCAGTCATTCACCTCCAGCAGTCAATAATATAAGACAGCTGACGGCAAGGAATTGCCACTAATACTACTACATATTGCATTGTATACACACTGACAGGACCAGAGCGAGAAATGGCACATTTTCTATGCCAGCACTTTTCCTTGAGCAACATTTGTATCCCAATTTGTGTCATTTTAAATGGACCATATTTATGTCTTTTTTTCAATCCAGAATGAATCATGTAAATTTAAATTAGAATCTATTTGATTTTATAGAGGATTTGACCTCTAGATCTTAAATTTGCGGTCTTCCATTATGAAGATATTTATATCTCTAAAGCACGGATCACAAACAAAAGCCATCTTATGCTGCCCTGTCATACCTTCACACTTCAGCCAATCGCAGAGACTGGACGAGGAATTGGTGACCAAAGGTCAGAAGTCATTGTGGTAATCTCGCCCGTCGCCCATCCCCCGTCTCCCGTCTCCGCCCTTGCCTCAGCTCATCCACTGCTGAAGCCCTCATCCGTGCCTTTGTTACCTCTAGACTTGACTATTCCAACGCACTCCTGGCTGGCCTCCCACATTCTACCCTACGTAAACGAGGAGTGATCCAAAACGCGGCTGCCTCGTGTCCTAACTCGCACCGAGTCCCACTCATCCATCACCCCTGTGCTCGCTGACCCGTGTCCTAACTCGGATCAAGTCCCGCTCACCCATCACCCCCTGTGCTCGCTGACCTTCATTGGCTCCCGTTTAAGCAACACCTCGATTTCAAAATTCTCATCCTTGTTTTCAAATCCCTCCATGGTCTCGCCCCTCCCTATCTCTGTAATCTCCTCCAGCCCCACAAACCCCTCCCCCGAGATGTCTGCGCTCCTCTAATTCTGCCCTCTTGACCATCCCTGATTATAATCGCTCACCCATTGGTAGCCGTGCCTTCTGTTGCCTGGGACCCAAGCTCTGGAACTCCCTCCCTAAACCTCTCCGCCTCTCTACCTCTCTTTCCTCCTTCATGACTCTCCTTAAAACCTATCTCTTTGACCAAGCTTTTGGTCACCTGCGCTGATTTCTCCTTATGTGGCTCGGTGTCACTTTTTAAAAATCTCATAATACTGCTGTGAAGTTTTATGAAGTTGGGACATTTCACTACATTAAAAGCGCTATATAAATACAAGTGGTTGTTGCGGTAATACAAGCAGAACTCACAGTTCCACAGATCGACCTTAGTTGACAACCATGAGGCAATTACTTTCTTATTCTTTCGCAGCTCAGAGTCTTTACATGAACCCGGCAACAGAGAGCAAATAAAAAATATGGGGTGTCGTTGCTTTAATGGGTGCTATTTAATGGAATAATGTGCCTGCTGCATGTAGTGGAGATGTGCTGGGAGTAAACAGCTCAGATAATCTGTTTTTCGTATGTTGATTGAGGGATAAATATTGACCAGGACACCGGGGATAACTCCCCTGCTCTTCTTCGAAATAGTGCCATGGGATCTTTTGCATCCACTTGAGAGAGCAGTTGGGGGCCTCGTTATAACGTCTCATCCAAAAGATGGCACCTCCGACAGTGCGACGCTCCCTCAGCACTGCACTGGGAGCGTCAGCCTGGATTTATTTTGTGTTCAACCCACAACCTTCTGTCTCAGAGGTGAGTGTGCTACCCTCATCATCATAGGCAGTCCCTCGGAATCGAGGAAGACTTGTTTCCACTCTTAACATGAGTTCTTTGGTGGCTGAACAGTCCAATACGAGAACCACAGACCCTGTCACAGGTGGGACCGATAGTCGTTGATGGAAGGGGTGGGTGGGACTGGTTTGCCGCACGCTCCTTCCGCTGCCTGCCCTTGGTTTCTGCGTGCTCTTGGCGACGAGACTCGAGGTGCTCAGCGCCCTCCCGGATGCACTTCCTCCACTTAGGGCGGTCTTTGGCCAGGGACTCCCAGGTGTCGGTGGGGATGTTGCACTTTTATCAGGGAGGCTTTGAGGGTGTCCTTGTAACGTTTCCTTTGCCCATTTGGGGCTCGCTTGCTGTGAAGGAGTTCCGAGTAGAGCGCTTGCTTTGGGAGTCTCGTGTCTGGCATGCTGACAATGTGGCCCGCCCAGTGGAGCTGATCAAGTGTGCTTCAATGCTGGTGATGTTGGCCTGGTCGAGGACGTTAAAGTTGGTGCGTCTGTCCTCCCAGGGGATTCTGAGCCACTGGCTGACTTCTGTACTGTCCTTAACTTGAGAAAAATGGCTTCTACTTTGTTTTATTGATGTGATAAGAGAGCCCTGTTGTCCAGCTTGTGTCTCCATAATTGAGAAAACCATCGAATCTGTGTCCGTTTGCCTTCCAGTGACAGTCACACATGCCACAGTAAACACAGATTTAATCATCATTTTGCGGCTAATTTAATTCGATCTGCGCCGTGCGGTCGGGGCAAGTCAGCAGCTTGTCAACCCATTGTACAAATCTCCGCAGATGTACAATTAACGTGTAACTTTGGCTGGTCTTGGCTGCGGCTCCAGATAATCGGATATTGTATGGCAAGCATCATGGTTCAGGGCGAAGGTGAGTGTAAACACTGGAGAAATTGAATTCAGTTCAAATCAACTGACCCCCACTTCAATTTTCCTGCTGTTTACACTTTGCTGATCCAAATTGAATTCAATTTCCCATTAGAACCAGGGCAAGCCTGGATCATGCTCAATGCCGAGAAGCCAGCAGTTCTTTCGACCTATATCCTTGTCTATGTATTTTGCACTGTTGTTTTATATGGAGTATTTATTGTCACATTCTGACTCTCTTTAATCTTTTCTCACATCTCAAGTTTGTGGAGTTTGTTGCCCTGAATACAACCCTGTGGCTCAGTGGGCAGCACCCTCGCCTTGGAGTCAGAAGGTTGTGGGTTCAAGTCCCACCCCAGGGACTTAAGCACAAAAAATCTAGGCTGCCATTCCAGTGCAGTGCTGAGGAAGTGCTGCACTGTCGGAGGTACTGTTTTTTGGATGAGATGTTAAACCGAAGCCCTGTCTGCTCACTCAAGTGGACGTAAAAGATCCCGTGGCACTATTTTCAAGAAGAGCAGGGAAGTTATCCCTGTTATCCTGGGACCAATATTTATCCCTCAATCAATGTAACAAAAACAAATTATCTGCTCATTATCACATTGCTGTTTGTGGGAGCTTTCCCACATTACAACAGTGACGACACTTGACAAAGTACTTCACTGGCTGCAAAGCAACTTGGGACGTCCAGTGGTTGTGAAAGGCGCTATATAATTGTAAGTCTTTCTTTCTTACATAGTATGGGCGATACTGAGGACCACCCAAGAAAGGTGCTGAGGGCTTGCTAGGAACTGTACCAAAGACACAGCCTGAACAGTTCTCCAGTGAGAACAGAGTTGTCTGATCACACTGCTATACCGTGGAGAAACAAACAGAAGATGACAGCCCTGCGATATCCAACACTCCAGTTGGATAAACCTGCTCTCCCCTTAGTAGCTTCCCGCTTGTGTCAGAAAACAGCTAAGTCAGTGCAATGCTGGTGTTGTGTTTTAGCTGTAATGGGCAAGTTAGGAACATAAGAAATAGGAGCAGGAGTCGGCCATTCGGCCCCTCGAGCCTGCTCCGCCATTCAATAAGATCATGGCTGATCTGATCATGGACTCAGCTCCATTTCCCTGCCCACTCCTCATAACCCTTTGCTCCCTTATCGCTCAAAAATCTGTCTATCTCCGCCTTAAATATATTCAATGACCCAGCCTCCACAGCTCTCTGAGGCAGAGAATTCCACAGATTGAGAGAAGAAATTCCTCCTCATCTCCGTTTTAAAGGGTGGCCCCTTATTCTGTGACTATGTCCCCTAGTTTTAGTTTCCCCTATGAATGGAAATATCCTCTCTGCATCCATCTTGTCGAGCCCCCTCATTTTCTTATATGTTTCGATAAGATCACCTCTCATCCTTCTGAACTGCAATGTGTACAGGCCCAGCCTAAACAACCTATCTTCATGTTAGCCCCCTCATCTCCGGAATCAAGCTAGTGAACCTTCTCTGAACCGCCTCCAATCCTTTCTTAAATACGGAGACCAAAACTGTATTTTAGGAACTGCGCATGGGTGTCACTAATACTAACATTACTCACAATAGTCGGACACAGTAGCATAGTTCTCACTAGTTCTCACATTGAACAACTTCTCCTTTAACTCCACTCACTTTCTCCAAATTAAGGGTGTTGCTATGGGAACCCGCATCGGCCCTAGCTATGCCTGCCTTTTCATGGGATATGTGGAATATTCCGGTCCTACTCGGGTCCCCTCCCTCACCTCTTTTTCCGGGACAGTGATGACTGTAATAGTGCCGTTTCCTGCTCTCGCTCTGAATGAGATAATTTCATTCACTTTGCATCCAATTTCCACTCTTCCCTCACCTTCATATGGTCCATCTCCAACTCTTCCCTTCCCTTCCTCGACTCCTCCGTCTCCATCTCTGGGGATCGGCTCTCGACCAGTATCCATTATAAGCCCACTGACTCCCACAGCTACCCGGACTTCACTTCCTCCCACCCTGCATCCTGTACAGCATTAACAGTAGCATAGTGGTTCTGTTACTGGTCTGGTAAGCCTAAGGCCTGGATTAATGATCCAGAGACATGAGTTCAAGTCCCACAACGGCATCTGGGGAATTCAATTTGATTTAACTAAATAAATCTGGAATGAAAAGCTAGTTTGGGTAATGATGACCTTTGGATTGTCGCATAAAACTAATATCCTTCAGAGAAGGAAATCTGCCAGCCTTAACTGATCTGGCTATATGTGGTTGACTCTTAATTGCCCTCTGAAATGGCCCAGCAACTCACTTGCTAAGAATAAACCTGGAAGATCCATCTAGCATTGACGTTGGCACCAGCTTTGGACATGACAACTGCACACCCAGCCCAGTTGATCCTGCAAAGCCCTCCTCACAAACATCTGGAGATTTACGCCAAAATTTGGAGAGCTGGTCAAGCAACAGCCTAACTGACATACTTCGAGAATCATACCTTTCAGGCAATGTCCCAGACTATCACCATTCCTGGGTTTGTCCTGTCCCACCGGCAGGACAGTGGGGAGGGAGTTGCCCTGGGAGTGCTCAACATTGACTTCGGACACCATGAAGTCTCATGGCTTCAGCTCAAGCGTGGGCAAGGAAACCTCCTGCTGATTACCACCTACTGCCCTCTGTCAGCTGATGAATCAGTACTCCTCCATATTGAACACAACTCAGAAGAAGCACTGAGAGTAGCAAGGGCACAGAATGTACTCTGGGTGGGGGACCTTCAATGTCCATCACCAAGAGTGGCTCGGTAGCACCACTACTGACTGAGCCTGTGCAAGCCAGGAGTGTGATGGAACACTCTCCACTTGCCTGGATGAGTGCAGCTTCAACAACACTCAAGAAGCTCGACACCATCCAGGACAAAGCAGCCGCTTGATCGGCACCCCATCCACCACCTTCAACACTCACTCCCTCCACCACCGGCGCACCGTGGCTGCAGTGTGCACCATCTACAAGATGCTCTGCAGCAACTCGCCAAGGCTTCTTCGGCCGCCTAGAAGGACAAGGGCAGCAGGCGCATGGGAACACCACCACCTCCACGTTCCCTTCCGAGTTACACCCCATCCTGATTTGGAAATATATCGGCTGTTCCTTCATTGTCGCTGGGTCACAATCCTGGAACTCCCTCCCTAACAGCACTGTGGGAGCACCTTCACCACACGGACTGCAGCGGTTCAAGAAGGCGGCTCACCACCACCTTCTCAAGGGGCAATTAGGGATGGGCAATAAATGCCGGCCTTGCCAGCGAGACCCATATCCCGTGAATGAATAAAAAAAGAAGCCAAACTGGATTGTCAAGGCTGAGGGGCGAAGTTTGAATAAGTGTTACTTTTACAACCAAGATATTTTGCCAGAGTTCCAAAAGCTTAATGGTCATCACCTTCCCCTGCTACTTCCCCAAAATAACAAACAACTTTTATACAGTGATTACATTTTGGAAACTTCCAAAGCCGTGTTTGAAATTGTAAACACAATTGTGTTGTATTTCTACTGTCACCTTTCATTGCACAGTGCAGAACACATCACTATGGTAACAGCTCAGGCTGTTCGAAGCTGATAACATAATCGCACTATCCTCCCTACAGGACATCGTGGTCTCTTTACCTTCAGATTTGGGGAGAGGAGTCATGTATCCAAACCCAGAGATCGAAATGTGTAAAATAGGCCCTATTCACCGAGCTGTATGTAGAACATTATTAAAAAAACCTTGCATTTATATAGCGCCTTTCACAACACTTTACAGCCAATGAAGTACTTTTGAGGTGTAGTCACTGTTGTAATGTGGGAAACGCAGCAGCCAATTTGCACACAACAAGCTCCCACAAACAACAATGTGATAATGACCAGATAATCTGTTTTAGTGATGTTGATTGAGGGATAAATATTTGCCGCACGACACCGGGGATAACTCCCCTGCTCTTCTTCGAAATAGTGCCGTGGGATCTTTTGCATCACCTCAGAGGTGCAGACGGGGCCTCAGTTTAACATCTCATCTGAAAGACAGCACCTCCAACAGTGCAGCACTCCCTCAGTCCTGCCCCTCCGACAGTGCAGCACTCCTCAGTACTGCCCCTCCGACAGTGCGGCGCTCCCTCAGTACTGCCCCTCCGACAGTGCGGCGCTCCCTCAGTACTGCCCGTCCGAAAGTGCGACACTCCCTCAGTACTGCCCCTCCGACAGTGCAGCGCTCCCTCAATACTGCCCTTCCGACAGTGCAGCGCTCCTTCAGTACTGCCCCTCCAACACTGCGGCACTCCCTCAGTACTGCCCTTCTGACAGTACGGTGTTCCCTCAGTACTCCCCCTCCGACAGTGCGGCACTCCCTCAGTACTGCCCCTCCGACAGTGCGCCGCTCCCTCAGTACTGCCCCTCTGACAGTGCAGCGCTCCCTCAGTACTGCCACTCTGACAGTGCGGCGCTCCCTCAGTACTGCCACTCCGACAGTGCGGCGTTCCCTCAGTACTGCTCCTCCGACAGTGCACCACTCCCTCAGTACTGCCACTCCGACAGTGCGGCATTCCCTCAGTACTGCCACTCCGACAGTGCACCGCTCCCTCAGTACTGCAGTGGGAGTATGCTCACAGATTTATGCAGGTTTTGAGTTGTGAGTGGCTTAGCCAGTCACGTGATTTTCACAAGACTCAATAAAACCTCAGCCAGTTGGATCTAGGTCACCTACGATGAGGAGAGCAGTTGTGAGCCTGGTGGATGAACTGGTAATGTATAGTGTGATTGTTAAACCTTTGTTAATAAACCAACTAGTTTTTAATAGCAAAAGCAAAATACTCCGGATGCTGGAATCAGGAATAAAAACCGAGAATACTGGAAACACTCAGCGGGTCAGGCAGCATCTGTGGAGAAAGAAACAGAGTTAACGTTTCGGGTCGACGGCCTTTCGTCATAATTCTTAATGGTGACATGTTGCTATGAATTCTTAAGCAAAGAACCCAAGAAGCAAATGCATTACACCCAGCACCACACTGGGAGCGTCAACCGAGATTTTTGTGCTCAAGTCCCTGGAGTGGGACTTGAACCCACAACCTTCTGACTCAGAGGCAAGAATGTTGCCCACTAAGGCAGAGTTGTCACTTTTGAGCAGTCGGGATACTTCTGAGTGTCTTACCTGTCATTTGGTGTATGTTAAACCTTTAACCAGTGTAAGTTGGCATGCAGGTACAGCAGGCGGTGAAGAAGGCAAATGGCATGTTGGCTTTCATAGCCAGAGGATTTGAGTATAGGAGCAGGGAGGTCTTACTGCAGTTGTACAGGGCCTTAGTGAGGCCACACCTTGAATATTGTGTACAGTTTTGGTCTCCTAATCTGAGGAAGGGCATTCTTGCTATTGAGGGAGTGCATCGAAGGTTCACCAGACTGTTTCCAGGGATGGCAGGACTGACATATGAAGAAAGACTGGATCGACTAGGCTTATATTCACTGGAATTTAGAAGAATGAGGGGGATCTTATAGAAACAAAATTTCTGACAGGATTGGACAGGTTAGATGCAGGAAGAATGTTCCCGATGTTGGGGAAGTCCAGAACCAGGGGTCACAGTCTAAGGATAAGGGGTAAGCCATTTAGGACCGAGATGAGGAGAAACTTCTTCACTCAGAGAATTGTGAACCTGTGGAATTCTCTACCACAGAAAGTTGTTGATGCCAGTTCGTTAGATATATTCAAAAGGGAGTTAGGGGCTAAAGGGATCAAGGGGTATGGAGAGAAAGCAGGAATGGGGTACTGAAGTTGCATGATCAGCCATGATCATATTGAATGGTGGTGCAGGCTCGAAAGGCCGTATGGCCTGCTCCTGCACCTATTTTGTATGTTTCTATGTTTCTATGTAAGGGATAAATTGTAAGAGTTGCAAATAGGTGGTCAGAACAATGCTGAAGGTAGTGAATGAATTAGTATTAGGAGGGTCTGAGTAATTGCCTATGGATGTAACACTTGCTTATGTAGGTATAGCACAAAGCAATAATGCTTTAATCTGTATCCTTAACCTTAGTAACACGTAAACAGCCAAAGTCAGCAGTTTTTGATTAGAAGAGTCTGAGGAAGAGATGAAGAAGACGGTATTTTGGTACAGTTACTCTAGGCGACACAAAGACTGGGGTAGAGGGCAAGTAATGGAACAACACAATGATGGGAGATGGACAGTTACATGTACCACTCAGAGACAGTCTGATAAGAGTCGACAAATCAATGTAACTTCGCTGATAGCAATCGACCTATCGATGCTTTTGTCGGAGGGTACCTCCTCTCCAAAACCTGTGTAAATTATATTTGAAAAATCTTGCATTTCGGAGGTTCCACGACTGAACCTTCTCTTGCAATTGCTCGAAATAAAGCCGGTTGAACATGAGTTTTCGTTTGTTTACTTCCGTGGTCGCTATACAGTGGGAGCTGAATGAGTTGTCGATTAACTATTATCAGTTAGTCCACCCCGAGGGAGAGAAGCCTCCTTTGTACCCCTACACCAGGGACTGCACTCTGCTGTTCGTAGGAGACACTTCTTTGATTCAAGCCCGCAATAGGCCGGACATGAGGAAGCCTCTGACTGCAGCAACTTCCTGAGCTGCAGTCGACCGATGCCACTCAAAACATAACAACAACCTCCATTAACATAGCGCCTTTCATGTAGTAAAATGTCCCAAGGTGCTTAACAGGAGCGTCATCAAAATATAATTGACATGGAGCCACATATAGAAGAAAGACTTGCATTTATATAGCGCCTTTCACAACCATCGGACATCTCAAAACGCTTTACAGCCAATGAAGTACTTTTTGAATGTAGTCACTGTTGTAATGTGGGAAAGGCGGCAGCTAATTTGCGCACAGCAAGCTCCCACAAACAGCAATGTGATAATGACCAGATAATCTGTTTTTTTGTTATGTTGATTGAGGGATAAATATTGGCCCCAGGACACTGGGAATAACCGCCCCTGCTCTTCTTTGAAATAGTGATGTGGGATCTTTTACATCCACCTGAGAGAGCAGACGGAGCCTCGGTTTAACTGAAAGACGGCACCTCCGACAGTGCAGTGCTCCCTCAGTACTGCACTGTGTCCCAAGAGGAGTGCAGGTCGGGAGTGGAGGTCGGAGCGGTGAGGAGCGGAGGTCGGGAGTGGAGGTCAGGAGCGGTGAGGAGCGGAGGTCAGGATTGGAGGTCGAGACCGAAGAGGAGCGGAGGTCAGGAGCGGTGAGGAGCGGAGGTCAGGAGTGGAGGTCGGGACCGAAGAGGAGCGGAGGTCAGGAGCGGTGAGGAGCGGAGGTCAGGAGCGGAGGTCAGGAGCGGTGAGGAGCGGAGGTCGGGAGTGGAGGTCAGGAGCGGTGAGGAGCGGAGGTCGGGAGTGGAGGTCGGAGCGGTGAGGAGCGGAGGTCAGGAGCGGTGAGGAGCGGAGGTCGGGAGTGGAGGTCAGGAGCGGTGAGGAGCGGAGGTCGGGAGTGGAGGTCAGGAGCGGTGAGGAGCGGAGGTCGGGAGTGGAGGTCGGAGCGGTGAGGAGCGGAGGTCAGGAGCGGAGGTCAGGAGCGGTGAGGAGCGGAGGTCGGGAGTGGAGGTCGGAGCGGTGAGGAGCGGAGGTCAGGAGCGGAGGTCAGGAGCGGTGAGGAGCGGAGGTCGGGAGTGGAGGTCGGAGCGGTGAGGAGCGGAGGTCAGGAGCGGTGAGGAGCGGAGGTCAGAAGTGGAGGTCAGGAGCGGTGAGGAGCGGAGGTCGGGAGTGGAGGTCAGGAGCGGTGAGGAGCGGAGGTCGGGAGTGGAGGTCAGGAGCGGTGAGGAGCGGAGGTCGGGAGTGGAGGTCAGGAGCGGTGAGGAGCGGAGGTCAGGAGCGGTGAGGAGCGGAGGTCGGGAGTGGAGGTCAGGAGCGGTGAGGAGCGGAGGTCGGGAGTGGAGGTCAGGAGCGGTGAGGAGCGGAGGTCGGGAGTGGAGGTCAGGAGCGGTGAGGAGCGGAGGTCAGGAGCGGTGAGGAGCGGAGGTCGGGAGTGGAGGTCAGGAGCGGTGAGGAGCGGAGGTCAGGAGCGGTGAGGAGCGGTGAGGAGCGGAGGTCAGGAGCGGTGAGGAGCGGAGGTCGGGAGTGGAGGTCAGGAGCGGTGAGGAGTGGAGGTCAGGAGCGGTGAGGAGCGGAGGTCGGGAGTGGAGGTCAGGAGCGGTGAGGAGCGGAGGTCGGAAGTGGAGGTCAGGAGCGGAGGCCAGGAGCAGTGAGGAGCTCGGGGCCCAGGAAAGGGTAAACCGTGAGGTCATGAGGCCTACACTCCGTCCTATGAATCCCAGGGAGAGAGGACCTGTGGGAAGGAGGACAGTCGGTTTATATGTGTGCGCACTAGGTCCGTGCAGCAGAGCTGGTCTCTAGTCATCTTGGATCCTCTTGACACTGGACCAAGACCTTGCTCTGTCAAGCCCGTGTGATGGCTGGTGTGCAACAGCCACCCCACATTAAAAGAATACATGCACAGATATCTTCCAACCTTTAAGATGATGTTCAGGACCTGGAACATCAGGACCCTCAGGGACAACCCCAAAAGCATCAGAGCGGAACGCCTTACTGCTATCATTGCTTCGCCATAAAAAACGAGCTAGTGGGCCGTCTCAGAGACTCCCCCTGCGGGATAAACGAATGGCTCATGACTCTTCAGCTCACCCTAGCCTGGAACCAGCGCGCTGTGGTCTTCAGCACGTACGCCCCAACACTGAAAGCTACAGATGAGACCAAAGAGGAATTCTACTCCAGCCTCGAACAATCCCTGTCCCGAGTCCCTACGGGCGACAAGCTGATCCTCCTTGGTGACTTTAACACCAGAGTTGGAAAGGACACTGACCAATGGGGAGGTGTGATCGGCAGAGGGAGGGTAGGGAAAGCCAACTCCAACAGTACTGACAAAATGCTTAGAATATGGCATTGACATAACCAATACCTTGTTTTGTCAGAGAGACACGTACAAGGCCCTCATGGCAACACCCCAACACATCCGCTGGGAGGACAGAAGCATCAACGCCAGTGTTCTTGCTCAGGCCAACATCCCCAGCATCGAAGCACTGACCACACTCGAACAGCTCTGGTTGGGCGGACCACATTGTCCGCCTGCCCGACACGAGACTCCCAAAACAAGCACTCTACTAGGAGCTCTGACACGGCAAGCGAGCCCCAGGTGGGCAGAGGAAACTCTTCAAGGACACCCTCGGTGAAGTTCAACATCCCCACCGACACCTGGGAGTCCCTGGGCCAAGACCACTCAAAGTGGAGGAGGAGCATCCGGGAGGGCGCTGAACACCTCGAGTCTCGTCGCCGAGAGCACGCGGAAGCCAAGTACAAACAGCGGAAGGAGCGCACGGCAATCCAGGCCCCCCACCCGTCCCTCCAACCACCGTCTGCCCCACCTGTGACCGAGACTGTAGGTCCCGCATCGGGCTCATCGGTCACCTGACAACTCATTTTTAGTGTAGAAGCAAGTCATCCTCGACCTCGAGGGAGTGCCTCTGAGAGACTGTGTCCGCCTGGATTTTCTTGTGCCTGGAGTGGGACTATGAACCCACAACCTTCTGCCTCAGGGGCGAGCACGCTGCCCACTGAGCCACAGCTGACATATGGTGATATTAGGACAGATGACCAAAAGCTTGGTCCTTTTAAGGAGCATCTTAAAGGAGGAAAGAGAAGTAGAGAGGCGGGGAGGTTTAGGGAGTGAATTCCAGAGCTTGGGGCCCAGGCAACTGGGCCCCAGGCACGGCCACCGATGGCAGAGCGATGGGGATGTTTAAGAGGCCAGATTTGGAGGAGTGCGGAGATCTCAGAGGGATTTCTCAGTAAGAAGCAAAGGAGTTTAAGACAATTTTGTCGACACCCCTCTGCTCGAATCGCTCCGTGCCGCTTTCGACGTGGCCTGGAGCGGGCGGGAGCGAGAGCCGCCGGGAAGCGCCCGCCGACGTCAGCGGGTGGTCCATGCGCGCAAGTAGACTCCCGCCCACCGAGCTGCCGGATTGGCGCGGGCGGGAGTCGGCGGCAGAACGGGGATGGACCGCTGCGTGCAGGCTGCTCCGTCCTGAACGGCGAGTGCCAAGATCCTGTAGAAAAAGGTTAGTGGCGCGTTATTAAATGATTTCTTTACAGGCGCTTACCTGGATGGAGTCCCCTGAAGGTCCTCAGATGTTTTTTTTTGTTGTTGGTGGTTTTTATTTTTACCTCTTCGACCCTCCGTGGGCCCGACTCCATCCCCGGCGGCACTTGGGCGGCAAGCGCCTCTGCCGCCGAGAATCAGACCTCCCGCCCGCTGCCGCCCAGATTGGCGGAGTACGTCGTCCGTTTGCCGCCCGCCGAACTTCGAGGGACCTTGGCCATGAATATCCCGCCCAAAATACCGTCCGGTATCTCGGCGGCCAACGACGGCACTTTGGGCGGGCGGAGACTTTGACCAAATTTGGCCCCCAAAGATTTGAACAATAAAGAACACTTTTCAAACACCGAGTGTGTACTAATTTACACTTGCCAGTGCATTAATAAAATTCACCAAATGGCCATCTTGACTCCTGCGCCCAAATTGCAAGTGTTTTTTTTATTGTGTTATTTGAAATATTTATGAGGAATTTGAGAGAATCGCAGTCAGCTGCCCGTGGCGAAACATCCTTCAACTGCTTTAAAACATTCATGCAAATTAAAAATAAATAAGGTGTAACATGATGTCTGGAAAGGCAAAATAAGAATAAAGTCGAGTCTTGTTTTCTGTCTCTCGGATGTAAAAAGACACTGTGTTGTCTTGTTTTCCATTTTAACTCTTTCAATGATCCCTGGAACAGAGCGGACTGTGTCAGCTATTGCAATTGGTGAAGAATCTTGCATTTATCGAGCGTCTTTCACCGACACAGGACGCCCCGAATCACCATACGGTCAACAAAGTACTTTTGGAGTGTGGTCACTGCTGTAGTTGTGCGTGACATAAATGAAAACTCTTCTAATATAAGCTGCTTTACTGTCCAATCTTTCGGTAAACCGAGGCCCCGCCTGCTCTCTCAGGTGGACGCAAAAGATCCCACGGCCACTATTTCAAAGAAGAGCACGGGAATTATCCTTGGTATCCTGGGGCCAATATTTATCCCTCAATCAATATCACTAAAACAGATTATCTGGTCATTATCACGTTGCTGTTTGTGGGAGCTTGCTGTGTGCAAATTGGCTGCCGTGTTTCCCACATTACAACAGTGACTACACTCCAAAAAACTTCACTAGCTGTAAAGCGCTTTGAGACGTCCGGTGGTCGTGAAAGGCGCTATATAAATGCAATTCTCTCTTTCTTTCAATCTCAGTACAAGCGTTTGTGCCCACTGAAGATGATATAACTACAGAAGACGCCACAGGAGTTCCAGCTCACTGGATTAAAAATAATCTTTGATTTCCCTCTGAAATGAATCCACATTGAGCATGAGGGATATATTAGACAGATTATCAGCGGTACGCTTTTATCGACACCCACACCTAGGCTCCCCGTACTTGCAAACATCACAACAAACGCCGTGAATATGCAGTCTCCGGAGAATACAACCACTACACCAGCAAAGACATGCCGATCCAGGCCGACTTGAACAACCTACCACTCAACCCCTTCTCAAATCTAGAAGGCCATTTTGGGCCGTTGCCGAAGCCCTTCAGCGATCTCCCCTCAACCTTGATGAACAAGGGCAAAATTGTTGGAAGAACTGCGACATACGGAATGGATTCCTGATCGAGGAGCCCACAGTACAACCTGAAGGATCAAACCTTCCTCGCAAACAGTGGACAACCATCGACCGCCTCAGAACCGGTCACGGTCGATGCTACCACCTTTTCCATCGGTGGAAGATTGAAGTATCCCCATCATGTGACTGTGGAGCTCCTAATCAGACCCTGGAGCACGTCATCGAGCACTGCCCTCAGAGGGAACTCGCAGGCAGCCTACAGGTAATCCACGCTGTTCCACCGGAAGCTTTGGCCTGGTTATCCGACTTAGATATTGACGTTTGATTTGTTTTGCTGCAAAAGTAGAAGAAAATTAGACAGATATTCGTACAGAACAATATATCAATACAGTTAAAAACACATCTGTTGTAAGCAGCTCACAGTCTTACTGGTATCTTTCTGACATAGCCTCATGAAGGCATGTGACATGGCTCATGGAAGTGACTACCTCTTTGACCAAACTTTTGGTCATCTGTCCTAATATCTTCTCATGTGGCTCGGTGTCAACGTTTGTTCAATCATCGCTTCCGTGAAGCATCTTGGGATGTTTTACTAAGATAAAGACATTATATAAATGCAAGTTGTTACTGTTGTTTCCATCAGAATTATATTGATTCACTCTGTGAGTGTGTGTGTGTGTGCGCGTGCATGTGCACACGTGTGTGTACGTGTGTGTGTGTGTGCATGCGTGTGTGTATGTGTGTGTGTGCACGTGTGTGTGCGCATGTGTGTGTGCGCGTGTCTGCGTGTGTGTGTACATGTGTGTGCGTGTGTATGCATGCGTGCATGTGTGCGCATGTGTGTGTGTGCACGTGCATGTGCGTGTGTGTTATGCTAATCTTATGCATTAAACCCTAAACTTGAATTCAGGAATCTATACACAATCATTTGGCTTGAATGGAACTTGCTCAGACTTGAACTATGGTAATGCATTTGCCTAAGGCTCGCCATGGAATTTTCAGGATACGATTCATATGCAAAAAAAAAATCATATACTTAGAAAATCATCAAAATGTATTGGTATATTGGCATGATACCCCTCTGAAGGAGTGTGGGAGAGTTGTAAAAGGTAGTGGGGCTAAAAGGGTTAAATTATAAGGCTGGGTTACATAGACTACAACAGGATTACACAGGGTATACGGCACAGAAACAGGCCATTCGGCCCAACCAGTCCATGCCGGCGTTTATGCTCCACTCGAGCCTCCTCCCGTCTTTCCTCATCTAAATCTATCAGCATAACCCTCTATTCCCTTCTCCCCCATATACTTGTCCAACCTCCCCTTAAATGCATCTAGGCTTATATTCCCTTGAATATAGAAGACTAAGGGTTGAATTATTTGAGGTGTTTAAGATGATTAAAAGAGTTGATAGGGGGAGATAGAGAGAAGCTATTTGCTCCGGTGGGGGCAGACCAGAACAAGGGGGCGGCAGCTTAAAATTAGAGCCAGGCCATTCAGGGGTGATGTCAGGAAGCACTTCGTCACACAAAGGATGCTGGGAACCTGGAACTGTCTCCTCCCAAACAAAACAGTTGAGGCTTGAGGTCAATTGAAAATTTCAAAACTGAGTTTGATGGATTTTGGCTCGTAAAGGGTATTAAGGGTTATGACAGTCGATGGAGTTAAGGTACGGATCAGCCTTGGTCTAATTAAGTGGCAGAACAGGCTCAAGGGGCTGAATGGCCTCCTCCTGTTCCCAAGTTCCTATTACAGCTGTCACTTTCCTCAATTTGATGCATAGTGAGACCTGGCTGCAGGCACCTTTGCCCGCTAAGTGTAACGTAGTTCAGTGTCACTGCTGCTTTAGCAGTAGTCCTTGAAGAGAATGAGCATTCAGGAATCAGGCTTGTTTCCCTGGGCATGTGATTGTCTTGTGAGTAGTCGTCCCATTTGGGAATCTGAACGACAGTCCCCGGTGTTGACCCCCACGCAATCGGGGCGGAAAACTAATACTCCGGTAAGGTTCATACCGGCGGGTTTTATGTAAACACTTACCCTTCTCTCGGGCCCGAAATTGAAGAACTTACCGCCCACTGCCGCACACTGCCGTCAACGTTCCTCTGCTCGAACCGCCCAGTGCGGGCCGGAGGGGAGAACCGCTGAGAAGCGCCTGCCGACATCAGCGGCCGGCCGAGTGGTGCAATTGACCTCCTGCCCGCCGAACTGCAATATTGGTGCGGGGCGGGGGGGGGAGTCAGCGGCAGTCGGTGGCAGAACGGGGGGTTTGGCCGCTGGCTGGAGGCTGGTCTGTCCCCGACGGTAGGCAGGAAGTTGGTGAAAAAAAGATTAGTACACTTTTTGTAATTTATTTTACAGGGACTTACCTGGATGGGGGTCCCCCTGAAGGTCTTCAGGTGTTTTTTTTTTAATGCTTTTGCTTTTCAGCTCTTTGACCCTCCGTGGGGCCCGACTCCATCCCCGGCGGCACTTGAGCGGCAAGCGCCTCTGCCGCCGAGAATGAGACCTCCCGCCCGCTGCCGCCCAGATTAGCGGCGTACGTCGTCCATTTGTCGCCCGCCGACCTTCGAGGGACCTCGGCCATGAATATCCCGCCCAAAGTACCGTCCGCTACCTCGGCGGCCATCGGCGGCACTTTGGGCGGCACTTGGGCGGGCGGGGGCCTTCATCAAGTTCGGGCCCCTAGTTTCTCAGTAGGAAGTTGCAATGAAGAAGGAAACAAAGGATCAGTAAATAATGGGGCCCTTGACCTCCCGATCTTGTTTGTAATAGATCCTGATAAAGGTGAGATGTCTTCCTGCTGCCCTAATGTACGGTAAATGTGCTGTTACAATAAAGGGTAGAATTGGTTTGTGTAGGGCCTACATATTGGATGTAAAACGGACATAAGCCATACCAATTTAGGAGTGGGATGGCCTGCCCACAACAGGGATTGAACCCTTTAAACAAGCAAATGAGGGCCTGATGCCCATCGAGACATTAGTCAGCAAGATACGAGACTCCCAAAGCAAGCGCTCTACTCGGAACTCCTTCACGGCAAACGAGCCAAAGGTGGGCAGAGGAAACGTTACAAGGGACCACCCTCAAAGCCTCCCTGAAAAAATGCAACATCCCCGCCGGCACCTGGGAGTCCCTGGCCAAAGACCGCCCTAAGTGGAGGAAGTGCATCCGGGAGGGCGCTGAGCACCTCGAGTCTCGTCGCCGAGAGCATGCAGAAACCAAGCGCAGGCAGCGGAAGGAGCGTGCGGCAAACCAGACTCCCCACCCACCCTTTCCTCCAACCACTGTCTGTCCCACCTGTGACAGAGACTGTAATTCCCGTATTGGACTGTTCAGCCACCTAAGGATTCATTTTTAGAGTGGAAGCAAGTCTTCCTCGATTCTGAGGGACTGCCTATGATGCTGATGATGATTAGTCGGTGATGAGCTATGCAAGCGCTGGGCCTGTCCCTCTCAGGATCCTGGGCACCAACTGCAGCTTTATTCATATATTAACAGGCCCATCCAATGGAGCCGGGGTGAGCAGGGCTTCTCCTTCGACTACACATCAGTCCTGATCGACGACACCCCACCCGGAGACCCATCGCATGGCTCAATCCCTCTTCCCCACCCCCTCCCCGGGACGTTTCCGAGAGCCCCTGCTGGCAAGACGGGTGGTCTGGCAGTGATCACTTCATCTGGCCGAGATTGTTGTGGATGACCAACTCCTCATAGAATCATAGAGATTTACCGCACAGGAGGAGGCCATTTCGGCCCATCGTGTCCACGCTGGCCGACAAGGAGCTATCCAGCCTAATCCCACTTCCCAGCTCTTGGTCCATAGCCCTGTAGCTTACGGCACTTCAGGTGCACATCCAAGTACTTTTTAAATGTGGTGAGGGTTTCTGCCTCTACCACCCTTTCAGGCAGTGAGTTCCAGACCCCCACCACCCTCTGGGTGAAGAAATTTCCCCTCAAATCCCCTCTAAACCTCCCACCAATTACTTTAAATCTATTCCCCCTGGTTGTTGACCCTTCTGCTAAGCGAAATATATCCTGCCTATCCACTCTGTCCAGGTCCCTCGTAATTTTTACACACCACAATAAGGTCTCCCCTCAGCCTCCTTTGTTCCAAAGAAAACAAACCCAGTCTATCCAATCTTTCCTCATAGCTAAAATTCTCCAGTCCTGGCAATTCTCGGGAATGAACAAAAAGAAAGTTCAGGTGCTCACGGTGTGTTATGAAGTTGGCGACGTATATTCTTTGCGTGAAGCCCTTTATGAATTGACGGTGAGCTCAGCGGATTCCAGATGCACTCGTCATTGTCAGCATCATAAACATAGAAACATAGAAAATAGGTGCAGGAGTAGGCATTTGGCCCTTCGAGCCTGCACCGCCATTCAATAAGATCATGGCTGATCATTCTCTCAGTAGCCTTTTCCTGCTTTTTCTCCATACCCCTTGATCCCCTTAGCCGTAAGGACCATATCTAACTCCCTCTTAAATATATCCAATGAACTGGCATCAACAACTCTTTGCGGCAGGGAATTCCACAGGTTAACAACTCTCTGAGTGAAGAAATTTCTCCTCATCTCAGTCCTAAATGGCCTACTACTTATCCTAAGACTATGTCCCCTGGTTCTGGGCATCGGGAACATTCTTCCCGCATCTAACCTGTCCAGGCCCGTCAGAACCTTATATGTTTCTATGAGATCCCCTCTCATCCTTCTAAACTCCAGTTGATCCAGTCTCTCCTCATATGACAGTCAAGCTATCCCTGGAATCAGTCTGGTGAACCTTCGCTGCACTCCCTCAATAGCAAGAACACTCTTCAGATTAGGAGACCAAAACTGAACACAATATTCCAGGTGAGGCCTCACTAAGGCCCTGCACATCTGCAGTAAGACCTCCCTGCTCCTACACTCAAATCCCCTAGCTATGAAGGCCAACATACCATTTGCCTTCTTCACCACCTGTTGCACCTGCATGCCCACGTTCAGTGACTGATGAACCATGACACACAGGTCTCGTTGCACCTCCCCTATTCCTAATCTGCCGCCATTCAGATAATATTCTGCCTTCGTGTTTTTGCCCCCAAAATGGATAACCTCACATTTATCCACATTATACTGCATCTGCCACTCACCTAACCTATCCAATTCACCCTGCAGCCTCTTAACGTCCTCCTCACAGCTCACACCGCCACCCAGTTTCGTGTCATCCGCAAACTTGGAGATATTACACTCAATTCCTTCATTTAAATCGTTAATGTATATCGTAAAGAGCTGGGGTCCCAGCACTGAGCCCTGCGGCACTCCACTAATCACTGCCTGCCATTCTGAAAAGGACCCGTTTATCCCAACTCCCTGCTTTCTGTCTGCCAACCAGTTCTCTATCCACGTCAGTACGTTACACCCAATACCATGCGCTTTGATTTTGTACACCAATCTCTTGTGCGGGACCTTGTCAAAAGCCTTTTGAAAGTCCAAATACACCACATCCACTGGTTCTCCCTTGTCCACTCTGTTAGTTACATCCTGAAAAAATTTTAGAAGATTTGACAAGCATGATTTCCCTTTCATAAATCCATGTTGACTTGATCCGATCCTGTCACTGCTTTCAAAATGCGCTGCTATTTCATCCTTGATGATTGATTCCAACATTTTCCCCACTACTGATGTCAGGCTAACCGGTCTATAATTACTCGTTTTCTCTCTCCCTCCTTTCTTAAAAAGTGGTGTTACATTAGCCACCCTCCAGTCCATAGTAACCGACCCAGAGTCGATATACTGTTGGAAAATGATCACCAATACATCCACTATTTCTAGGGCCACTTCCTTAAGTACTCTGGGATGCAGACTATCAGACCCCGGGGATTTATCGGCCTTCAATCCCATCAATTTCCCTAACACAATTTCCCGCCTAATAAGGATATTCTTCAGTTCCTCCTTCTCACTAGACTCTCGGTCCCCAGTACATTTGTGTCTTCCTTCGTGAAGCTAGAACTAAAGTATTTGTTCTATTGGTCTGCCATTTCTTTGTTTCCCATTATAAATACACCTGAATCCGACTGCAAGGGACCTACATTTGTCTTCACTAATCTTTTTCGCTTCACATATTGATAGAAGCTTTTGCAGTCAGTTTTTATGTTCCCTGCTAGCTTCCTCTTGTACTCTATTTTCCCCCTCTTAATTAAACCCTTAGTCCTCCTCTGTTGAATTCTAAATTTCTCCCAGTCCTCAGGTTTGTTGCTTTTTTAGCCAATTTATATGCCTCTTCCTTGGCTTTAACACTATCCTTAATTTCCCTTGTTAGCCATGGTTGAGCCACCTTCCCTGTTTTATTTTTATTCCAGACAGGGATGTACAAAAGCAGTTCCTCGGAATCGAGGAAGACTTGCTTCCACTCTTAAAATGAGTCCTTAGGTGGCTGAACAGTCCAATACGAAAACCACAGTCCCTGTCACTGGTGGGACAGACAGTGGTTGAAGGAAAGGGAGGGTGGGACTGGTTTGCCGCACGCTCCTTCCGCTGCCTGCGCTTGGTTTCTGCATGCTCTCGGCGACGAGACTCGAGGTGCTCAGCGCCCTCCCGGATGCACTTCCTCCACTTAGGGCGGTCTTTGGTCAGAGACTCCCAGGTGTCGGTGGGGATGTTGCACTTTTTCAGGGAGGCTTTGAGGGTGTCCTTGTAACGTTTCCTCTGCCCACCTGGGGCTCGCTTGCCGTGAAGCTGTAGTGGACACCCCGAGTGTCCCCAGTTAAACACAACACTGTTTGCCATTGGCTGCACTGCAGCTGGGCAATTTTAGTCTTACTGAAATAAAGACAAAGTGCTGTAAACGCTCAGATGGTCAGGCAGCGTCTCACTGTGGAGCAGCTGTAGACTGAGCAGTATATGCAGAGGCATGACTGTGGAGAGAGAAACAGAGTTTATCTTTCATCAGAACAGGAAGTCAGAGATGTAACAGATATTGAGCAAGTCCAGAGTCAGAGAATAATGGGAGGAAAGAACCAAAGTGAAGATGTGTGAGAGGGTGGAAGACAGGAATGATTAAATGATAAAAGAGATAAGAGTGCAGGGCCCCTCGAGCCTGCTCCCCCATTCAATAAGATCATGGCTGATCTTCTACCTCAACTCCATTTTCCCGCCCAATCCCCAGATCCCTTGATTCCCTTAATATCCAAAAATCTATCGATCTCCATCTAGAATATACTCAACGACTGAGCCTCCACAGCCCTCTGGGGTAGAGAATTCCAAACATTCACCACCCTCCAAGTGAAGAAATTTCTCCTCATCTCAGTCCTAAATGGCTGACCCCTTATCCTGAGACTGTGACCCCTGGCTCTAGACTCTCCAGCCCGGAGAAACATCCTCCCTGCATCTACCCTGTCAATTCCTGTGATGGAAGGTGTCTTCGACAGTGCTATCTAGTGGCACTTACTCACCAATAACCTGTTCACTGATGCCCAGTTTGGGTACCGCCAGGACCACTTGGCCCCAGACCTCATTACAGCCTTGGTCCAAACATGGACAAAAGAGCTGAATTCCAGAGGTGAGGTGAGAGTGACAGCTCTTGACATCAAGGCAGCATTTGACCGATTGTGGCATCAAGGAGCCCGAGTAAAACTGAAGTCAATGGGAATCAGGGGGAAAACTCCCCACTGGCTGGAGTCATAGCTAGCACAGAGGAAGATGGTTGTGGTGATTGGAGGTCAATCATCACAGCCCCAGGACATCGCTGCAGGAGTTCCTCAGGGCAGTGTCCTAGGCCCAACCATCTTCAGCTGCTTCATCAATGACCTTCCCTCCATCATAAGGTCAGAAGTGGGATGTTCGCTGATGAATGCACAGTGTTCAGTTCCATTCACAACTCCTCAGATAATGAAGCAGTCCGTGCCCGCATGCAGCAAGATCTGGACGACATTCAGGCTTGGGCTGATAAGTGGCAAGTAACATTCGAGCCAAACAAGTGCCAGGCCATGACCATCTCCAGCAAGCGAGAGTCTAACCATCGCCCCTTGACATTCAACTGCATTACAATCGTCAAATCACCCACCATCAACATCTTGGGGGTCACCATTGACCAGAAACTTAACTGGACCACATAAATACTGTGGCAACAAGAGCGGGTCAGAGGCTGGGTATTCTGCAGCGAGTGTCCCACCTCCTGACTCTCCAAAGCCTTTCCACCATCTACAAGTCACAAGTCAGGAGTGTGATGGAATACTCTCCACTTGCCTGGATGAGTTGCAGCTCCAACAACACTCAAGAAGCTCGACACCATCCAGGACAAAGCAGCCGCTTGATCAGCACCCCATCCACCATTTTCAACATTCCCTCCCTCCACCACCGGCGCACTGTGGCTGCAGTGTGCACCATCTACAAGATGCACTGCAGCAACTCGCCAAGGCTTCTTCAGCAACACCTCACAAACCCACGACCTCTACCACCTAGAAGGACAAGGGCAGCAGGCGCATGGGAACACCACCACCTCCACGTTCCCCTCCAAGTCACACACCATCCTGACTTGGAAATATATTGGCCGTTCCTTCATCGTTGCTGGGTGAAAATCCTGGAACTCCTTCCCTAACAGCACTGTGGGAGCACCTTCACCACACGGACTGCAGCGGTTCAAGAAGGCGGCTCACCACCACCTTCTCAAGGGGAAATTAGGGATGGGCAATAAATGCCTGCCTTGCCAGCGCTGCTCATATCGCAGGAATTATTTTTTAAAAAGCCCTCTAAGAATTTTCATTGAGATCCCCTCTCATTTATCTTAACTCTGGACAATATAGGCCTAGTCTACACGACCTCTCCTCATAGGACAATCCCCCACATCCCAGGAATCAGAATGGTGAACCTTCATTGCACTCCCTCTATTGTGTCTGTAAGCACGCTAGTAATGATTCCACAAGGTAAGGTATTGCACTTGAACTGTGGTGACCTTAGTCCATTTATTGCAGCTCCTGACTGAGGGTACAGTGAGGTGAGCTCCCTTTTATACCTGGTTACCTGTCATGTACAGGTGACCCCTAGGTCTCCACCAGTTGCACCCCCTGGTGGTACAACATAGTGTATACAGTGTGAAGGTACATCCGGTAGTCTTATGTAACTGTACATTGAGTATACAGGGAGTATACTTATATTATATATACACAACACCCTTTAATGCTTAGGTAAGGAGACCAGAACTGTGCACACATACTCCAGATGTGGTCTCCCCAGGGCCCTCTATAATTGCATCAAGATTTCCTTACTTTTGTACTGCAGCGCCCTTGCATTGAAGGCACTGTATTCTTTACATGTATTTGGGCCAAGGACTTGTCACGAAGAGCAGTATCGGTGCCCCGCTGTCGGCGATGTCTTGATGGTGTCTGAACTCTTTCTGCTTGAACTCTTTCCAGCTCCTGCTGGTAGCAAAGCCAGCAATTGCACTCTGTGCCACCTCCTCCCTACCCACGGTGCCCATCAGTCCTCTACAACCTGTCCCGCCCTCTTCCTGGATTCCTTGCAGGAGGGCACCCAGCACCTGGCCAGCAAACCTGACTTCCCTCGCTCCGATGCATTCTGCGTCCCACGCAACCGACAGCTGCCCCGGGCCCCACTAAATGCCATTCCAGCTGTTTTAAATCGCACCTAATTGCAGCTCGCAAACTGATTATGAAGATTACTGTATCTTCCGCTTGATTGGCTGGCCCGCTGTTTGGGGATTAAAGTGCCTGTTTTAAGCGCACCCCCTGAACACTGCGAAACGGTGATCAGAGCAGCTTTCTTTGTTACCCTCGAAAGGCCCACAGTAACCTTCCATTAACCCCTTCAGCTGTGCACTGATGGCAATCTCTTGTCTCGCTGCTCACATACAGCAGGACCCAGACTTCTCCCGTGACTGAAATATCTGTTCTGTTTGATGGTGTATTGTAACCATATTTCTGCAAATTCTAATCGCAAATATGTTTGCTTCTCATTGTAACGTGCCTTTTTTTGTATAGCTTCCCCCAGATTTAATTAGAGAGAGTCCGGTCTACAAGCAAATAGTCTCCTCAATATTTAAATCACTCTCTTTATGGCAGCACTGAGCTTTTTCATCTGATGATTGCAATATTTTCACTCCAGTGAAGATAAATAAAAGTTAATGCACGATGAGGAAGAGATTGATTTTGACTTCGCGTGTGAGTCTGAGCACACACTGTAACCCATGAAGGCCGTAGGTTTGGGTAGTTTACACATGTCTTTGGCATAAGAATAGAAAAATATCGAGGGGCTAGGAGTCACAGACCTGGAGCACTGTGAGCAGTTGTGGGCACCACACCTTAGGAAGGATATATTGGCCTTGGAGGCTTACCTGAATGATACCCGGGCATCAACGTCAGTGTCCTCATTCAGCCCTACATCCCCAGCATTGAAGCACTGACCACACTCGATCAGCTCCGTTAGGCAGGCCACATTGTTTGCATGCCAGACACGAGACTCCCAAAGCAAGTGCTCTACTCAGAGCTCCCTCACGGCAAATGAACCAAAGGTGGGCAGAGGTAACGCTGCAAGGACACCCTCAAAGCCTCCCTGATAAAATGTAACATCCCCACCGACACCTGGGAGTCCCTGGCCAAAGACCGCCCTAAGTGGAGGAAGTGCATCCGGGAGGGCGCTGAGCACCTCGAGTCTCATTGCCGAGAGCATGCAGAAACCAAGCGCAGGCAGCGGAAGGAGCTTGCGGCAAACCAGTCCCACCCACCCTTTCCTTCAACCACTGTCTGTCCCACCTGTGACAGAGTCTGTGGCTCTCGTATTGGACTGTTCAGTCACCTAAAGACTCACTTTTAGAGTGGATGCAAGTCTTCCTCGATTCCGAGGGACTGCCTATGATAAATGATGCTGACTCAAACTCCAAGGGTTAAGTTACAAGGGGAGATTACGCAAACTAGGATTGTGTTCCCTCGACTTTAGAAGGTTAAGAGGTGACTTGAGCGAAGTTTTCAAGATATTAAGGGGAACTGACAGGGTAGATAGGGAGACACTATTCCCGCTGGTTGGGGAGTCTAGGACTAGGGGGCAGAGTCTAAAAATTAGAGAGAGGCTTTTTAAGAGTGAAATTAGAAAACATTTCTACACACAGAGTGTGGTAGAAGTTTGGAACTCTCTCCCGCAAACGGCAATAGATGCTGGGTCAACTGTTAATTTTAAATCTGAGATTGATAGCTTTTTGCAGAGCGCTTGTTTTGGGAGTCTCGTGTCAGGCAGGCATGTGTCACCATAGGCAGTCCCTCGGAATCGAGGAAGACTTGCTTCCACTCTAAAAGTGAGTTCTCAGGTGACTGTACAGTCCAATACGGGAATTACAGTCTCTGTCACAGGTGGGACAGACAGTGGTTGAAGGAAAGGGTGGGTGGGGAGTCTGGTTTGCCGCACGCTCCTTCCGCTGCCTGCGCTTGGTTTCTGTATGCTCTACTGAATAACTCCAATGTTCTCCACCCGATATATCGGTGCGGGTTGGGCTGTCCCACCCATGACCGGCATCCTTAGTACTATCCCTATAATAGTGTGGTTAGATTTCCCACAGTCTACTGGGACAGGGTAGGCTTCAGAGGCTAGGCGGAGCTGGATCGGGCTTAGTGAATTGCTGTACTGGTGGAGGGCTGCGAGGTGCTTGTTTCTGATCCAAGAGGGGACTACGCCTTGTTTTAAATCCTGCAGGCCGTTGCGGCCCTCGCCCAACAACCATGCCCCGTACGTGCCCCGTACAGTACGCACACCTCGTTCTGTGCAGCCTGGTCCGAAGCGTATCTATCCTCCTGTATGAGTGCATTCACTGTCTGTGCATGTTTTTCCAGCTCAGCCACGATTTCTTTTAAATGGACAGTCATAGCCTGGTCCTCATGTAGTTCTGATCCTACTACAGTGTTCTCCTGTTTCAGGATTTTCCTCAATTGGGTCATTAAACTGTTTATCTGTGGTTGCAGTTCTATGTCATCTAGGCTATTTATTACAGAGGATGCTGTATTGTAGATAGTGAAAATATTGTTTTTGATTCCCCTTCTCAGTCTCCCCGAGCCCATGGTGTCCCTAGCATTTAGGGTGTATAGGTCTGCTTTGTCTACATTGCCAAAGTCTAACTCATAAAATTTCTTAAACATGTCTCTGAGTAGGGCCTGGTATAGCAGCTCTGTTTCCTTCGGGCACCATGCAGGTAGGTGTACCTCGGTAAGGTTTAATATTACTGAAGCTACTGCATAATGTACATCTTTTTGGTCAGTACCAATACTAACCCGTTCCCAGGTCCCTTGGTGGTGGTAGGACACCTTTCTATTACTGTGCGTATTGACGGGGTTGTGGGCAGGGGTTTCTGAATGTGTGCTCTTAGTTCAGTGGCGTTAATTGGGAGTGGGGAGTGTGGGACCGTGCACCGTGTAGGCTAAAGTCTCACCCCATCCCTTCCCCTTCACCTTGACATTGCCTGGCGAAAGTGATCGATACGCCTGCGGGACAAATACTCTCTGATCCCCACATGCAAACATAAATTCCTTGTTCGGATTCCCACCATTTGTCCCAGCACACTTTCCCTCCTCCCCGTGTCCCCGTGATGGTGCGGTACGTGTCATTACCGAGTTTTTCCCAGTCTGATTCCTGGTCCCATGCATCCTTGCTGAGTTTGCTGAGCCACCACCATCTTCCCAGGGGAACGTTCCCTTTGCAAGTCAAACACACACGCTTTCCCTGTGTAACACTGACTCGGGCAGCGATGATCTGTATCCAGGGGCATGGGAGTGAGGCTTTCCAGTAGGTAAAACCTTCTTGGCTGGAGTAGCGGGTAGAATTAGATCCCAGCCACCCTGGCCATCTTCCTTCATGGGCGTAAACGGCGAGTTCTTCCACGTCTCGGGGGCTACCCCCAGCGGTTACGATCGGTGCTCTCCCTCCTGAACACTCGTAAATGAGGGATTCTTCCACCTCTCCTCGGTCGCTGCTGCTCATCCCTATCAGGGCGATCAGGAACAGGATCCTTCTCATGCTGCTCTCTTTCCTGTAGGGGCACATAAAACAGATTGTCTAACCCTGAGAAAGTTCTCTGGCTTGACAAAGGTGACTGAGTTCCAAGTTGGGCTCATAGTCTTTAATTGACTGGCTGTCTTATTCAATTCCTTGTGGACTGATGTCTGCTTTTAACTTTATCTTACAGCCGTTTTGCTTGTTATCTTACCGGTGCTTCCTTAATAGCCATACCGGTATATTCTTCTTACTCCCGGGTGTTACCTGGCCTGTGCTTCTTTTAACAGCTGCACAGGTAGATTCTTTTCCTTACCCCAGTTAACTAATACATATATACTTATCATTTCACAGATAATCTTACTCTATTCTAACTTATTATTAAACATACTTAAATTCATATTGCTAAACATCCTTAAATTCACATCGCTATATATGTACATCTGCCACCCGTCTCCGGGTGGCCAGGTTAATTCCTGCCTTCTCTCTTTCTTCTTCTCCCGCTGGGTGTCCAGCGAGGTAGGTGATAGATCGGTCTGCACCACCTAACCCTAAGTACCCTGACCGGACGTGGGTTTGAGTCCCACACTATCGGGGGAACGTCCCCTCCGGTGCTGCAGCACACCGCTCCTCTGGGGGTGGCTGCCTGGTTCCTTTCTTCCCCTGGGGGTTCTGCCTGGTTGAGGGCTACGGGCTGGGGTCTCCCACTTGGTGACTGTACCACCGCTATCTTTCTCGGGGTCCCACGTTGCCCGAGGCTACCGGCTGGGTGTCCCTGCTCATGGGCTGGCCTCTGACCTTAGGTGCCCTTTTGTGGCTGGTCCCTTTCCCGAGGCTGAACCATTTAAATTGGAGCGCTGGTGACCGCGGTGTCTTTGGCCGTGGTGTGCGGGGAGTCCTCCGTAAGGCTCTGGCTGCTGGGGGTGCGTCCGAGTCCCAAATGATTGGGGGGACAGCTCCTCCGGTAACACAGCCCACCGCCCCTCTGGGTACAGTCTATGGATCTGCCACGTCCCCTGTGGGATTTCCAGTCGGGGGCTGTTGGCTGGGGGTCCCTGTCTTTAGCACGGTTTACAGGTTTTGGCTGTCCCTTGCGTTTAGCTGCTGCCCCTGGGTTGAAAAGTTTTCACTGATTTATGTGGAACCACTTTGTTCGGCGGGGCAGTTTTATGGCACAGACCATGGGGCTTGCCTTGTCGACAATGTGGTACAGTCCCATATACAGTGTCTCAAAGACCCCTACTCCAGCATAGTTCCTTACCATAACCCGGTCCCCTATCTCCCACTCGTGGTGTTTGCGGGGTTCTAGCAGCAGTCGGTTGCTCCGATGCTGTTTTCCCATGTTGTTAGCAGCCTGCCAGTGAATCTGTTTAAGGTGTTCAAACAGATTCCTGACAAAGCTGTCCCGGTTCGCTTCCCTAAGCTGACCTTCCGTGAGTCCCGGGGCTAACACATGGGTGGGGGGTCGCATGGCTCAGCTGGTCATGAGCTCGTACGGGGAGTACCCCGTGCTCTTTGACTGGCTGGCCCGGATCCCCATGAGGACCAGTGGTAGGCCCTCTACCCACCCTTTGGGCGAGTCCCCTGTCTCTTTGCGCAGCCTTTCTTTGATGGTGCGGTTTAAACGCTCCACAGGCCCGGATGACTGCGGGTTGTGGGTGACATGCCATTTCCCTTTGATGTCAAGCACCTTAAGGGTCTCCTGCATCACCTGCCCGGTGAAGTGACTCCTTTGGTCGGACTCCACGTATTGTGGTAGTCCCCATCGGGAGAACACTTCTCTGACCAGGATCCTAGCTGTTCCCATGGCAGTGGCTGTTCGGCATGGGAAGGGTTCCACCCATTTGGTGAATACATCCACCAATACTAGGCAGTACTTGTAACCTCCCTGGGCAGTGGGTAGGGGCCCGATGTAGTCGATTTGGATCAACCGCCAGGGTCCCTCTACCCTCCTGATATGTCCCATAGACACCTTTCTTTTCTGGGGGTCGGGGTTGTTGGCCGTGCACACCAGACAGCTAGCACAGAACTCACGGACATCTTCCCTGAGTCCTGGCCACCACCCTGCCTGTTCCACTCGTGGCCAAGTGGTCTCAGGTCCGGGGTGTCCTGCTCCTGGACCCTCGTGGGCCAGCTGGAGGAATTCTCTCCGGTGTTATTGCGGTATTACCCATTGCTCCCCCCTGAACAGCATGCCTTCTTTAATGGTAATTGCTGCGGTGCCGTACGGGCCGTCTATCCTTTCCCCTTTAGCTAGCCTGTTCAGGACAGTTTTGAGGACGGGGCCTTGGGTCTGAACCGTTTTTAGGTCCGGGGGCAAAGCTATCCCTGCCTTCCCTGCCGTCCCTATCCTGCGCCCGACTGCTGCAATGGTTCCTGGGTTGTACGGATCCCAGAGCTTGCCCGTGCGGGCCCCATGCTTGGCTAACATGTCAGCCTGCTAGTTTCCCTCGCTACGGGGTTCTGTGGTGGAATGTGCTTCACTTTATGTATGTAGATATTCCCGTCCTCCCCTACGGCTTTCATGATCTTTTCCAGTAGGGGCTTAATCGCCAGGGGTCTCCCGTCTGCGGATGTGTATCCACGGCGGGACCAGATAGCCAGGTACTCCGTACACGAATTGTATGTGAACATACTGTCCGAGCAAATCGTATATGGGGCAGGGAATTCTTCAGGCTGTGTGACTAACTACATCACCGCAGACAGTTCAGCGTGCTGGGTGCTCATAATGCTGGGGAGTTTAATCGCCAGGGCAATGCCTGCCTCGGGGTCATAAACTCCACAGCCTGTGAGTCCTTCACCTGCAGATACCGTGCTTGAACCGTCCACATAGATCTCTCGGCCTGTGGGGTGTAACCCAGCCCGAAAGCCTATGTCAATTTCCCATATCCCTTCTATGGAACACGGTTGGGCTGTCCCTGGATAAATCATGTTGGCTGCGAGTCTTGGCTCGCAGAGACCCTTTACCTGTAGGTCCATTTGAGAGAGGAGCACGGTCCAGCGAGTAATGCGGGCACTGCTCACTATCCCATCCTTGATTCTCTCGTCCAGGAGCATTTGGGTGGGTGTATGGTGGGTAAGGAGTGTGATAGGGGACCCCATGTGAAGACCAGTGACCTTTTCACAGCCCAGTGAGTGGCTAAGAGTTGGAGTATCCCTTCTCCACGTCCGTGAGTATCCTGGAGGAGTAGACCACTGGTCTCAGCCGGCCGTGCCGCTCTTGGAGCAGTACTGCGCTCAGGCTGTCCCCACTGGCTGCTACCTCCAGGAAAAACTCATTACCCCCATCTATGGCCCCTAGAGCTGGTGCGGTCTGCAGGTCTTTCTTCAGTTGGATAAATGCTGCCTCACAACCTTAGTCGCATTCCCACTCCACTCCCTTGTGTAGGAGTCGGAGCAGAGGGGCTGCTGTGGCTGCATAATCCTCAATGAGATCTCTGCAGTACCCGGATAGTCCTAGAAACATAGAAACATAGAAACATAGAAAATAGGTGCAGGAGCAGGCCATTCAGCCCTTCTAGCCTGCACCGCCATTCAATGAGTTCATGGCTGAACATGAAACTTCAGTACCCACTTCCTGCTTTCACGCCATACCCCTTGATCCCCCGAGTAGTAAGGACTTCATCTAACTCCTTTTTGAATATATTTAGTGAATTGGCCTCAACTACTTCCTGTGGTAGAGAATTCCACAGGTTCACCACTCTCTGGGTGAAGAAGTTTCTCCTTATCTCGGTCCTAAATGGCTTACCCCTTATCCTTAGACTGTGACCCCTGGTTCTGGACTTCCCCAACATTGGGAACATTCTTCCTGCATCCAACCTGTCCAAACCCGTCAGAATTTTAAACGTTTTTATGAGGTCCCCTCTCATTCTTCTGAACTCCAGTGAATACAAGCCCAGTTGATCCAGTCTTTCTTGATAGGTCACTCCCACCATCCCGGGAATCAGTCTGGTGAATCTTCGCTGCACTTCCTCAATAGCAAGAATGTCCTTCCTCAAGTTAGGAGACCAAATCTGTACACAATACTCCAGGTGTGGCCTCACCAAGGCCCTGTACAACTGTAGCAACACCTCCCTGCCCCTGTACTCAAATCCCCTCGCTATGAAGGCCAACATGCCATTTGCTTTCTTAACCACCTGCTGTACCTGCATGCCAACCTTCAAATGTGATGTACCATGACACCCAGGTCTCGTTGCACCTTCCCTTTTCCTAATCTGTCACCATTCAGATAATAGTCTGTCTCTCTGTTTTTACCACCAAAGTGGATAACCTCACATTTATCCACATTATACTTCATCTGCCACGCATTTGCCCACTCACCTAACCTATCCAAGTCACTCTGTAGCCTCATAGCATCCTCCTCGCAGCTCACACTGCCACCCAACTTAGTGTCATCCGCAAATTTGGAGATACTACATTTAATCCCCTCATCTAAATCATTAATGTACAATGTAAACAGCTGGGGCCCCAGCACAGAACCCTGCGGTACCCCACTAGTCACTGCCTGCCATTCCGAAAAGTACCCATTTACTCCTACTCTTTGCTTCCTGTCTGACAACCAGTTCTCAATCCACATCAGCACACTACCCCCAATCCCATGTGTTTTAACTTTGCACATTAATCTACTGTGTGGGACCTTGTCGAAAGCCTTCTGAAAGTCCAAATATACCACATCAACTGGTACTCCTTTGTCCACTTTATTGGAAACATCCTCAAAAAATTCCAGAAGATTTGTCAAGCATGATCTCCCTTTCACAAATCCATGCTGACTTGGACCTATCATGTCACCATTTTCCAAATGCGCTGCTATGACATCCTTAATAATTGATTCCATCATTTTACCCACTACTGAGGTCAGGCTGACCGGTCTATAATTCCCTGCTTTCTCTCTCCCTCCTTTTTTAAAAAGTGGGGTTACATTGGCTACCCTCCACTCAATAGGAACTGATCCAGAGTCAATGGAATGTTGGAAAATGACTGTCAATGCATCCGCTATTTCCAAGGCCACCTCCTTAAGTACTCTGGGATGCAGTCCATCAGGCCCTGGGGATTTATCGGCCTTCAATCCCATCAATTTCCCCAACACAATTTCCCGACTAATAAAGATTTCCCTCAGTTCCTCCTCCTTACTAGACCCTCTGACCACTTTTATATCCGGAAGGTTGTTTGTGTCCTCCTTAATGAATACTGAACCAAAGTACTTGTTCAATTGGTCTGCCATTTCTTTGTTCCCCGTTATGACTTCCCCTGATTCTGACTGCAGGGGACCTACGTTTGTCTTTACTAACCTTTTTCTCTTTACATACCTATAGAAACTTTTGCAATCCGCCTTAATGTTCCCTGCAAGCTTCTTCTCGTACTCCATTTTCCCTGCCCTAATCAAACCCTTTGTCCTCCTCTGCTGAGTTCTAAATTTCTCCCAATCCCCAGGTTCGCTGCTATTTCTGGCCAATTTGTATGCCATTTCCTTGGCTTTAATACTATCCCTGATTTCCCTAGATAGCCACGGTTGAGCCACCTTCCCTTTTTTATTTTTACGCCAGACAGGAATGTACAATTGTTGTAATTCATCCATGCGGTCTCTAAATGTCTGCCATTGCCCATCCACAGTCAACCCCTTCAGTATCATTAGCCAATCTATCTTAGCCAATTCATGCCTCATACCTTCAAAGTTACCCTTCTTTAAGTTCTGGACCATGGTCTCTGAATTAACTGTTTCATTCTCCATCCTAATGCAGAATTCCACCATATTATGGTCACTCTTTCCCAAGGGGCCTCGCACAATGAGATTGCTAATTAATCCTCTCTCATTACACAACACCCAGTCTAAGATGGCCTCCCCCCTAGTTGGTTCCTCGACATATTGGTCTAGAAAACCATCCCTTATGCATTCCAGGAAATCCTCCTCCACCGTATTGCTTCCAGTTTGGCTAGCCCAATCTATGTGCATATTAAAGTCACCCATTATAACTACTGCACCTTTATTGCATGCACTCCTAATTTCCTGTTTGATGCCCTCCCCAACATCACTACTACTGTTTGGAGGTCTGTACACAACTCCCACTAACGATTTTTGCCTTTTAGTGTTCTGCAGCTCTACCCATATAGATTCCACATCATCCGAGCTAATGTCTTTCCTAACTATTGCATTAATCTCCTCTTTAACCAGCAATGCTACCCCACCTCCTTTTCCTTTTATTCTATCCTTCCTGAATGTTGAATACCCCTGGATGTTGAGTTCCCAGCCCTGATCATCCTGGAGCCACGTCTCCGTAATCCCAATCACATCATATTTGTTAACATCTATTTGCACAGTTAATTCATCCATCTTATTGCGGATACTCCTTGCATTAAGACACAAAGCCTTCAGGCTTGTTTTTTTAACACCCTTTGTCCTTCTAGAATTTTGCTGTACAGTGGCCCTTTTTGTTCTTTGCCTTGGGTTTCTCTGCCCTCCACTTTTCCTCATCTCCTTTCTGTCTTTTGCTTTTGCCTCATTTTTGTCTCCCTCTGTCTCCCTGTATAGGTTCCCATCCCCCTGCAATATTAGTTTAACTCCTCCCCAACAGCACTAGCAAACACTCCCCCTAGGACATTGGTTCCGGACCTGCCCAGGTGCAGACCGTCCGGATTGTACTGGTCCCACCTTCCCCAGAACCGGTTCCAATGCCCCAAGAATTTGAATCCCTCCCTGCTGCACCACTGCTCAAGCCATGTATTCATCTGCGCTATCCTGCGATTCCTACTCTGACTAGCACGTGGCACTGGTAGCAATCCCGAGATTACTACTTTTGAGGTACTACTTTTTAATTTAGCTCCTAGCTCCTAGAAAAGATCTTACTCCTCTCACTGTGTTGGGGACGGGTAACTTCTGCACTGCTTTTCTTCTAGCTTTGTCAATGGCTCTCTCCCCAGAGCGCACAGTCAATCCCAGGAATTTTACTTACTTCAGGCCGATCTGTGTCTTCTTGGGGTTTACTTTAAATCCTTCTTCTTTCAGCAGCTCCAGCAGTTCAGCCAGCAGTGGGCCATGCTCCTCCCCCTGATCGGTGAACAGGAGCAGGTCATCCACATACTGTACTAATTGCTGGGATTTGCTGAAACTCTTTAAACAGTCGGCCATACACTGATGGAAAATACTGGGGCTGTTGTGGAAGCTCTGAGGGAGACAATTCCAAGTGTATTGCTGTCCTTTAAAGGTAAAAGCAAACTTGTACTGATCTTCCCTTCTTAAAGGTATGGACCAGAACCCGTTGGAAATATCCAGCACCGTGAAGGTGGTTGCGGAGGCTGGGATACTTCCAATGAGGTCGGCGACAGCAGCAACAGTGGGTGCACAAGCGGGGATGTTATGGTTGAGTACTCGATAATTTCTTAACCGGCCACAATGGAGAGTTCACATGGGTAGCTATTGGTCTCAATATCCCCTGTTTAACTAGCGAACCCAAGGCTGTTTCCATGTCTGCCTCGGCCTCCCTGGGAAAGTTGTACTCCTTCTGCGGTCGGGTCATGGTGTCCCCATCTATGCTAACCTCGACCCCGTTTATTCTCCCACAGTCGTGTTTGTGAGTGGCAAAAGCTGCAAGGTTTTTCCTCACATATTCTTGATATTCTACAGGGGTGTTACTGACCAGCGATTCAAGGTCGTAACCCTCCTTTGGTTTCAATGGTGCACACCGTCCTTTTTCCCTGTTTTCCCGGGATAACCATCACCTCACTCTCCTGTCCCGTACAGCCTGACCCCCAAAGACAGCAGTTTCTTAAATCCACTGGGATCCCGTGGCCTAGGATAAGGTCAGCCCCCAGGATCCCTCTCCCTTCCTGCTCCCACTTCATCAGGACACAAGTCCACTTAGTGTGGAGTGTACATAAATGAATGGAGAGCGGAAGGGAGAATGAGCCAGTCTGTTCAGTGCCTGTGAAACCCACCAAGCTGTAGGGGACCCCATTAGACAGAGGAGAGGTGGCGGGGTTAGTTTTTTTTCTTTTTTTTTGAAATTCGTAGCCAATCGTTCCAATTCTTTGTCCAATCACAAACGCCAGAGGTCACCTTGCACACGCCAAGGATCACTCTGCGCCAATGCTCTTAGCCAAAAGGCCTAGAGCCACTGCACCGTTCCTGGAAGTACTGCAATACCAGGTTCGTGCCATGGAGGTGGATGGGTCAGGTCCCCCACACACCTCCGTGGAGGTGGATGGGTCAAGCCACCCCACCCACCTCCTGGTGGCGGGGTTAGTTGCATAGACAAAGGTGCTTGAGGCACCGGTGTCCAGCAGGTAAGTCCCTTTCACCTTTTCCATTTCCATCTGATCCCCCACGCATCATACTCGAGGGCACACAGGTGGACGGGCTGTGCCTGTCCTAGTCACGGTTTTGGTTGGGAGGGGGCAGATGGGATTTCGGTACCGGTGGCGGTGGCTACCTTCCCAGGGCCATCTAACATGGCTCGGAGCGCAGTTAAAAAGGTATCAAACGAGTGGGGAGGGACTGGCTTATCTGTCCCGGTCTTTCGGGCAGGGGTTGGAGAATTCTTCCCTGCACTATTCTTCCAAGGATTTTAACAATCCCTTCTCCAGTGCCCACTCTTTCCGCACCCGAAGCAGGTAGGTTTTATATCGGAGGGGTTGCCCCCCTCGTGGCGCCATTCTCTCTTACCTTGGTTAGGTCGGATTTCGTGAACCCTTTCCTTTTGTGGGAGCTCTTCTGTCCCTCTGCCGTTTCTGTAAGCTAGGGTCAGTTGCCTGAGCACTCCCTGTTCTGTGGCTTGGGGATCTCTGGGGTCGAACCAGGCCTCAGCCTTGGTTCTTATTCTGGGTAAACTGTTAGCTACTCGGCTTCGGAGCCAGTGTGCTAATTCGTCCGGGTTTAAGTGATCTCTGTCTATGTTCCCACTTCAGGCGCTTTTGTACACCGGCCACAGTCGGTCTGCGAAAGCCTGTGGGGTTTCTCCTGTGAGCTGCACCGTTTTCTCTATTGTAGAGAAGGGACTCCCGTCATTGCAGCCCGTGGCTTCTAAAATGTCTTTCTGGACGGCAGCAAGTGTTTTCTGTCCTCTTTTGCTCTCAGTAGAGAGGGACTGGTACAGTTTGCTGTCTAGGGATAGGAGAAGCATCTTTGCCATTTCTGCATCATCGCACCTATTAATATCCCCTGCCTGTTCCACTTCCACAAAGTGAACCGAGGGGTCTCCCTTTGGAGTTAGCTTTCCCAGGTGGCTTATCATAGCTCTAAGCTGGTGGGGAGTGTGGGGGGCCACAAACTGACTTTCCAGGGGCCCTGGAGCCCCGGCAAGGGTGGGCGGGCCAAACTTCTGTTGCCGGACCAGGCACATTGGCCCTGGTTCTGGCTCTCCCTGTTCTGGCTCACCTCCTTCTCCTCCCTGCGGCCAAGCCGAGCTGAAACTCGATGCCACAGGTGGTGGTGGTTCACTATCCCTGTCCGCCCCACAACTGATTTGCCCCTCCTGCTGCTGAACCGGTGTGGTCACCGGTGCCACAGGTAGTGGCCGGGTAGTTTCCTCCTTCTCTTCCAGGTCTACCTGGGGTGTACCCGGGATTATTAGGCATACCATGCCTTTTGCCTTGGACAGAGCAAGGTTTAAACTTTTAATTTGTTGCTGGCAGGGACCATGGTCTCCCGATTCAAACCCATTAGCGCTAGCTACTTTATACGCTTCTTGCACATCTTTTAATCTTTCCTGGAGCTCTTTTACTTGTAGGGTGAGGCGAGTGCTTTCCTCCCTCAGTGACTTTTCATTACTTTTGGCCACGGTAACCTGACATTGAAAATAGTCCTGACTGTTTTTAAACCTTTCCATTATTTGGCTCCTTTCCTGTTTTAGCTTACGGAGTTCTCCTGAAAATCTTTCTTCTGACATAACCCTTTCCTGGTAGTTCTCTGCGCATTCCCATAGCTCTGCCTGTAATGTTTCATTCATTCTGTCTAGCAGCTGGAACTGTCGCTGTAGACAGACCAACCAGATTGCTTTCTCTACTGTTTCTTTGTGATCTTTACTTGCTGTCCAATAGACTAAACACCCATTGCTTAGTTAAATTCACTTTCTTATATACATAGGAGGAAATCCTCTCTTCCATTTTGGTTCTTTGCCCCAAACCAGCACTCTCCACATCACACCCCTTGTACCAGAGTCCTGCCGCAGTCACCATTTTGTAAGGGGGGGGCGGTGTGTGGTCTCTATCAGGGGATCAGGTTCTCTTCTGACCAACTTGAGCGGTTTCGAATCGCTCCCCCTCCCTTGGGTTCTGTACTCTGGATTTATTTGGGGGGTGTGACAAAAGTGCAGAAGACGCTGGTTTGATGCAAAGAACTTTGGTTTTATTACAGTCAAGGTAATACAGGCTCATTAGAAACATAGAAACATAGAAAATAGGTGCAGGAGTACATCATTCGGCCCTTCTAGCCTGCACCGCCATTCAATGAGTTCATGGCTGAACATGCAACTTCAGTACCCCATTCCTGCTTTCTCGCCATACCCCTTGATCCCCCTAGTAGTAAGGACTTCATCTAACTCCTTTTTGAATATATTTAGTGAATTGGCCTCAACAACTTTCTGTGGTAGAGAATTCCACAGGTTCACCACTCTCTGGGTGAAGAAGTTTCTCCTCATCTTGGTCCTAAATGGCTTACCCCTTATCCTTAGACTGTGACCCCTGGTTCTGGACTTCCCCAACATTTGGAACATTCTTCCTGCAGCTAACCTGTCTAAACCCATCAGAATTTTAAACGTTTCTATGAGGTCCCCTCTCATTCTTCTGAACTCCAGTGAATACAAGCCCAGTTGATCCAGTCTTTCTTGATAGGTCAGTCCCGCCATCCCAGGAATCAGTCTGGTGAACCTTCGCTGCACTCCCTCAATAGCAAGAATGTCCTTCCGCAGGTTAGGAGACCAAAACTGTACACAATACTCCAGGTGTGGCCTCACCAAGGCCCTGTACAACTGTAGCAACACCTCCCTGCCCCCGTACTCAAATCCCCTCGCTATGAAGGCCAACATGCCATTTGCTTTCTTAACTGCCTGCTGTACCTGCATGCCAACCTTCAATGACTGATGTACCATGACACCCAGGTCTTGTTGCACCCCTTTTCCTAATCTGTCACCATTCAGATAATAGTCTGTCTCTCTGTTTTTACCACCAAAGTGGATAACCTTACATTTATCCACATTATACTTCATCTGCCATGCATTTGCCCACTCACCTAACTTATCCAAGTCGCTCTGCAGCCTCATAGCATCCTCCTCGCAGCTCACACTGCCACCCAACTTAGTGTCATCCGCAAATTTGGAGATACTACATTTAATCCCCTCGTCTAAATCATTAATGTACAGTGAAAACAGCTGGGGCCCCAGCACAGAACCTTGCGGTACCCCATTAGTCACTGCCTGCCATTCTGAAAAGTACCCATTTACTCCTACTCTTTGCTTCCTGTCTGACAACCAGTTTTCAATCCACGTCGGCACACTACCCCCAATCCCATGTGCTTTAACTTTGCACATTAATCTCTTGTGTGGGACCTTGTCGAAAGCCTTCTGAAAGTCCAAATATACCACATCAACTGGTTCTCGCTTGTCCACTCTACTGGAAACATCCTCAAAAAATTCCAGAAGATTTGTCAAGCATGATTTCCCTTTCAGAAATCCATGCTGACTTGGACCTATCATGTTACCTCTTTGCAAATGCGCTGCTATGACATCCTTAATAATTGATTCCATCATTTTACCCACTACCGATGTCAGGCTGACCGGTCTATAATACCCTGTTTTCTCTCTCCCTCGTTTTTTAAAAAGTGGGGTTACATTGGCTATCCTCCACTTGATAGGAACTGATCCAGAGTCAATGGAATGTTGGAAAATGACTGTCAATGCATCCGCTATTTCCAAGGCCACCTCCTTAAGTACTCTGGGATGCAGTCCATCAGGCCCTGCGGATTTTATCGGCCTTCAATCCCATCAATTTCCCCAACACAATTTCCCGACTAATAAGGATTTCCCTCAGTTCCTCCTCCTTACTAGACCTTCTGACCCCTTTTATATCCGGAAGGTTGTTTGTGTCCTCCTTAGTGAATACCGAACCAAAGTACTTGTTCAATTGGTCCGCCATTTCTTTGTTCCCCGTTATGACTTTCCCTGATTCTGACTGCAGGGGACCTACGTTTGTCTTTACTAACCTTTTTCTCTTTACATACCGATAGAAACTTTTGCAATCCGTCTTAATGTTCCCTGCAAGCTTCTTCTCGTACTCCATTTTCCCTGCCCTAATCAAACCCTTTGTCCTCCTCTGCTGAGTTCCAAATTTCTCCCAGTCCCCGGGTTCGCTGCTATTTCTGGCCAATTTGTATGCCACTTCCTTGGCTTTAATACTATCCCTGATTTCCCTTGATAGCCACGGTTAAGCCACCTTCCCTTTTTTATTTTTCCGCCAGACAGGAATGTACAATTGTTGTAGTTCATCCATGCGGTCTCTAAATGTCTGCCATTGCCCATCCACAGTCAACCCCTTAAGTATCATCCGCCAATCTATCCTAGCCAATTTATACCTTATACCTTCAAAGTTACCCTTCTTTAAGTTCTGGACCATGGTCTCTGAATTAACTGTTTCATTCTCCATCCTAATGCAGAATTCCACCATATTATGGTCACTCTTCCCCAAGGGGCCTCGCACAACGAGATTGCTAATTAATCCTCTCTTATTACACAACACCCAGTCTAAGATGGCCTCCCCCCTAGTTGGTTCCTCGACATATTGGTCTAGAAAACCATCCCTAATGCACTCCAGGAAATCCTCCTCCACCGTATTGCTTCCAGTTTGGTTAGCCCAATCTATGTGCATATTAAAGTCACTCATTATAACTGCTGCACCTTTATTGCATGCATCCCTAATTTCCTGTTTGATGCCCTCCCCAACATCCCTATTACTGTTTGGAGGTCTGTATACAACTCCCACTAACGTTTTTTGCCCTTTGGTGTTCTGCAGCTCTACCCATATAGATTCCACATCATCCAAGCTAATGTCCTTCCTAACTATTGCATTAATCTCCTCCTTAACCAGCAATGCTACCCCACCTCCTTTACCTTTTATTCTATCCTTCCTGAATGTTGAATACCCCTGGATGTTGAGTTCCCAGCCCTGATCATCCTGGAGCCACGTCTCTGTAATCCCAATCACATCATATCTGTTAACATCTATTTGCACAGTTAATTCATCCACCTTATTACGGATACTCCTTGCATTAACACACAAAGCCTTCAGGCTTTTCCTCCAGCTTTTACTCTAGCCAAACTTAAAATCACTCTAATAAAGAACAATACAAGGAAAGGTACAAGGTCAAACTATAATCACTTTCATAAAGAACCATGCATAACACATTCAAAGGGGGTTGCAGTAAAATTATACCTCCCACCTCCCAATACCTAATTCTAGCTAGGTTAGACTCTAAGGCAGGCAGGGGCTTATGCTTACCAATCCTTTTGATAGTTAATGGTAATTGGTGATGTTCTTCCTTCCTTCAGGACTTCAAGATTTCGAGGCTGGAGAAGTTAGTTTACAACTGACACGTTGGTTTCTCTCCTTGTCTTAATGAGGTAGTAGCAACCACCTCTCTCCCCTCTCTCTCCTCTCTCTCTCTCTCTCCCCTCGCTCTCCTCTCTCTAACCTCTGTTGAAAACAGTGGCCAGTTATACGATTTCAGTGTTCTAATTTTGCCGCCCAATCTGTTCACAATCCTTTGTATAATTTTGGCGTGCTTGGTTCTTCTTTGTAGTATTTTGTCGGGCTCGTTAAATGTTGATATGTCTTGGGTGGGTTGATCTTCGCAAAACTGTTTCCTGATGGAAATATTAGTTTGGTAATTGCAATGTCCTTTTGTACTTAGTCTTTCGCATACAGGCTGGATTGGGCCTCTTTGTGATGTATATGATGGAATCAATTATTAAGGATGTCATAGCAGCGTATTTGGGAAGAGGTGACATGATCAGTCCAAGTCAGCATGGATTTGTGAAAGGGAAATCATGCTTGACAAATCTTCTGGAATTTTTTGAGGATGTTTCCAGTAGAGTTGACAAAGGAGAACCAGTTGATGTGGTGTATTTGGACTTTCAGAAGGCTTTCGACAAGGTCCCACACAAGAGATTAATGTGCAAAGTTAAAGCACATGGGATTGGGGGTAGTGTGCTGACGTGGATTGAGAACTGGTTGTCAGACAGGAAGCAAAGAGTAGGAGTAAATGGGTACTTTTCAGAATGGCAGGCAGTGACTAGTGGGGTACTGCAAGGTTCTGTGCTGGGGCCCCAGCTGTTTACATTGTACATTAATGATTTAGACGAGGGGATTAAATGTAGTATCTCCAAATTTGCGGATGACACTAAGTTGGGTGGCAGTGTGAGCTGTGAGGAGGATGCTATGAGGCTGCAGAGCGACTTGGATAGGTTAGGTGAGTGGGCAAATGCATGGCAGATGAAGTATAATGTGGATAAATGTGAGGTTATCTACTTTGGTGGTAAAAACAGAGAGATAGACTATTATCTGAATGGTGACAGATTAGGAAAAGGGGAGGTGCAACGAGACCTGGGTGTCATGGTACATCAGTCATTGAAGGCTGGCTTGCAGGTACAGCAGGTGGTTAAGAAAGCAAATGGCATGTTGGCCTTCATAGCGAGGGGATTTGAGTACAGGGGCAGGGAGGTGTTGCTACAGTTGTACAGGGCCTTGGTGAGGCCACACCTGGAGTATTGTGTACAGTGTTGGTCTCCTAACTTGAGGAAGGACATTCTTGCTATTGAGGGAGTGCAGCGAAGGTTCACCAGACTGATTCCAGGGATGGTGGGACTGACTTATCAAGAAAGACTGGATCAACTGGGCTTGTATTCACTGGAGTTCAGAAGAATGAGAGGGGATCTCATAGAAACGTTTAAAATTCTGATGGGTTTAGACAGGTTAGCTGCAGGAAGAATGTTCCAAATGTTGGGGAAGTCCAGAACCAGGGGTCACAGTCTCAGGATAAGGGGTAAGCCATTTAGAACCGAGATGAGGAGAAAATTCTTCATCCAGAGAGTGGTGAACCTGTGGAATTCTCTACCACAGAAAGTTGTTGAGGCCAATTCACTAAATATATTCAAAAAGGAGTTAGATGTAGTCTTTACTACTCGGGGGATCAAGGGGTATGGCGAGAAAGCAGGAATGGGGTACTGAAGTTGCATGTTCAGCCATGAACTCATTGAATGGCGGTGCAGGCTAGAAGGGCCGAATGGCCTACTCCTGCACCTATTTTCTATGTTTCTATGTTTCTATATGCTGAAATGGTTTGTCTAGACCCATGTTGATGGGGAGCTATCTCTGGGTGATACTCTGATGGTAATGACTCTTGTGGCGAAGGATTTTCAAATACTCATTCTTCCAGACTGGTTAACTCAGTCCTCACACCCAGACAGTTCCAAGTGGGCTTCTTTTGTTCCCTAGGTCCCACAGGCTTGAATTTGTCTTGTAAAAGTTCATAATTCTATTAAAGTTTGTGGTTTCTTCCACAAGCAGTTTAGAGTTCCAAACTTTTTGGTGGATAGTCCCAAATTAAATTTCCTTTCGAATGAGCCCAAACACAGGTGGGGGGGGGGGGGGGGGGGGCTCTGGTGAATTTTGCTCTCTGTAGACATCAGCGGTAGAATTGCGTACAAGCACAATCTGTGAACACAAGGTCCAGCACATCGCTTACCCCTCCATCAGCAACAAGCTGGAAGTTCGGCTCTGGTTCAGTGGGGAGTATAGGAAGGCTTGCCAGGATCGGCAACATGACATACTTTAGAACGAAGCACCAACCCAGTACAGGTCAGGGACATCTGCTTACTAGACACCAAAATCAACAAGCTGTAGACAGAGCTAAGTGGTCCCACAGCCCACAGAACATGTTACTAATCTGTAGCCTTACCACATCCAGTCAAGAATGATAGTGTACAATCAAGCAACTAATGGGAGGAGAATTCTCAGAACAACATAAGAAATCGGAGCAGGAGTTGGCCATTTGGCCCCTCGAGCCTGCTCTGCCATTCCATAAGATCATGGCTGATCTAATCATGGACTCAGCTCCACTTCCCTGCCCGCTCCCCATAACCCTTTACTCCCTTATCGCTCAAAAATCTGTCTCTCTCCACCTTAAATATATTCAATGACCCAGTCTCCACAGCTCTCTGAGGCAGAGAATTCCAAAGATTAACGACCCTCTGAGAGAAGAAATTCCTCATCTCAGTTTTAAATGGGCAGCCCCTTATTTTGAGATTCTGTCCCCTAGTTTTAGTTTCCCCTGTGAGTGGAAATATCCTCTCTGTATCCACCTTGTCAAGCCCCCTCATTGTCTTATATGTTTCGATAAGATCACCTCTCATTCTTCTGAATTCCAATGAGTATCGGCTCAACCTACCTTCATAAATCAACCCCCTCATCTCTGGAATCAACCTAGTGAACCTTCTCTGAACAGCCTCCAATGCAATTGTATCCTTCCTTAAATACGGAGACCAAAACTGTACACAGTACTCCAGGTGTGGCCTTACAAGTGGCAGAGTCCAGAACATGAGTACAAGAGACAAGGCTAAAGTCTTTGCAAGCATCCTCAGCTAAAAGTCACATGTGGACAAGCCCACTTGGACTCCTCCTGAGGTCCCCACCATCGTGGTTGGTCCAGACAAGTCAGCTTACCGCATGTGAGACTAAAAAAGCAGCTGAATACTGTTATGTCTTTGGATGCTCTGATAATGACTCCACGAGGCAATATATTGCACTTGAACTCTGGTGATCTTCGTCCATTTAATATAACTCCAGAGTGAGGATCACACCTGGTGGCGTGCCTTTTATACTCGGCCTGGCACACCTGTACAAGTCTCCTACAAGTAACCTACAAGTCTCCCACTGTAGTGCCCTCTGGTGGCACACCTCAGTGACTATACAGCTGGTGTATAAGTTTCCCATAGTGGTGCCCTCTGGTGGCACATCATATGTAATAGTACAAGCAGTAAACATTATCTGGATACATGACAATTACGTTGGATATAGTAAAGTCTATCAGCCCTGACAATAACCTGCCTGTAGTGCTGTAAAGACCTACATGCCACAACTGGGAGGCGGAGCTGAGTCCATGATCAGATCAGCCATGATCTTATTGAATGGCGGAGCAGGCTTGAGGGGCCAAATGGACTACTCCTATTCCTATTATGTTCTTATTTTAACCAGCCATCTCCCCAGCCATCTATTCCAACGCAGCTCGAACACTGGCATCTACCCGCCAATGTGGAAAGTTCCCAAGGTCTCTTCTGTCCACATAATGACATACAAATGCAGCCTGGCCAAATACTGTGAATGTAACCAAATTTGGAGTCAGGGTAGAATGATCAGCCATGATCTTATTGAATGGTGGTGCAGGCTCGAAGGGTGAATGGCCTACTTCTGCACCTATTTTCTATGTTTCTATGTTTCTAGACCTTGACAACGATTTACACTCCACAATATTAACAAAGCCGAAATCCACTTCACACCAATGCTAACCTTGTAACGTGAAAGTTCTGAGGGAGTTATGGACCTGTTAGTCTGAGATTCATTGCAGGGAAAATGCTGGGTATTATTTTGCAAGACACTGCCAGTATTTATTTAAAGAGTTAAAAGGTGATAAGCAATAATAATAATGTTTTTAAGAGCAACTGGTCACGCCTCACAATACTTCTCAAAGTTTTTGAGGAGATGACTAAATGATGGCTGATAGATATCGAGTTAATATCACCTAGTGGTGGTTTCCAGAAGCGGTTTGAGAAGATTTTGGAGTGGATAGTTTCAGAAGTAGATTTAGACACACGGATTAAATGCAAAGTGAGTTGCAATGATCGAAACTTGGCTTGCAAGGAAAATCAGAAAGTGATGATAAGCGCAAGTGTATGCAAGTGTTGATGAGAGAATGATTTACAGCAATCGATTCTGGGTACACATCGTTCACACTATATATCAACAAATGCAGAGAAGGTCACTTCTATTGAGATCCAATTTGCTGGCAATAGAATGCTGTCTGGCTGGATGACAGGAATGTAAGAGCTAAGTTTGCTTTGAAGGGATCTGCTCCAGAAAAGTGAAAGCTGATGGGGGTGACTTAATCGAAGACTTTTAAAATGATGAGGGGGTTTGATGGGGTAGAGATAGAGAAGATCTTTCTACTTTATGGAGGAGCAGTCATCAGTATCATCATTTCATCATCATAGACAATCCCTCGGAATCGAGGAAGACTTGCTTCCACTCTTAAAATGAGTCCTTAGGTGGCTGAACAGTCCAATACGAGAGCCACAGTGCCTGTCACAGGTTATGAAGGGTAAGGGAGGGTGGGACAGGTTTGCCGCACGCTCTTTCCGCTTACTGCGCTTGTTTTCTGCATGCTCTCACCGATGAGACTCGAGGTGCTCAGCGGCCTCACGGATGCACTTCCTCCACTTAGGGCGGTCTTTGGCCAGGGACTCCAGGTGGCGGTGGGGATATTGCACTTATCAAGTGACTAGTGGGGTACCGCAAGGATCTGTGCTGGGGCCCCAGCTGTTTACATTGTACGTTAATTATTTAGACGAGGGGATTAAATGTAGTATCTCCAAATTTGCGGATGACACTAAGTTGGGTGGCAGTGTGAGCTGCGAGGAGGATGCTATGAGGCTGCAGAGTGACTTGGATAGGTTAGGTGAATGGGCAAATGCATGGCAGATGAAGTATAATGTGGATAAATGTGAGGTTATCCACTTTGGTGGTAAAAACAGAGAGACAGACTATTATCTGAATGGTGACAGATTAGGAAAAGGGGAGGTGCAACAAGACCTGGGTGTCATGGTACATCAGTCATTGAAGGTTGGCATGCAGGTACAGCAGGCAGTTAAGAAAGCAAATGGCATGTTGGCCTTCATAGCGAGGGGATTTGAGTACAGGGGCAGGGAGGTGTTGCTACAGTTGTGCAGGGCCTTGGTGAGGCCACACCTGGAGTATTGCGTACAGTTTTGGTCTCCTAACTTGAGGAAGGACATTCTTGCTATTGAGTGAGTGCAGCGGAGGTTCACCAGACTGATTCCCGGGATGGTGGGACTGACATATCAAGAAAGATTGGATCAACTGGGCTTGTATTCACTGGAGTTCAGAAGAATGAGAGGGGGTCTCATAGAAACGTTTAAAATTCTGATGGGTTTAGACAGGTTAGATGCAGGAAGAATGTTCCCAATGTTGGGGAAGTCCAGAACCAGTGGTCACAGTCTAAGGATAAGGGGTAAGCCATTTAGGACCGAGATGAGGAGAAACTTCTTCACCCAGAGAGTGGTGAACCTGTGGAATTCTCTACCACAGAAAGTTGTTGAGGCCAATTCACTAAATATATTCAAAAAGGAGTTAGATGTAGTCCTTACTACTAGGGGGATCAAGGGGTATGGCAAGAAAGCAGGAATGGGGTACTGAAGTTTCATGTTCAGCCATGAACTCATTGAATGGCGGTGCAGGCTAGAAGGGCCGAATGGCCTACTCCTGCACCTATTTTCTATGTTTCTATGTTTCTATGTTTACAGAACCAGTGGGAACCTGTTCAATCTTCGCTGTCTCCAGGCCAGGTCCAAGACCACCCCAACCTCTGTCGTCGAGCTACAGTAGACGGACGGCGCCTGCATCTGCGCACATACAGAGGCTGAACTCCAGGACATAGTCGACGTATTTACCGAGGCGTACGAAAGCATGGGCCTTATGCTAAGCATTTGGAAGACAAAGGTCCTCCACCAGCCTGTCCTTGTCGCACATCAGTTCCCCCCCAGTCATCAAGATCCACGGCACGGCCCTGGACAACGAGGACCATTTCCCATACCTCGGGAGCCTCTTATCAACAAGAGCAGATATTGATGATGAAATTCAACACCGCTTCCAGTGCGCCAGCACAGCCTTCGGCCACCTGAGGAAAAGAGTATTCGAAGACCAGGCCCTCAAATCTACCACCAAGCTCATGGTCTACTGGGCTGTGGTAATAACTGCCCCCCACCCCTTTGGCTCAGAGACATGGACCATATACAGTAGACACCTCAAGTCGCTGGAGAAATACCACCAACGATGGAGGAGCGGTAATGGGTCTGGAAATGATTACCGCCTGGGCCTGGAAACTTAGTGCCGGTTATGAGGCTGTGCTGAGCAGTACCACTGATCGGGGAGACTAGAACAGAGGGGCATAATCTTAGAATAAGGGGCCGCCCATTTAAAACTGAGATGAGGAGGAATTTCTTCTCTCAGAGGGTTGTAAATCTGTGGAATTTGCTGCCTCAGAGAGCTGTGGAAGCTGGGACATTGAATAAATTTAAGACAGCGATAGACAGTTTCTTAACCGATAAGGGAATAAGGGGTTATGGGGAGCGGGCAGGGAAGTGGACCTGAGTCCATGATCGGATCAGCCATGATCGTATTAAATGGCGGAGCAGGCTCGAGGGGCCGGATGGCCTACTCCTGCTCTTATTTCTTATATTCTTATGTACTGCCTGGGAGCGTCAAGCCGGTGTGCAATGCCCACGGTATTGTCCCGATCTCGAAATTTGTTTCACGCTGACCCCGTAGCGCCCCGTAAACAACCCGCCTGAAAAACCTTGCGCTCTGAGCTATACCGGTGGCAGTGAAGGAAGGAACGACTACACGAGGTAAGTGTGATTGCGTTGTTTGGGGTTTATTTTTACGACTTATCTTTATGTGGGGTGAGCAAGGTATCGGGAATGTTTTTGTGGCAATTATATTTTTCTCAGGAAGGCCTCTCTCAAGGCGCTCCGAGGCCGGCTCTTTAGCTCGGGGATTTTCAGTTTCTCAGCCGGCCTAGCGCACTGAGAGAGGTGTGTAACACCTCCCTTAGCGCTCCGCCCCACACTCAGGGCCCAGCTGGTGAATTTTGTGGCTGCCGACGCAAATCATATCCCAGCGCAAGATTAACCGCCCCGCTGCCATTAGCGCCCGAACAAGCCTCCAACCGAAAATCCAGCCCTAGTGGATCATAAACAATGTTTCCTTTAACCTGCGCAGTGGGCTTGCCGGAGATGAGGGGGTTGACTTATGAAAATCGGTTGAGGAGGTTGGGCCTCTACTCATTGGAATTCAGAAGAATGAGAGGTGATCTTATCGAAACGTATAAGATTATGAGGGGGCTTGACAAGGTGGATGCAGAGAGGATGTTTCCACTGATGGGGAAGACTAGAACTAGGGGGCATAATCTTAGAATAAGGGGCCGTCCATTTAAACTAAGATGAGGAGGAATTTCTTCTCTCAGAGGGTTGTAAATCTGTGGAATTCGCTGCCTCAGAGAGCTGTGGAAGCTGGGACATTGAATAAATTTAAGACAGAGATAGACAGTTTCTTAACCAATAAGGGAATAAGGGGTTATGGGGAGTGGGCGGGGAAGTGGACCTGAGTCCATGATCAGATCAGCCACGATCTTATTAAATGGCGGAGCAGGCTCGAGGGGCCGTATGGCCTACTCCTGCTCCTATTTCTTATGTTCTTATTTAAGGGGAAGCTGGATAAACACATGAGGGAGACAGGAATAGAAGGATATGCTGATGGGGTGAGATGGAGTAGGGGTGGGAGGAGGCTGGTGTGGAGCATAAACACTGGCACAGACCTGTGGGCCGAATGGTCTGTTTCTGTGCTGTAAAATTCTACATCATTCCATGTAAGTTCTATCTAAGGAATGGAAGATGAAATTTAGCGAGATGAAATTTTGAGATTCCGTCCCACTAGCAGGAACTTGCCCACAAATGCGGGGATGCTGTCCCTGTGATTGTCTATTGCAGACATCGAGTAGTGCACAATGGCGGTCAGGTTGGAGGGGGTGTACCCTTTATGGTAAATCTTTCTCATGCTTTAGATTCAGAAATCTAAACTTTGAAACAAAGTTTCTCTAAGGCAAGAAGAAAGAAAGACTTAGATTTATATAGCGCCTTTCACGACCATCGGACGTCTCAAAGCGCTTTACAGCCACTGAAGTACTTTTGGAGTGTAGTCACTGTTGCAATGTGCGAAAGGACTTGGGAGATCAGGTTTTTTTTAACAGTCTGTGACTACCCAATTGGACAAGGCGAGTTGGCCAAATATTTAAGTGAGACTCAATTGTCATGAATGTTGATTCCAGTGTCAGGGACGTGTCACCCGGAAACTAGGCTTGATAAAACTTACGCCTATTGACTTGAGTGCACGCAATGGAAAGCTCCAGCAGAACATGCCTTTGAACTTGACAAGTATTACCATCTGACTCTACTGTAAGGGGAGGTGGTCCCGGGGATCAGGTTCACCTCTGACCTATTTGAGCGGTTCGAATCGCTCCCACTCCCTTGGGTTCTAGATTCTGGGTTTATTTGGGGGTGGGGGGGGGGGGGGGGCGGGTGACAAAGTGCAAAGGACACTGGTTTGATGCAAAAGAACTTTGATTTTATTGCAGACAAGAAAATACAAAGTCAAACTTATAATCACTCGAATAAAGAACAATACATTACATATTCAAAGAGGGTTTCAGTAAAAATTATACCTCCCCTACCTCCCAGTACCTAATCCTAGCTAGGTTAGACTCCAGGGAAGGCAGGGACTATGCTTACCAATCCTTTCTGGTCAGTTAGCGATAGTTCACGATTTCGGGGTTCATTGAATTCTGTAGGTTCTGCTTGCCGTACCCCGAACGTCGGAGAAGATTTCTTACTGCGCAATCTTCAGTTGGGTTGAGTCCGCTGATGCGGTAAGGCGCGTTTTGGATCTATGGGCTAAGTACCCAGTTTTCTTCGTTAGAAATAGGTTTAAAGTCTCTTTAGGCAATGGTTTCACCTGTTAGTAGTCAGGGCTTAGATTGTAGAGTGGAAACTTTCGATTCTTCGGTTTCTTTTCTGTTGGAGTTTTGTTTCGAGTTTGGTCGATCACGGTGGTTTTTTGTTGGGACCACGTTGGCTGTGGTCGGTTGCTGCCGCGATGGCGATGTTCTTCCTTCTTTCAGGACTTCAGGACTTCGAGGCTGGAGAAGTTAGTTTACAACTGTCGCGTTGGTTTCTCTCCCTTATTGATGACACAAGCATGGTCTTAGTTGTATGGCAAAGTATGTCATACCTTCTGTTGAAACGGGGGGCCAGTTATATGGTTTGAGTTGTTCTAATCTTCGCGCCAAATCAGTTCAGAATTCTTTGTTTAAATTTGGCGGACTTGACTTCTCTTTGTAATATTTTGGCGGGCTCGTTAAAAGTTAATATGTCTTGGGTGGGTTGCATTTCTAAATCTATTTCCTGATGGAAATATTAGCTTGCTAATCACAATGTCCTTTTGTGCTTGGTTTTTCGCATACAGGCTGTAGTGGGCCCTTTTGTTCTTATTCATGTTGAAGATGGCTTTTCTCAATTTGGTTTGATAGCTGGCCATCTCTGAGTTATTGTTGTAATGTAAATGTCCCTTGTGGAGAAGGGTTTTCGAATGTCCATTCCTCCAGACAAGGAAACTTAGTCTCAACACCTAGACAGTTCCAATAATCAAGTGGGCTTCCTTAGTTCTTTAGGCCCGCCCACAGGCTCGAATTTGTCTTTTAAAATCCAAAATTCGATTAAAGTTCGTAGTTTCTTCCACAAGCACTTTAGGATTTCAAACTTTCCGGTAGATAGTCCCAAATCAAATTTCCTTTCGAATGAGCCCAAACACTAGCAGGGGGGTTCTCGTGACTTTTGCACCCTTCACTATCCATATACCAAATGGTGCCATTGACAAGACACAATTGTTAGCTGCTGGAGTGCTTTGTGGTGGACTCGAAGAAGCATTTCTAATGACACATAGGAGAATGCTCAATGTCTTTATTCACTTCTAGAAAAACATTGGCATTGTCACGTATTTAGAGTATTTGAACACGACAATAACGGGGCAAAAATCATCAGTGCCGCCTGCAATATATTAGAGTCATTAGAATAACGACATAGTATGCCCTCGGGATACCCCAATGTGCTTCACAACCAATGAATTACTTTTAAAATGTCATCACTTTCATGGTACGGGCAAATGTGCAGCCAATTTGAATGCAAGAAGGTCCCATAAACAGTAAGTGAGATTAATGGCCAGTTAAGAAAGAAAGAAAGAAAAGGGGTTATGGGAAACAGGCAGGGAAGTGGACCTGAGTCCATGATCGGATCAGCCATGATCTTATTAAATGGTGGAGCAGACTCGAGGGGCCGTATGGCCTACTTCTGCTCCTATTTTTTATGTAAGAAAGAAATACTTGCATTTATATAGCACCTTTCACGACCACCGGACATTTCAAAGCGCTTTACAGCCAATGAAGTACTTTTGGAGTGTAGTCACTGTTGTAATGTAGGAAACGCAGCAGGCAATTTGCACACAGCAAGCTCCCACAAACAACAATGTGATAATGACCCAGATAATCTGTGTTTGTGATGTTGACTGAGGGATTAGTATTGGCCTCAGGACACCGGGGAGAACTCCCCCTGCTCTTCTTCGAAATAGTGCCGTCGGGTCCTTTACGTCCATCTGAGAGAGCAGACGGGGCCTCCGTTTAAAGAGTCTTCCGAAAGTTAATCTGTTTTGGATAGTGTTGTTTGAGGGAAAATGTTGGCAAGTATTCCATGTTCTTCTGAACAATACCATGGGATCTTTTATGTCCACTGAATACTTTAATAGATTAGTTTTCTATTACAGTTAATGTTCAGCAGGGTTTTATTGCTGTTACCAGCTTTGTGCAATACCTATCTCTGGCATGTCATGATTGAAGCCCTAATGAAATGGAGATGGCTATGAATATCTTTTTAGGGGACTGGAACAGCTTGAACTTTGCTGACAACATTGATCGAACAGCAGAGGCAGAATGCAAGGCTCCCTCCCTTAGGATGAATGCTGCGTCTCAGACAGGAGGGATTTTAGACTGAACTGTCGGAGGTAGAAAACAAAATCAATACTGATCACTGGAACCCAATGGAATGACAGTCAGAGGCAAACATTTGTAATCCTATCCGAGACACCTACCCGACAGCGGAGAATAAATTGAGCACATCAAGTGCTTCAAGGTACCTGGCTCCAAAGTAACAAATGGTTGAAAGACATCAGTACACAAACAGCTGTGGCATTGAGAGTGGCAGGGAAAGTATACGATGATTCTGGGGCCAATAAACCGATGCCAATCACTGTCAATATATTCCCGCTGCATGCTCTGCTATTGCCAGGACCCAAGGCTGATGTTATTGATCTTGTAGAAGATCTATCAGGAGCGGGCATTCTGAGCATCCGATTGTGTTCCTGCTTTGAAGCCCATTCGAATTAGGGAATGTCTGATGTCAGAGCCAAAAATAGCCTTGATGCAGCACATCCCACACATCCAAGGAACACAGATGCATCCCTCGTTATACTTCCAAGGAACACAGATGCCAAGCCACCACTGTGTTGGCAGGGAATCAATAGACATATGCCCACGAACACTGCCAGAGAAAATAAATGAATGCCCTCACCCCTTCACTCAGCCACCAAAGCTGCCTCTGCCTGTGCAGGTAGCAGCTAAAGATCCTGTAACTTAATTTGAATGTGAGAAATAGGAGCAGGAATAGGTCACGCGACCCCACTAGCCTGCTCCACCATTTAATATCATGGCTGATCTGATCATGGGCTCAGCTCCACTTCCCTGCCCGCTCCCCATTGTTGTGTATGGAGAAAGAGTCAGACTGAACACTGTGAGCTCAAAGTAAAGTGTGATCATAGTCTTTTATTGCAGGTCTCCAGAGTGCCTCTCCAACCTGTGAGGCCTCCTTAAATACCTGTTCTCCCAAGGGATTATGAGATCCCTTGGGACACCAGGGGATGAGCCCTCTGGTGGCTGTACAGAGTAAATACAAGTACACAAAGAAAACAACACTCCCCGCGCCCCCCCGCCCCCCCCACCGCCCAAAGTCAACAGTGTAACTATTTACAATGTGAGTCGATCTGGGGCCCTTCTTGCCCTGGTTGATCGTCTCGGTGTGAAAGCTGGTGTTGTTGAATCATTGGTTGGGCCCTCGCTGGGCTGCTGTGCAGCTGGCCTTGCTGGGCTGCTTAGTGTGTTGGGCCCTGCTGGGCTGCTGTGGATGATGGGTTCTGCTTCGTGGTCAACCGTGGTGCCGGTTGCCACTGGTGTGTATGTTGGGGAATCAAAAAAGGTAGGGTCCAAGGTGGGCTGCTCAGTGTAGTCCGTGAATCTGAGTTTGATTTGGTCCAAGTGTTTCCGGTGAATTAGTCTATTTGAAAGTTTGACCCAAAACACCCTGCTCCCACCTTTGGCCATGACAGTACCAGGAAGCTACTTGGGACCTTGTCCATGATTCAATACAAATACAGGATCATTGATTTCAATTTCGTGTGACACATTTGCGCTATCATGGTATGTACTTTGTTGAAGCACCTGCTCTCTACCTGTTCTTGAAGATCAGGGTGAACTAACGAGAGCCTTGTCTTAAGTGCTCTTTTTATGAGCAGTTCAGCAGGTCGGATCCCAGTGAGCGAGCGGGGTCTCGTGCGGTAGCTAAGCAGGACTCGGGATAGTCGAATCTGCAGTGAGCCTTCAGTTACCCTCTTTAAGCCTTGCTTGATGGTTTGCACTGCTCTCTCTGCCTGACCGTACGCGCTGGTTTTAAGGGACAGATGTGACATGTTTGATCCCGTTACGTGTCATGAATTCTTTGAACTTAGCACTGGTAAAACATGGTCCGTTGTCGCTCACCAGGACATCAGGTAGTCCGTGCGTGGCAAACATGGCCCGCAGGCTTTCAGTGGTGGCAGCGGACGTGCTAGCCGACATTATCTCACATTCAATCCATTTGGAGTACGCGTCTACAACCACAAGGAACATTTTACTCAAGAACGGACCTGCATAGTCGACGTGTACCCTAGACCACGGTTTGGAGGGCCAAGACCATAAACTTAGTGGTGCCTCCCTGGGTACATTGCTTAACTGCGAGCATGTATTACATCTGTGAATGCAGGACTCTAAGTCCGCATCGATACCGGGCCACCACACATGGGATCTGACTATCGCTTTCATCATTACGATGCCTGGGTGGGTACTGTGGAGGTCATTAATGAAGGTGTTTCTGCCCTTCTTGGGGACCACTACTCGATTGCCCCACAGAAGGCAGTCTGCCTGTATAGACATTTCATCTTTGTGCCGCTGGAACGGCTTTATCTCTTTCTGCATTTCCACTGGTACACTGGACCAGCTTCCGTGAAGCACACAGCTTTTGACTAGAGAAAATAAGGGGTCCTGGCTTGTCCAGGTTTTAATCTGCCAGGCAGTGACGGGTGATTGCTCACTCTCAAATGCTTCCAAAACCATGGCAAAATCTGCGGGCTGCGCCATTTCCACCCCCGTGGTGGGCAATGGCAGCCTACTGAGAGCATTGGCGCAATTTTCTATACCTGGCCTGTGGCGGATATTGTAGTTGTATGTAGACAACGTGAGCGCCCATCTCTGGATGTGGGCTGATGCGTTGGTATATATCCCTTTACTCTCAGAAAACAGGGATATTAGTGGCTTATGGTCAGTTTCCAATTCGAATTTTAGCCCAAACAGGTATTGATGCATTTTCTTTACCCTATAGACACACGCTAATGCTTCTTTCTCAATCATGCTGTAGACTCGCTCAGCCTTAGACAGACTCCTGGATGCATAGGCAGCCGGTTGTAGTTTTCCGAAATCATTAGCTTGCTGTAATACACACCCGACGCCATATGACGATGCATCACATGCTAGTACCAAACGCTTACATGGATCATACAACACAAGCAATTTGTTTGAGCATAACAATTTTAGCGCTTTTACAAAGGCATTTTCTTGTTTTTTGCCCCAAATCCGTTCGTCCCCTTTTCATAGTAAGACATGTAGTGGTTCTAACAGTGTGCTAAGACCCGGTAAGAAGTTACTAAAGTAGTTCAGGAGCCCCAGAAATGACCGCAGCTCTGTCACGTTCTGTGGCCTCGGTGTGTTCTCGATTGCCTCCGTCTTCACGTTGGTGGGCCTGATCCCATCCACTGCAATCCTCCTGCCCAAAAACTCCACTTCAGAGGCAAGGAAAACGCACGTCGAGCGTTTTAACCTGAGCCCCACGTGGTTCAGTCGACTAAAAACTTCTTCCAGGTTCTTCAGATGCTCGGCTGAGTTCCGACCTGTGACCAAGGACCAAGATGTCGACTTGGAAGACTACTGTGTGCAGGACCGACTTCAGTAAGCTTTCCATGTTTCTCTGGAATATCAGCGCCGCTGATCGAATTCCAAAAGGGCATCTGTTATAAATAAAAATACCTTTGTATGTGTTGATGCAGGTGAGGCTCTTTGATGATTCCTCCAGTTCCTGCGTCATGTAGGCTGAAGTCAGATCCAGCTTCGTGAACGTCTTTCCTCCCGCCAGCATTGCAAAGAGGTCATCGGTCTTTGGTAGTGGGTATTGCAGGGAGAAATGATTGATAGTTATTTTGTAATCGCCACAGATTCTGATGGTGCCGTCTCCCTTAAGAACAGGAACGATTGGACTGGCCCACTCGTTGAACTCGATCGGGGAAATTATGGCCTCTCTTTGCAGCTGGTCTAGCTCGATCTCTACCCTTTCTCTCGCCTTGTGATGGATGGGTCGCGTCCCAGGAATTAGGTGGATCTGCACTTTTGCTCCTTGGAATTTCCCGATGCCTGGTTCAAACAGTGAAGGAAATTTGTTTAAGACCTGGGCACGCGAAGTGTCGTCAGCGGGCGATAGTGCTTGGACATCATCCCAGTTCCAGCGTACCTTTCCCATCCAGCTCCTGCCGAGCAGCGTTGGACCATTGCCCGGTACCACCCAGAATAGTAGCTTGTGCACAGCTCCACTGTAGGAGACCTTTACGGTAGCACTGCTGATTACAGGAATCAGTTCTTTTGTGTAAGTTCTTAGTTTCGTGCGAACTGGAGTTAAGACTGGCCTTGAGGTCTTGTTGCACCACAACCTTTCGAAAGTCTTTTTGCCCATGATGGACTGGCTCACGCCCGTGTCCAGCTCTATTGACACCGGGAGTCCATTTAGTTCAACATTCAGCAATATCGGGGGACAATTCGTGGTGAATGTGTGCACCCCATGTACCTCTGCCTCCTTGGTCTCAGGCTCTGGTTCATCGTGATCCTCCCTGGATCTGTCCTCCTCTGCAACATAGTGGTTTGCAGGTTTAACAGGATTAGTAGCTCGCCTGCACACTTGTTGGAGGTGTCCCATTGTTCCACAGCCCTTGCAAACGTACCCTTTGAATCAGCATGAATGGAAATGATGATCACCCCCGCAGCGCCAACAAGGTGTTCAAGGCCTTACATTGATCACCCATGATGGTAGACTCTGAGACATCTGCGGACGTGTAGCTGAGATATGTGTGACCTGCCCTGTACATTACGATTCGAAAACAACATCACTTTGTTGACAGTACTTGTAGCAGCACTTGTGTGCTGAGAGATTTGCTTAGTATTGTCACTGGTGGCAATGAACGCCTGGGCTATCGCTATGGCCTTACTCAAGGTTGGAGTCTCTACAGTCAAAAGTTTGCAAAGTATGGTTTCGTGGCCAATGCCAAGTACGAAAAAGTCTCTGAGCATGTGCTCCAAATGTCCTTCAAAATCGCAATGTCCTGTAAGGCGTCTTAGCTCGGCGACATAACTCGCCACTTCCTGGCCTTCAGACCTTTTGTAGGTGTAGAACCGGTACCTTGCCATCAGAACGCTTTTCCTTCGGGTTCAAATGCTCTCGGACCAGTGTGCACAAATCATTGAACAATATCTCCGTGGGTTTCGCTGGAGTGAGCAGATTCTTCATGAAGCCATACGTTGGTGCCCCACAGACGGTGAGGAGGATCGCCCTTCGTTTGGCAGCGCTCTCTTCCCCATCTAGCTCGTTGGCCACGAAGTATTGGTCGAGTCTCCACAAAAGTTTCCCAATCATCTCCTACCGAGAATTTCTCCAGGATGCCCACTGTTCTCTGCATCTTTGGATTCGCTATCTGTATCTCGTCGCCAGTTGTAGTGTATGGAGAAAGAGTCTGATTGAACACTGTGAGCTCAAAGTAAAGTGTGACCGTAGTCTTTTATTGCAGGTCTCCAGAATGCCTCTCCAACCTGTGCGGCCTCCTTAAATACCTGTGCTCCCAAGGGAGCCCTCTGGTGGCTGTACAGAGTAAATACAAGTCCACATATATAACATCCATAACCCTTTACTCCCTTATTGCTCAAAAATCTGTCTATCTCCGGCTTAAATATATTCAATGGCCCAACCTCCACTGGGGCAGCGAATTCCAAAGATTTACAACCCTCTGAGAGAAGAAATTCCTCTCATCTCAGTTTTAAATCGACGGCCCCTTATTCTAAGATTAGGCCCCCTAGTTCTAGTCTCCCCCATCAGTGGCAACATCCTCCCTGCATCCACCTTGTCGAGCTTATGTACAGGACAAGACTCCATATGTTTACCAGGGTCACCCCTGCTGAACTATTGATGAAGAGAGGTCTCAAGATCAGACTCTCTCTCGTCCACCCTGACTTGAATAATCGTGTCGAATACAGATGTCAAAGTCAGCAAGTGTATCATGATCGCACTACTGTGTCACGCGACATATCTATCAATGATCCTATGTATGTACTGAATTATGGTCAAGGTCCCAAATGGATCGCCGGTACTGTTACGGCCAAGGAGGGTAACAGAGTGTTTATCGTTAAGCTCAAGAATGGGCAAACATGCAGGAAACATGTCGATCAGATAAAGCTGCGGCACATGGATGAACCGGAACAGTCTGAGGAAGACACACTCCGTGACCAACCAATCTACCCTCAGTCATCAGAGGACTCCACTGTCATCAATGAATCTGGACTTTCAATCCCTGGCATGGTCATTGCCACTCCCATCAGATCGGCTACCCAGCCCCCAGTCATAACAGACTCAGAACATTCGCCCAAGGCTGGAGTTGAACTGAGACGATCAACTCGGGAGCGGAAAGCCCTGGACCGTCTCAATTTGTAAAAAGAGCACTACTAATATTTTAAAGGGGAATATTGTCATGTATGTCGGCTTGGGATTACTAGCACCAAGTGGGGCCACTGTCAGAGGTCATTGGGCTGTGCGCACGTGTGTGTGGCCTAGGTATAAAAGGCTAGCCATCTTGTAATGTGACCACTTTGGGTCCTAATAAAGTAGAGCCAGGTTTGTGCCTGTTCAGAGTTTACAGTATTCAGCCTATTGAGTTATATATTGCATACAGAACACAAAGTACTGTTCGGGGTCTCGCCGGCCATCGGCGGTCCTTTGGGTAGTACTTGGGACTTGGCTTTCACCAAGATCGGGCCCAAGGGGCCTGAAGTTCTCAGATGGTTTTCGTGAGACTTCTTCTTTATCGAGGAGCATAAAGGCCACGAAAATAAATAAAGTCCTGATAAAAATGATGTTCTCTAAAAATCACGTAGCTTATGATGCAAGGGGGAATGGAGTATAAAAGCAGGGAAGTCCTGCTACAGTTATACAGGGTATTGGTGAGGCCACACCTGGAATACTGCGTACAGTTTTGGTCTCCGTATTTAAGGAAGGATATACTTTCTTTGGAGGCCGTTCAGAGAAGGTTCACTAGGATGATTCTGGAGATGAAGGGGTTGTTTTATGAAGAAAGGTTGAGCAGGTTAGGCCTATGCTCATTGGAGTTTAGAAGATTGAAATATATAAGATTCTGAGGGGGCTCGACAGGGTAGATGCTGAGAACATGTTTCCCCTCGTGGGGGAATTTAAAAAGAAAGACTTGGATTTATATAGCGCCTTTCACAACCACCAGACGTCGCAAAGCACTTTACAGCCAATGAAGTACATTTGGAATGTAGTCACTGTTGTAATGTGGGAAATGCGGCAGCCAACGTGTGCACAGCAAGGTCCCACAAACAGCAATGTGATAATGACCAGATAATCTGTTTTTGTTCTGTTGATTGAGAGATAAATATTGGCTACAGGACACCAGGGATAACTCCACTGCTCTTCTTTGAAATATTGCCATGTGATCTTTTACATCCGCCTGAGAGAGCAGACTGGACCTCTGTTTAATGTCTCATCCAAAAGACGGTACCTCCGAAAATGTGGCACTCCCACAGCACTGCACTGGGAGTGTCAGCCTAGATTTATGTGCTCAAGTTCCTGGAGTGGGATTTGAACCTTCTGGCTCAGAAACGAGTGTGCTACCCACTGAGCCACAGCTGACACTAGACCGAGAAAGTATAGTTTCAGAATAAGGAGTCGTCGATTTAAGACGGAAATGATGAGGAATCTCGTCTCTCAGAGAGTCAGGAATCTTTGGAGTTCCTTGCCCCAAAGAGCTGTGGAGGCTGGGTCATTGAATATACTTAAGGCTGAAATTGACAGATTCTTGAACTATAGGGGAGTCAAGGGTTATGGGGAATGGGCAGGAAAATGGAGTTGAGGCCAAGATCAGATCAGCCATGATCTTATTGAATGGCCTACTTCTGCTCCTATTTCTTATGTTCTTATGTGGAATGATTCGTTCTCCAAATAATTAAATATTGGATACCCTCAAAAGTCCAGGGGTAACGGAACTAGCACAATGTGATCAGAAAGTTCAACGGTCGAGTGGATTTATTTTTCCAAATGTTTGTTTTGGTTTGCAGATGACATTAAGCTGGGTGGCGGTGTGAGCTGTGAGGAGGACGCTAAGAGGCTGCAGGGTGACTTGGACAGGTTAGGTCAGTGGGCAAATGCAGTATAATGTGGATAAATGTGAGGCTATCCACTTTGGGGGCAAAAACACAAAGTCAGAATATTATCTGAATGGCGGCAGATTAGGAAAAGGCGAGGTGCAACGAGACCTGGGTGTCATGGTTCATCAGTCATTGAAAGTTGGCATGTAGGTACAGCAGGCGGTGAAGAAGGCAAATGGCATGTTGGCCTTCATAGCTAGGGGATTTGAGTATAGGAGCAGGGAGATCTTACTGCAGTTGTACAGGGCCTTGGTGAGGCCTCACCTGGAATATTGTGTACAGTTTTGGTCTCCCAATCTGAGGAAGGACGTTCCTGCTATTGAGGAAGTGCAACGAAGGTTCACCAGACTGCTTCCCGGGATGGCAGGACTGACATATGAGGAGAGCCTGTATTCATTGGAGTTTAGAAGGATGAGAGGGGATCTCATAGAAACTTATAAAATTCTGATGGGATTGGACAGGTTAGATGCAGGAAGAATGTTCCCGATGTTGGGAAAGTCCAGAACCAGGGGACACAGTCTAAGGATAAGGGGTAAGCCATTTAGGACTGAGATGAGGAGAAACTTCTTCACTCAGAGAGTTGTTGACCTGTGGAATTCCCTGCCGCAGAGAGTTGTTGATGCCAGTTCATTGGATATATTCAAGAGGGAGTTAGATGTGGCCCTTACGGCTAAAAGGATCAAGGGGTATGGAGAGAAAGCAGGAAAGGGGTACTGAGGGAATGATCAGCCATGATCATACTGAATGGCGGTGCAGGCTCAAGGGCCGAATGGTCTACTCCTGCACCTATTTTCTATGTTTCTATGTTTCACTTTTTAGTCCATGCCAAGATATCTTTATGGGTATGTAACAGCAGCGCTGTGATTACGCAGTAGACTGCCGGGCAGATGATCAACGTTTTAAGTCCGACCCTAAAAGACAAGGAAATAAATTAAACAAACAGAATTAATGATCGCAATTCATCAAAGTAAGGCTGTAGAAATAACTTTAGATGTATTGCTGTGCCCTCAATCAGCGGTGAGTGTTACAGTATTTAGCTGTCTGGTTACCTTGATTAAAAATCCATCCGTTTCCTGTAACCACTATTCCTGATAAGTATCCAGCCTTCTGTTTCATTGAGAAGGACTAGGATTGGGATTGAGAAAGACACCTGTGGGTGACGATACCCCCAGAATTGCGGTTAAAAACGATAGCTCTCGGCAATAAATGCAGACATGAATGGCGCAGCCATTGCTGTTTAAAATATTCATTGTGATTAGGTTTTTTGTGTTTGACTAAGATCTGGATGGGGTTCATGGTCCATTCACACTTGCATTTTAATCATTTCAGAGCGTTTTGAGTACGTGTCAGCCTGTCACTTTAATTAATAACAGTATGCAGGAACGGAAGGACAACATGTGCCTCTGTGCATAAATTTCCCTGTCATATTGTGGAGCCTTGCAAGCAGTTGGCAGCTGTGACTAAAGGAGTGAGTGCTTCTTTTTTTGAGATTACTTACTTGGTCTAATATAGGTTGGAGGGTCCAACTCACGGCTCGATTCATGCAAGATAAAAAGCATTTTCTACATGTGAGGTAAGGCATTCAAAAATGTGGTACGTTAGCATTAACACAGAGGTATCTAACTCTTGCCTTCTATTGTTACAAAGTGCTTCTGGGTGCAAATATATACAGCATCAGCTGTGGCTGAGTGGGCAGCACCCTTGCCTCTCAGTCAGAAGGTTGTGGGTTCAAGTCCCACTCCAGGGACTTGAGCGCATAAATCTAGGTTGATACTCCCAGTGCAGTGCTGAGGGAGTGCCACACTGTCGGAGGTGCCGTCTTTCGGATGAGACATTAAACCGAGGTCCCCGTCTGCTCTCTCAGGTGGACGTAAAAGATCCCATGGCACTATTTCAAAGAAGAGCAGGGGGATTTATCCCCAGTGTCCTGGGCCAATGTTTATCCCTCAATCAACATCACAAAAAAAACAAATTATCTGATCATTATCACATTGCTGGTTGTGGGAGCTTGCTGTGCGCAAATTGGCTGCCGCATTTCCCACATTACAACAGTGGCTAGGCAAGGGCCCAGGGGCAGCATGGGGCCAGCCCACACTGCGATCTATGGATAGTCAAAGCATGTGTGTGCACTAGGTCCGTGCAGCAGAGCTGGTCTCCAGTCGTCGTGGTTAACCCTTGCTACTGGACGAAGACCTAGCTCTGTCGAGCCCGTGTAGTGGCTGGTGTGCAACGGCCACCACATATTAAAAAAAATCCACGCACAGGCATCTTCCACCCTTCAACATGTAGTTCGGGATCTGGAATATTAGGTCCTTCATTGAAACACCTGTGAACTCATCCTTTTTTGGTGTGGAAGCAAGTCATGCTCGATTCGAGGGACTGCCTAATACTATATACTACAACAGTGACTACACCTCAAAAGTACTTCATTGCCTGTAAAGCGCTTTGAGACATCTGGTGGTCGTGAAAGGCGCTATATAAATGCAAGTCTTTCTTTCTTTAAATGCATGTTAATACATTGACCCAGTGCTAATGGTGTTTGAGTTGCTAGTTGATGGGATTCTCAATAACGTTCTGAGAGTTTGACGTTTAATGGGAAAGGTGCCTGTTCATTGGAGTAAAGGAAGGCTTGGGAAGATGCATGAAGTGATCGAATGTAGCCAAAGCCAATGTGCGGGACATTGGGGAAGTTCAGACAAGGAAACGACAACAACGTTCGCATTGAGGTTAAAAGAAACGTCCCATGCCACTTCAAAGAGCGCAATCAAATATCTGGACCCCGAGCCAAAGAAACAGATATTCCAAGGGCTGTCAAAAAAGTGGTCAAAGAGAGGATGAGTTAGACGAATGGTCTTAAAGGAGGAGAGAGAGTTGGAGAGCTGGTGGAGTTTAGGGCGGGGATCCTGAATGTGGAATCTAGGCAGCTGAAGGTGTTATGTATGTATGTAAACCTCACTAGTATGTAAGACTTGCCACTAGGGGGCACACCTGTGGGAGACCTAAGGGTCACCTGTGCACCCTGGGGCAAACAGGTATAAAAGGTGACTCACCATGCTGCTTCTCCACTCTGGAGTCTGAATAAAGAGACCAAGGTCACAACAGTTTGAACTTACAATACAGTCCTGTGGATTTACTTTGAACATAACAGAAGGCATGGCCGCCAATGATGGAGTGAAGGAACGGTGGGCGGTAGGGAGAAGTTGAAGAGCTCAGACAAAGAAAAGCTGTTCCCATTAGCTGCTGATACAAGGATTGGGGACACGGCTTTAAGGTTTTGGGCAAGAGATACAGGGGGGACATGAGGACGAACTTTTTCACGCAGCGAGTGATAATGACCTGGGACTCGCTGCCGACGAGGGTGGTGGAAGCTGAAACGATCAGTGATTTCAGAAGGAGATTGGACAGGCACTTGAGGGAAATAAACGTGCAGGGCTACGGGGATAGAGCGAGGGAATGGGACTGACTGGATAGTTCTACAGAGAGCCAGCCTGGACTCGATGGGCCGAATGGCCTCCTTCTGTGCTGTAATGACTCTATGAATCTATGATATTGAGCCTGGGAATTTAAAATTTGAGGTATCGGGGTCAGGAAACCAGTGTAAGTCAGGAGCGCTGGGTGAGCGGGACAGGATACAGGCAGCAGAGCTCTGGTTGAACTGTTTACAGAGGGTGAAGACTGGAATTCCATCCAGTAGAAACCTTAAAGGCAACGCAAGACTACAATAATTTCTTTTTACACTTCATGTTCAAGGTAGGTCTGGTAATACTTGTGTACTTTGTTATTACTTACAATGCAACATGAGGGACAATTGTGAAAATGATCATGAATTCGCCCTCAAGCGCTTGAACGTTTCAACAATTTTGCACTTGAACTTTCAAGACACTCCCAATCCCTAAGGGACAAATGAAGTACGCTCTCTCGGTACGACCACGTAAGGATTTCCACAGCTAATCCTCGACTCCTGGGGAAATCCTGCTGCAACTGTAAGTCATCATAGGCGGTCCCTCGTATCGAGGATGACTTGCTTCCACATCAATAAGGGATGAGTTCACAGGTGTTCCAATGAAGGACCTGATATTCCAGATCCCGAACTACATCCTGAAAGGGTGGAAGATGCCTGTGCGTGGATTTTTTTAACGTGTGGTGGCCGTTGCACACCAGCCACCACACGGGCTTGACAGAGCTAGGTCTTGGTCTAGAGGCAAGAATTAACCAAGATGACTAGAGACCAATTACAACTGTACAGGGCGTTGGAGTACTGCATACAGTTTTGGTCTCCATATTTAAGGAGGGATATACTTGCATTGGAGGCAGTTCAGAGAAGGTTCATGAGGTTGATTCCTGAGTTGATGGGGTTGACTTATGAAGAAAGGTTAAGCAGGTTGGGCCTGTACTCATTGGAGTTTAGAAGACTGAGAGGTGATCTTATTGAAATGTATAAGATTCTGAGAGGGCTCGACAGGGTAGATACAAAGAGGATGTTTCCCCTCGTGGGGGAGACTAGAACTAGGGGGCATAGTTTCAGAATAAGGGGTCGCCCATTTAGAACTGAGATGAGGCGGAATTTCTTCCCTCAGAGTGTCATAAATCTGTGGAATTCTCTGCCCCAGAGAGCTGTGGAGGCTGGGTCGTTGAATATATTTAAGATGGAGGTAGACAGATTTTTGAATGATAAGGGAGTGAAGTGTTATGGGGAGCGGGCGGGGAAGTGGAGCTGAGCCCAAGATCAGATCAGCCATGATCTTATTGAATGGCGGAGCAGACTCGAGGGGCCAAATGGCCGATTCCTGCTCCTATTTCATATGTTCTTACGTGCTCCTCTCAAGGGTTAAGTTACGAGGTGAGATTACACAAGCTAGGTTTGTATTCCCTGGAATTTAGAAGGTTAAAGGATGATCTGATCGAAGTTTTTAAGAAATTAAGGGAAACAAATAGAGTAGAAGCCCTCATCCATGCCTTTGTTACCTCTAGACTTGACTATTCCAATGTCCTCCTGCCCGGCCTACCACATTCTACACTACGTAAACTAGAGGTGATCCAAAACTCGGCTGCCCGTGTCCTAACTCGCACCAAGTCCCGCTCACCCATCACCCCCTGTGCTCGCTGATCTACATTGGCTCCCGGTTAAGCAACGCCTCAATTTCAAAATTCTCATCTCTGTTTTCAAATCCCTCCGTGGCCTCGTCCCTCCCTATCTCTGTAATCTCCTCCAGCCCCACAACCTCCCCCCCCTGCCCCCCCCCCGAGATGCCTGCGCTCCTCTAATTCTGCCCCCCTTGGGCATCCCTGATTATAATCGCTCCACCATTGGAACGTGCCTTCCGTTGCCCGTTGTACAGGGCCTTGGTGAGGCCACACCTGGAGTATTGTGTACAGTTTTGGTCTCCTAACTTGAGGAAGGACATTCTTGCTATTGAGGGAGTGCAGCGAAGATTCACCAGACTGATTCCCGGGATGGTGGGACTGACCTATCAAGAAAGACTAGATCAACTGGGCTTGTATTCACTGGAGTTCAGAAGAATGAGAGGGGACCTCATAGAAACGTTTAAAATTCTGACGGGGTTAGACATGTTAGATGCAGGAAGAATGTTCCCAATGTTGGGGAAGTCCAGAACCAGGGGTCACAGTCTAAGGATAAGGGGTAAGCCATTTAGGACCGAGATGAGGAGAAACTTCTTCACCCAGAGAGTGGTGAACCTGTGGAATTCTCTACCACAGAAAGTAGTTGAGGCCAATTCACTAAATATATTCAAAAGGGAGTTAGATGAAGTCCTTACTACTCGGGGGATCAAGGGTTATGGCGAGAAAGCAGGAATGGGGTACTGAAGTTGCATGTTCAGCCATGAACTCATTGAATGGCGGTGCAGGCTAGAAGGGCTGAATGGCCTACTCCTGCACCTATTTTCTATGTTTCTATGTTTCTATGTCCCAAGCTCTGGAACTTCCTGCCTAAGCCTTTCCAACTCTCTACCTCTCTTTCCTCCTTCAAGACGCTCCTTAAGATTTTTGTTAACAAAAGGTATTGAGGGAAATGGGGCAAAGGCGGGTACATGGAGTTAGGTCGCAGATCAGCCATGATCTCATTGAATGACGGAACAGGCTCGAGGTGCTCAATAGCCTCCTCTTGGTCCTATGTTCCCAAAATGTGTAATGTGATTTACTCCTGAGAATCTTAGTAGTTATTCCAAGAGTGGGCATATTATAGACATTGGGGCATGTTAGACTTCATCAAATAGTCACAGGATGCACTGCCACAAATAATAATTTTAATACAGACTTCAAAGTTTCATTAACAAGAAAACGTAAAAATAAAGACTTGCATTTATATAGCGCCCTTCACGACCTCAGGGTGACCCAAAGCATTAGCCAGCCAATGAAGTACTTTTGGAGTGTAGTCACTTTTGTAATGTGGGAAAAACACAGCAGTCAATTTGCACACAGCAAGCTCCCACAAACAGCAATGTGATAATGACCAGGTAATCTGTTTCAGTGATGTTGATTGAGGGATAAATATTGACCAGGACACCTCAACTGAAAAACAGCACAGTGCTCCCTCAGCACTCCAGTGGGAGTGTCAGCCTAGATTTACGTGCTCAAGTGGGACTTGAACCCACAACCTTCTGACTCAGAGGCAAGAGTGCTACCCACCGAACCACAGCTGACTCTTTTAAGGCACTTGAAGTGTGTAGTCACTGTTGTAATGTGGGAAACGCAGCAGCTAATTGAGCACAGCAAGCTCCCACAAACAACAATGTGATAATGACCAGGTAATCTGTTTTTTTGGTCATGTTGATTGAGGGATAAATATTGGCCAGGCCAAAGCTGAGAAAAGCTTTGCCTTTTGTATAATTTGGGTATTAGCAGTTGCACCCCTCTGAAAAGAGGGCACTTTTGATGGATTTGTGTAAAAAGCTGGTGAGACTGAGCTAACCAAGTGTCTCCTCCAGGGGTCAATTAAAGGAGGCCTCGGCCAGGGAGGTCAAGCCTTTCAGGGGTCAAGCGAAGGCCGGTCTTGTTGGGGAAATTGGGATTCAGCTAAGCCAATCAGAACGACAGCTTTTCTTCCTCCTCCTCACACAGGGTCCTCAGTTCACTCTCACTCTCACTGTAGTTGCAGCAGTATTAAAGGTTTAACAATCACGCTACACATTACCAGTTCAACTATTTTAGTTGTGCACTTTAAACAAATGCCTCCGGCAAGGGAGGGTCACACTCCAAAATAATTTTTTTTTCCAGTGCGCCCTTTTTTTGGGAGGGGGCAATCAGAACGACAAGCACCATTTTTTTTTGCACCTGTAATCAATAAATCATTAAATCAAGTGCCCCCTGATTAAAGGGGGGAGGGGGGCACTTAAACCGACAAACTTAAACAAATTAAACTTTAGACATTACGTGGCTCAAATTAAAATTTGGTTTCCGGGGGTGATGATGCACTCCAGCCCGACAAGCTCCATTATCTTGCTCACTGCCCAACAGCATTTGCTCATTGTACTCATTAAGCACTTGTTAACAACAAGTGACTCTGCACCATCATCACAAGTGGGGCCGAGTGACTGTTGGCTTGAGGAGGGATTGGAACCCCTTCCGTTTTGGAGACGGTGCACAGTGAGGTCATGCTTTCCTGCAAGTGCGAGGTTAGCAAAGCCAAAGAAAAGAACATTTTGATCGTCACCTCGCACACTCTCAGTGGGTTACCTAGTCTTGCCCCTCTGCTAGCCTCGTTGTCCCAACCCTTCAATGGCACAGCAGGACTCCGTGGTACTTGGCAGGGGGCATGGACGACAGCCCAGGAGGGATGGCGAGTGTTTACTCTCACAGGCCGAAGCATGTGGGTATCTGCTTTCTCTTTGTGGTAAAATGTACATCGAGGTATTTGTGAAGGCTCAGTGGGGCTGGAAGTCCGCTGGGATCGTGCCCCTGACGACGGTGGGAACAGGGGCGCTAAAGGGTTTGCAGCCCTGAGCGCTGACATCCGCGTCGCTCGGCAAATTCAGTGTGCCGGTACCGGCGGCACTGAGCAGTATCGCCCGGGAGCGCCGCGCCGGTGTGCAACGCCCCCCCCCGGTCTCGACACGGCCGCAACATTCAGTTTGCGCTGCACCCGTAGCGCCCCCTAGTGACCCCGCCACAGAAAGCTGGCGTGCAGAGCTGTCCTGGAATACTACGGGAAGGAACGACTGCACCGGGGGTGGGGGGGGGGGGGGGGGGGGGGTAAGTGTGATTAGTTTAATTTGCGATTTAACTTTATTTGGGGCGAGCAAAGTGTTGGGAATGTTTTTTGTTCCAATTCTTTTTTTTTTGCAGGGAGGTACCTCTCCGGGGGCTCCGAAGCCGGCTCGTTAGCACGGGATATTCGGTTACTCACCCGGCCGAGCGACCTGAGAGACGTGTGGAACGTTTCCCTTAGCGCGCCGCTCCGCTCTCGGGACGCAGCCGCTGAATTTTTTGGCTGCCGTCGCAAGCCATTTCCCAGCGCTAAATTTATCCACCGCCTGACATTACCGCCTCTTTTAAAAAAAAAACATTAACCTAATTTCCAGCCCAATGTCCCTGATAGTCCAGGCAACTTTCACCTGGCCGGTGAGAATGTTTGGATATTTGGATTCAGCTTGAGAACACCAATATTTTCGAAATTCAATTTTCACCACCAGTTTGTGGCTTTTTTTATTTTTGGCTTGGATTCAACAAATTGCAGGGAAATGGGGAAAGAGCGGGGGAGTGGCTCTTCGAAAGGGCCGGCAAGACTCGATGGGCTGAATGGCCTGCTTCTGCACTGTACAATTCTCTGATTCTGTTCCGCTGCACCTGTCTCAAGCAACCATTTTACTTCATGCCTGATAACTAGAACTGTAAATCTAGACAACTTTCGTGGGGCTAATATTTAACCCTCAATCAACATCACAACAAAACAGATTATCTGCTCATATCACATTGCTGTTGGTGGGAGCTTGCAGTGCACAACTTGATTGTGCCGCGTTTCACACATTACAACAGTGTCTACACTCTCTAAAAGTACTTAATTGGCTGTAAAGCGCTTTGGGACGTCCGTTGGTTGTGAAAGGCGCTATAGAAATGTAACTCTTTTTCATTTTTTCTTTGATCACACTGGGAATTTAAACTCTGATTTTATAAGCTCTCTGAAGGTTAGGCTTGTGTTTAAGAACATAAGAACATAAGAAATAGGAGCAGGAGTAGGTCATACGGCCCCTCAAGCCTGCTCCGCCATTTAATACGATCATGGCTGATCCGATCATGGACTCAGGTCCACTTCCCTGCCCGCTCCCCATAACCCCTTATTCCCTTATCAGTTAAGAAACTGTCTATCTCTGTCTTAAATTTATTTAATGTCCCAGCTTCCACAGCTCTCTGAGGCAGCGAATTCCACAGATTTACAACCCTCTGAGAGAAGACATTTCTCCTCATCTCAGTTTTAAATGGGCGGCCCCTTATTCTAAGATCATGCCCTCTAGTTCTAGTCTCCCCCATCAGTGGAAACATCCTCTCTGCATCCACCTTGTCAAACCCCCTCATAATCTTAAACATTTTGATAAAATTGTGAGGGGGTGTGATATCTTCGTGGTGTGATCGATGTGGCGGTTCACCAACTGTTTCACCTGGAAAGGTCAGAGGTGGAATTAACTGTCGGAATTGATCTGAACTGGTCAGATTGAGCCAATTTTAACTCAAACTGAGAGGCTCAAGTACCGTTTGAGGGACAATGGCAGTACAGGGCTCCTGGGGCAATGCTCTGTGGATGTGTTGCTCCATTACCTCCAATGAACAGCGCAAACTTTTCCACACACTGACCTTTAAAACAAGCATTGAGTACATTCATGACCGTGATCGATAGATCTTTGGACTCGAGGGGAATCGAGGGATCGGGCAGGAAAGTGGAGTTGAGGTCGAAGATCAGCCGTGATCTTATTGAATGGCGGAGCAGGCTCGAAGGGCCGTATGGCCTACTCACGCTTCTATTTCTTGCGTCCTTATTTTCAAATCCCTCCATGATTTCGCCCCTCCCTATCTCTAATCTCCTCCAGCCTCCCCCCCCCCCCCCCCCAAGATGTCTGCGTTCCTCTAATTCTGCCCCTTTGATTATAATCGATCCACTGGTGGCTGTGCCTTCACATGTCTGGGCCCTAGGAGATCGAGAAGCCGTGGAAGGGACAGCTCTTGAGATGGATTGAGGCGATGCTACTGAAGAGAGAGAGGTCACGAGCGAACATGTGGCGACACATTGCGTTGCACGTGGATCCCAGGATTCGGCTAGATAGCTAGCTGGCTTCAAGACAGAAAGCAGAGAGTAAGGCTAAAAGGTAGCTATTCACTGTGGCAAAAGGTGGGCAGTGGTGTTCCACAAGGATCAGTGCTGGGACCACTACTGTTCACAATTTATATTAACGGTTTAGACTTTGTAATCAAAAACACAATTTCTAAATTTACAGATGACACCAAATTGGTGGGGGGTAGGGGGGGAGGAGGGGGGATAGTCAATACTGAGGAGGACTGCAACAAATTACAGCAGGACATTAATACACTTGCAGAATGGGCATATAATGGGCAAATGAAGTTCAACGCAGATAAATGTGAGGTATTACATTTTGGTTGGAAGAATAGGGAGGTCACTTATTATTTGGAGGGTCTGAGTCTGAGTGGGGTAGAGCAACAAAGGGATCTCTGAGTACAAATACACATCACTAAAAGATGCAACAAAGGCCATAAAAAAAAACAAGCACTAGGGTTTATTTCTAGAGGGATAGAATTGAAAAGTAGGGAAGTTATGCTAAACCTGTATCGAACCTCGGTTAGACCACACTTGGAGCGCTGCGTACAGTTCTGGTCGCCATATTATAAAAAGGAGAGAGAGGCACTGGAGAGGATGCAGAGAAGATTTACAAGGATGATACCAGAAATGTGAGGGTATACATATCAGGAAAGGATGAACAGGCTGGGTCTCTTTTCACTTGAAAAAAGAAGGCTGAGGGGTGACCGAATAGAGGTCTTTAAAATGATGAAAGGTTTTGATAGAGTGGATACAGAGAGAAGAGCATAACTAGAGGCCATCAATATAAGATAGTCACCAAGAAATCCAATAGGGAATTCAGAAGAAACCTCTGTACCCAGAGAGTGGTGAGAATGTGGAACTCGCTGCCACAGGGAGTGGTTGAGGCGAATAATATCGATGCATTTAAGGGGAGGCTGGATAAACACATGAGGGAGAAGGGAATATAGGGTTATGCTGATAGATTTAGATGAGGAAAGACGGGAGGAGGCTCGAGTGGAGCATAAACGCCGGCATGGACTGGTTGGGCTGAAGACCTGTTTCTGTGCCGTATGTCCTAAGTAATCCTGTGTGTGTAAAATAATTTTGCACCATAACTTGCTGGAAGCATGAGCTGATAATGGCACAACGGGACACCTGGGACCTCAGTGAACGATGAGACCAAAGGTGCATCTCCTTAACCAGTGAGATTTAGCAATTGAGCAAGCAGCAGAGGAACAACAGAGAAGAAATCGGGTGAATTAGAATCAAATCAGGTGGAGGGAGAGAAATACAGGGAGAGGTGTAATGTATACGTCTGTGAGTATGCTCACAGGTTTGTAGAGCTGTTGAGTTGGGAGTGGCTTAGCCAGTCACGTGATGTTGACAAGACTTAATAAAACCCCAGTTCATTGAGTTCAGGTTCTCCACGATGAGGCAGGTGGTTGTGAGCCTGGTGGCAGAACTGCTGGTGTTTAGTTTGATTGTTAAACCTTTGTTAATAAACCAGTGTAATGTATGCACCCCTGCGTATGCTCACAGGATTCAAGAGCTATTGAATTGTGAGTGGCTGAGCCAGTCATGTGATGTTCACAAGACTCAATAAAACCCCAGCCAGTTGGGTTCGGGGGATCCACGATGAGGCAGGTGGTTGTGAGACTGGTGGATGAACTCAAGGAGGCTTTGAGGGTGTCCTTGAAACGTTTCCTCTGCCCACCTGGGGCTCGCTTGCCGTGCAGGAGCTCCGAGTAGAGTGCTTGCTTTGGGAGTCTAGTGTCGGGCATGCCCAACGGAGCTGATCGAGCGTGGTCAGTGCTTCGATGCTGGGGATGTTGGCCTGAGCGACAACGCTGACGTTGGTGCGTCTATCCTGCCAATGGATTTGCAGGATCTTGCAGAGGTAGTGTTGATGGTACTTCCCCAGTGACCCCTGGCCCACGACTGCCCAAAGCGGAGGAAGAGCATCCGGGAGGGCGCTGAGCACCTCGAGTCTTGTCGCGGAGAACAAGCAGAAACCAAGCGTAGAAAGCGGAAGGAGCGTGCGGAAAACCTGTCCCACCCTCCCTTTCCTTCAACCACTGTCTGTCCCACCTGTGACAGAGACTGTAATTCCCATATTGGACTGTTCAGTTACCCAAGAACTCACTTTTAGAGTGGAAGCAAGTCTTCCTCGATTTCGAGGGACTGCCTATGATGATGGTGGACGAACTCGTAATGTGTGTGATTGTTGAACATAAGAAATAGGAGCAGAAGTAGGCCATATGGCCCCTTGAGCTTGCTCCGTCATTTAATATGATCATGGCTGATCCGATCATGGACTCAGCTCCACTTCCCCCCCCGCTCCCCATAACCCCTTATCCCCTTATCGGTTAAGAAACTGTCTATCTCTGTCTTAACTTTATTCAACGTCCTAGCTTCCACAACTCTCTGAGGCAGCAAATTCCACAGATTTACAACCCTCTGAGAAGAAATTTCTCCCCATCTCTGTTTTAAATGGGCGGCCCCTTATTCTAAGATCATGCCCTCTAGTTCTAGTCTCCCCCATCAGTGGAAACATTCTCTCTGCATCCACCTTGTCAAGCCCCCTCATAATCTTATACGTTTCGATAAGATCACCTCTCATTCTTCTGAATTCCAATGAGTAGAGGCCCAACCTACTCAACCTTTCCTCATAAGTCTTTTGCTAATAAACTAACTAGTTCTTAATGGCGATGTGTTGCTATGAATCCTTAAGCAAAGAACCCATGAAGCAAACACACTTTAAGCAGCATCATTTCTTAGCGGCTTATGACTGTTGCCTTGTCAGGACATCTGGTCGATATCCAACCAAATGTTGATGTTTTTCTGAACCTGTCAGGAGTTGAAAGTTACTTTACTGCAATGCAGTTTACTGCAAAGCTCTGGAGTGATTATCAGCGTTGACTTGAACGAGGGTTATTAGTCACTGTGAGTCGATGCTTGCTCATGAAGAAATGCCGCCTTTTTGGGTATTTGCCCCAGAACTCTTCATCATCCACACATCCCACTCGAAGGGAAGACGACTTAATGAATCAAAATGGTTGGTTTCGAGCATCTTCACCCCTTGTTCCTGGACGATGAACTCAATCAGTGTGTCTAACAGCAAGGACACTTAATTTATAAAAAAAACTTCCCCAAGAGGTTCTGTTTAAGAAGCATTGCACTATGCTACACAATCACTTAGCAATTGTGCTCATATTTCTTGTATATCTTTCAGTTAACAACGGCATCTTTCTTCGATTTCATTAATGTGAAGTGAATTGTTGTTCAAAATTCATTTAAACAGAAATGGGCCCTGATTTTTTTTGGGGGGCAGGGAAATTTATTTTTAAATATTTGAATACATGCCAATACCAAGAAAGTGATTGATTTTAGTCAGAATATTCATTGGCTATTTCTGTTATCAATAATATATCAGTGGAGTGAATTTGGTTACAAGGCTGCTTAATAAAGACAGGAATACACTAAATTATATAACATTTATCGTTTCACAATAAATTAATTTTGATCATAGTAAGCTGTTCATAGCACATAGAATAACTGGACATTGTGGGTCCATATGGAATAATGTGGACAGTATCAGCCGTGGCTCAGTGGGCAGCACCCTCGCCTCTGAGTCAGAAGGTTGTGGGGTCAAGTCCCACTCCAGAGACTTGAGCACAAAAATCCAGGCTGACACTCCCAGTACAGTGCTGAGGGAGTGCCGCACTGTCGGAGATGCCGTCTTTAAAATGAGACTTTAAACCGAGGCTCCGTCTGCTCTCTCAGGTGGAGGTAAAAGATCCCATGGTGCTATTTTGAAGAAACGCAGGGGCGTGCGAACATAATAATTAGGACCAGGAGTAGGCCATTTGGCTCCTCGAGCCTGCTCTGCCATTCAATAAGATCATGGCTGATCTTCTACCTCAACTCCACTTTCCTGCACTGTCCCCATATCCCTTGATTCCCCTAATCTCCAAAAGTCTATCGATCTCTGTCTTGAATATACTCAACGACTGAGCCTCCCTACCCCTCTGGGGCAGAGAATTCCAAAGATTCACCACCCTCTGAGTGAAGAAATTTCTTCTCATCTCAGTTCCTAAATGGTCGACCCCTCATTCTGAGACTGTGGCCCCTGGTTCTGGACTCCCCAGCCAGAGGAAGCATCTGCCCTGTCAAGCCCTGTAAAAATTTTGTATGTTTCAATGAGATCACCTCTCATTTTTCTAAACTTCAGAGAATATAGGTCTAGATTGTGGATGGCAGGACTGACATATGAAGAAAGACTGAATCGACTAGGCTTATATTCAATGGAATTTAGAAGATTGAGAGGGGATCTCATAGAAGCATATAAAATTCTGACGGGATTGGACAGGTTAGATGCAGGAAGAATGTTCCCGATGTTGGGAAAATCCAGAACCAGGGGTCACAGTCTAAGGATAAGGGGTAAGCCATTTAGGACCGAGATGAGGAGAAACTTTTTCACCCAGAGAATTGTGAACTTATGGAATTCTCTACCACAGAAAGTTGTTGAGTCCAGTTCTTTGGATATATTCAAAAGGGAGTTAGATGTGGCCCTTACGGCTAAAGGGATCAAGGGGTATGGAGAGAAAGCAGGAAAGGGGTACTGAGGTTGCATGATCAGTCATGATCCTGTTGAATGGCAGTGCAGGCTCGAAGGGCCAAATGGCCTACTCCTTCACCTATTTTCTATGTTTCTATGTTTCTATGTTAGTCTGCTCCATCTCTTGCACGCAGGTATTTGATGCAAAACTATCACAGGCTTGACTGTGATGGCACCACAAGCATTCCTCGACATCCACTGCTGTGGCTTAAACACGGATGAGGTGTCGAGAGTGTAATGTATGTACATAAAGTCTGCCCACCACCAGGGGACACTACCATCGGAGGTCCTAGGTTCATATGGTCACTTGTCCTGGGCCTGGTATATAACCTGAACTTCACCTTTGTATTCTCACTTCTGGAAGCCATTAAAGACTGAGAAGGTTACACCTGGCCACTGGCTCACAGTATGGAGCTTGTATCATTTCATACATCACAGAGAGAGCTGCCTGTTCAATGGAACCACTTGCTAAAGTGAATTAGGACCTTTTTTATAAGAAAGGAAGGGAGCAAGTTTGAGTAGAAGTGGAAACATGTTGGAAGGAAGAGTATATTTAGGTTTGTGTTGAAAGGCTTGTTAGCGTGCAATATCCTGAAAAGAAATTCCTGTGTCAGTCAATCATGCTCCTCACAGGTAGGAACAGCTTGTGTGCATGTGTGAGCCAAAAAGCACCGTTAATATAGTGAGAGAGAGTTTGATGTAGTGTGAAAATAAAACTGGCTTTTCACTTCACACAGCAGTGATCAAAAGAAAGAAAATGCCCCAAATTTACATAGCGCCTGGCACATCCTCAAAGTGCTTTACAGAAAATGAAGTACTTTATGAAGTGTAATGTAGGAAACGCAGCTGTCAATTTGCACCCAGCAAGCTCCCACAAACAGCAATGTGATAATGTCCAGATAATCTGTTTAGGTGACGTTGGTTGATGAATAATCTTGGCCAAGATAACTCCCCTTCTCTTCAAAATAGTCTGTGGGATCTTTTGCGTCCACCTGAAACAGCAGACTGGGCCTCGGTTTAACGCCTCTTCCGAAAGAAGGCACCTCCGTCAGTGCAGCGCTCCCTCAGCACTGCACTGGGAACACCATCGGAGCAGGCCGGGGAGTGGAAGGAGCAGAGTGGCGACATACCACTCCAAGGAGCAGCACGTGCTGGAGCAAGAGAGCAACAGCAGCGAAGAGGGCGACTGGACTGGACGTCACCAAGATCCAGGTCGGTGATTGGAGCGTGGGCAGGTACTGCAGGAACGGCGAAAGATTGCAGAGCGATGTGATCGGGGCCCAGGAGAGGCGTGAGTTCGGAGCCCAGAAGAGGCGAGGGCCCAGGGGCAGCACGGGCCCAGCCCACACTGTGCGATATGTGCGCGCACTCGGTCCGTGCAGCAGAGCTGGTCTCCAGTCGTCCTGGTTAACCCTTGCCACTGGACCAAGACCTCGCTCTGTCAAGCCCGTGTGGTGGCTGGTGTGCAATGGCCACCACACTTTAAAAAATCCACCCACAGGCATCTTCCACCCTTCAACATGTAGTTCGGGACCTGGAATATTAGATCCCTCATTGAAACATCTGTGAACTTTTTGGTGTGGAAGCAAGTCATCCTCGATTCGAGGGATCGCCTATGATGATGATGGGGGGGGGGGGTGTCAGCCTAGATTGTTGTGCTCCTGTTTCTGGAATGACTTAAACCCACAACCTTCTGACTCCGAGGCAATAGAGTGCTTGCTACCCACTGAGCCAAAGCTGACCTTAGTGTTGCCCCTGTGGGGATGATAAACACTGAGTTCCATGCTGTATCCAAGCACGATCTGAATGTTTTAACATTGCAAGCGTTGTTTTCATTCAGTCCCTCTACATGGAAATCTTCCTCACACCATCATTCTTTGCAAAGTACGATGCTGTAAGGAAACCTCAAACTCAATTAAATGATTCCTCCTGATTCAGGCTCGAGCGTATTGTCCGAATGCCAGTTTATTACTCCGACACCAATAGTATAATAACTATTACGTTTATACAATTGCCTCCGACAGCCTGGTTTCCCGCAGACACAAGGTGATCAAACCTGGACTCTCCATGGTGTTGGACCTATGACCATCCTGTGATTTCTCTACACTAAAGGCAACTATCTGTACTTTGTCACCCGTTCAATCACCTGCCAACCATCCTTAAAGTACCCTCCCCCTTTTTAATGTGAGCCATATCCCATGATGCCCAGAATGTGAGGTTCCTGCACACCAAACCTCCAGAGCTGACAGAATGGCCATCTTGATGGGTTTAGCTGTTAATCAATCTACCATCCGGCCTTAACATTACAAAAGGAACGGGACAACCTAGCCCATCCCAGATAGTTAATGTGATACTGCTCGAGTGCTTCCATTGTTCTGGCCAATTCCTGATACTAGCAGCTCCTCACAGGATGTAGCCATCCTGTCTGCTATTCTGCTACTCGACCAGGCCAACATCCCCAGCATCGAAGCACTGACCGCACTCGACCAGCTCCGGTGGGCGGGCCACATTGTCCGCATGCCCGACACGACTTCCAAAGCAAGTGCTCTACTCAGAACTCCTTCATTGCAAACAAGCCCCAGGTGGGCAGAGAAAACATTTCACGGACACCCTCAAAGCCTCCCTGATAAAGTGCAACATCCCCACTGACACCTGGGAGCCCCTGGCCAAAGACCGCCCTAAGTGGAGGAAGTGCATCCGGGAGGGCGCTGAGCACCTCGGGTCTCATCGCCGAGAGCATGCAGAAAACAAGCGCAGGCAGCGGAAGGAGCGTGCGGCAAACCAGTCCCACCCACCCCTTCCCTCAACCACTGTCTGTCCCACCTGTGACAGAGACTGTAATTCCTGTATTGGACTGTACAGTCACCTAAGGACTCATTTTCAGAGTGGAAGCAAGTCTTCCTCAATTTCGAGGGACTGCCTATGATGATGATATTCTGCTACTCCCCATTGTCCCGACTTATCTCCAATATTAGCATATCCTAATAGGACAATGGCCTCTGACACAGATGCTGCTTGGTTTGGCCCAGATTTTGCTGGAGCGGCACTATCTCACTTGCGTGTCCTGGTAGTTAGACTTGTTCGTCTACGTAAAGGTTTTGAAATTTTTGCCCACAAAGTTTCTGGTAGTGCGAGGTGATAATGGGGCATCTGGGACCTTGGTGAGAGATGGGACCAATAGTACTTAAACCAATGAGGTTTAAAGATTGAGAATGGGATGGAGGGTGAATTCGAGAGGGTGAATTCAATGTCAAATCGGGTACAGAAAGGGAAAGAATGATTGAATTATGAGAGAGAGAGAGAGAGAGAGAGAGAGACAACAAGAGAGTAAGAAACAAAAACTGACTTTTTAAAATCTCCTAAAACAATTGACTAACTGAAGGAATGAGACCCCATTGTTTACTTCTGGGTGAGAGTTTGATTGGCGGTTATTAACGATGATCATCTCGTTAAAAGGGTACTAACGCTGTTGATTACTAGACTTGACTTTCCGTGGCGAGTTTAATGGACATTGAAGATGCAAATACAGCAATTTAGTGAAATTCACGGAGTTTAGGGCGGGATGCAGGTTTCACAAAGCTAATGGCGGAGACAGCAAATTGGCCAGAGACTTGTGGCGATTCTCAATTCATGTGGTATCTCTCCCTCGCCACATGTTACAGAAGAACATAAGAAATAGGAGTAGGCCATTCGGCCCCTCGAGTCTGTTCCACCATTCAATAAGATCATGGCTGATCTTCGACCTCAACTCCAATGTTACTGGCTGATGTGCCCATTAATAACGGTGTGCATTGTTCACGCACATGAATCCCTGAAGGTATTCTCATCTGGCAAACTCTGCACCATTTCTGCTGCATAAGCACTGACCAGAATATTGCACAATTAATTTAACAACCACTTTCAATAAGACACTTTGGGAGCACCTTCATCACACGGACTGCAGCGGTTCAAGAAAGCAGCTCACCACCATCTTCTCATGGGCAATTAGGGATGGGCAATAAATGCCGGCCTTGCCAGCGACGCCCACATCCCATCAGTCTTTTTTATAAAAAATTATAATTGTACAACTTACCCCATTATATCCAAAAAGTTGTTACGAGCATTAACAGTGCAGTAGCTGAACTGCCGGGTAGTGGTAATGTGTTTTGAACATTTTCTCACTCCCACTGAGTTCCCAGTCTCTGCTATCCTGCCTTTGGGAAGTAATAAGGAGAGGATGAAACTTTGGAACAGGAAGGAAGGAAGGGAGGAAAAACTTGAGGGAAAAAAGTTCCCGTTTACCTCCGAGTGGACTTAAAAAGAATAGATCGGAGTACTTCCTAAATGGTGACAAGTTAAGAACAGTAGAGGTCCAAAGAGACTTGAGGGTCTGTGTACAGGCATCATGTTCAAGACAGTTCCGTGTACGTGCATCATGTCCGAGACGGGTCCGTGTACGTGCGTCATGTCCGAGACGGGTCCGTGTACGTGTATCATGTCCGAGATAGGTCCGTGTACACGCATCATGTCCGTGATGGGTCCGTGTACGTGTATCATGTCCGAGATAGGTCCGTGTACGTGCATCATGTCCTGTGGGTCTGTGTACACGCATCATGTCCTAGACGGGTCTGTGTACGCTCATCATGTCCTGGACAGGTCTGTGTACACCCATCATGTCCGAGACAGATCTGTGTACGTGCATCATGTCCGAGATGGGTCCGTGTACGTGCATCATGTCATACAGGTATAAAAAAATAATCAAAGAAGCTACTAGAATGCTAGTCTTTATATCTAGAGGACCAGAATACAAGGGGATATAAGGTATTGGTGAGGCCACACCTGGAATACTGCGTGCAGTTTTGGTTTCCATATTTAAGAAAGGATATACTTGCTTTGGAGGCAGTGCAGAGAAGGTTCATTAGGTTGATTCCAGAGATGAGGGGGTTGACATATCAGGAAAGGTTGAGTAGGTTGGACCTCTACTCATTGGAATTCAGAAGAATGAGAGGTGGTCTTATTGAAACATATAAGATTATGAGGCTTGACAAGGTGGATGCAGAGAGGATGTTTCCACTGGTGGGGGAGACTAGAACTAGAGGGCATGATCTTAGAATAAGGGGCCGCCCATTTAGAACTGAGATGAGGAGAAATTTCTTCTCTGAGGGGAAATTTCTTCTCTGAGGGTTGTAAATCTGTGGAATTCGCTGCCTCAGAGGGCTGGGGCATTGAATAAATTTAAGATCGAAATAGACAGTTTCTTAAACGATAAGGGATTATGGGGAGCGGGCGGGGAAGTGGAGCTGAGTGCATGATCATTTCAGCCATGATCTTGAGTGGCGGAGCAGGCTCAAGGAGCCGTATGGCCTACTCCTGTTCTTATTTCTCATGTTCTTATATTCTAAGTTATGCTGCAGCTATGCAAAACCCTGGAGCACTGTGAGCAGTTCTGGGCTCCACACCTGAGGGAGGGTATATTGACCTTGGAGGGAGTGCAGCGTGGGTTTACCAGAATGATACCCGGACTCCAAGGGTTAAGTCACGAGGTGAGATTATACAAATTTGGGTTGTATTCCCTGGAATTTAGAAGGCTAGGGGGTGATTTAATCGAAGTTCTCAAGGAGAACTGACAGGGTAGATATAGAGAAACTATTTCTGCTGGTTGGGGAGTCTAGGACTAGGCAGGAGGGGCCATGGCCAAAAAGTTAGAGCCAGGCCTTTCAGGAGTGAAGTTAGGAAACACTTCTACACACATGGGTGGTAGAAGTTTGGAACTCTCTTCCGTAAATGACAATTGATGCTAGATCAATTGATAGATTTTTGCTAACCAAAGTTATTAAGTATAATGGTTGGAGCTTTTTGATAGCTTGTGGCCAACGTATGCTGTCTTACCGTTTTCCCACCATGGGTGGCATTTTCTGATTGGACGCAGACTGGCAGAAGGACGGGGAGAGAGCGAGAGGAAGCATGGAGCAGCCTTCATTTTAGCTAGAACTATATTTAACTTTTGTTAATCAGAAACGGATCTTCTGTATTTGCGAACCTTCCTAGAAGTACAGTTAACTTCTTATCCAATTGTTCTGGAGGTTACTGTATTTTATCTTTGAGGCAAAAAAATAGAAAAGCAAGTTATAATTTAAATGGAGAAAAGTTGCAAAGTGCTGCAGTACAGAGGGACCTGGGGCTCCTTGTGCATGAAACACAAAATGTTAGTATGCAGGTAAGCAAGTGATCAGGAAGGCAAATGGAATGTTGGCCTTTATTGCAAAGGGGATGGCGTATAAAAGCAGAGAAGTTCTGCTACAACTGTACAGGGTATTGGTGAGGCCACATCTGGAGTACTGCGTACAGTTTTGGTCTCTGTATTTAAGGAAGGATATACTTGCATTGGAGGTTGTTCAGAGAAGGTTCACGAGGTTAATTTTGGAGATGAGGGGGTTGACTAATGAAGATAGGTTGGGCCTATACTCATTGGAGTTCAGAAGAATGAGAGGTGATCTTATCAAAACGTATAAGATAATGAGGGGGCTTGACAAGGTGGATGCAGAGAGGATATTTCCACTCATAGGGGAAACTAAAACTCGGGGACATAGTCTTAGAATAAGGGGCCGCCCATTTAAAACTGAGATGAGGAGACATTTCTTCTCTCAGAGGGTTGTAAATCTATGGAATTCTCTGCCCCAGAGAGCTGTGGAAGCTGGGTCATTGAATATATTTAAGGTGGAGATAGACAGATCTTTGAGTGATAAGGGAATAAATGGCTATGGGGAGCGGGCGGGGAAGTGGAGCTGAGTCCATGATCGGATCAGCCATGATCTTATTGAATGGCGGAGCAGGCTCGAGGGGCCATCAGTGTATGGCCAAGTTAAAGAGTTTCAGCAGACCCCAGCAATTAGTACAGTTTGTTGATGACCTGCTCCTGTTCACTGATGAGGGGGAGGAGCATGGCCCACTGCTGGCTGAACTGCTGGAGCTGCTGAAAGAAGAAGGATTTAAAGTAAACCTCAAGAAGGCACAGATCGGCCTGAAGTAAGTAAAATTCCTGGGATTGACTGTGCGCTCTGGGGAGAGAGCCATTGACAAAACTAGAAGGGAAGCAGTGCAGAAGTTACCCGCCCCCAACACAGTGAGAGGAGTAAGATCTTTTCTCAGGCTATCCGGCTACTGCAGACACTTCATTGAGGTTTATGCAGCCCCTCTGCTCCGACTCCTACACAAGGGAGTGGAGTGGGAATGGGACTAAGGTTGTGAGGCAGCATTTATCCAACTCAAGAAAGACCTGCAGACCGTGCCAGCTCTACGGGCCATAGATGGGGGTAAAGAGTTTTTCCTGGAGGTAGCAGCCAGTGGGGACAGCCTGAGCGCAGTACTGCTCCAAGAGCGGCACGGCCGGCTGAGACCAGTGGTCTACTCCTCCAGGATACTCACGGACGTGGAGAAGGGATACTCCAACTCTTAGCCACTCACTGGGCTGTGAAAAGGTCACTGGTCTTCACATGGGGTCCCCTATCACACTCCTTACTCACCATACGCCCACCCAAATGCTCCTGGATTGGAGAATCAAGGATGGGATAGTGAGCAGTGCCCGCATTACTCGCTGGACCGTGCTCCTCTCTCAAATGGACCCTGTGGCAAGGGAAACCAGCAGGCTGACATGTTAGCCAAGCAGGGAGCCCGCACGGGCAAGCTCTGGGATCCATACAACCCAGGAACCATTGCAGCAGTCGGGGGCAGGATGGGGACGGCAGGGAAGGCAGGGATAGCTTTGCCCCCGGACCTAAAAATGGTTCAGACCCAAGACCCCATCTTCAAAACTGTCCTGAACACGCTAGCTAAATGGGAAAGGGTAGACGGCCCGTACGGCACCGCAGCAATTACCATTAAAGAAGACATGCTGTTCAGGGGGGAGCAATGGGTAATACCGCAATAACACCGGAGAGAATTCCTCCAGCTGGCCCACGAGGGTCCAGGAGCAGGACACCCCGGACCTGAGACCACTTGGCCACGAGTGGAACAGGCAGGGTGGTGGCCAGGACTCAGGGAAGATGTCCGCGAGTTCTGTGCTAGCTGTCTGGTGTGCGCGGCCAACAACCCCGACCCACAGAAAAGAAAGGTGTCTATGGGACATATCAGGAGGGTAAAGGGACCCTGGCAGTTGATCCAAATCGATTACATCGGACCCCTACCCACTGCCCAGGGAGGCTACAAGTACAGCCTAGTATTGGTGGATGTATTCACCAAATGGGTGGAACCCTTCCCATGCCGAACAGCCACTGCCTGGGAACAGCCAGGATCCTGGTCAGAGAAGTGTTCTCCCGATGGGGACTACCACAATACGTGGAGTCCGACCAAGGGAGTCACTTCACCGGGCAGGTGATGCAGGACACCCTTAAGGTGCTCAGCATCAAAGGGAAATGGCATGTCACCCACAACCCGCAGTCATCCGGGCCTGTGGAGCGTTTAAACCGCACCATCAAAGAAAGGCTGCACAAAGAGACAGGGGACTCACCCAAAGGGTGGGTAGAGGGCCTACCACTGGTCCTCATGGGGATCCGGGCCAGCCAGTCAAAGAGCACGGGGTACTCCCCGTACGAGCTCATAACCAGCAGAGCCATGCGAACCCCTAACCATGTGTTAGCCCCGGGACTCACGGAAGGTCAGCTTAGGGAAGCGAACCGGGACAGCTTTGTCAGGAATCTGTTTGAACACCTTAAATAGATTTACTGGCAGGCTGCTAACAACGTGGGAAAACAGCATTGGAGCAACCGACTGTTGCTAGAACCCTGCAAACACCATGAATGGGAGATAGGGGACCAGGTCATGGTAAGGAACTACGCTAGAGTAGGGGTCTTTGAGACACTGTATATGGGACTGTACCACATTATCGACAAGGCAAGCCCCATGGTCTATGCCATAAAACTGCCCCGCCGAACAAAGTGGTTCCACATAAATCAGTGAAAACATTTCAACCCAGGGGCAGCAGCTAAACGTAAGGGACAGCCAAAACCTGTGAACCGTGCTAAAGACAGGGACCCCCAGCCAACAGCCCCCGACTGTGGAGATCCCACAGGGGACGTGGCAGACCCACAGACTGTACCCAGAGGGGCGGTGGGCTGTGTTACCGGAGGAGCTGTCCCCCCAATCATTTGGGACTCGGACGCACCCCCAGCAGCCTGAGCCTTACGGAGGACTCCCCGCACACCACGGCCAAAGACACCGTGGTCACCAGCGCTCCAATTTAAATGGTTCAGCCTCGGGAAAGGGACCGGCTGCAAAAGGGCACCTAAGGTCAGAGGCCAGCCCGCGAGGAGGGACACCCAGCCGGTAGCCTCGGGCAACGTGGGACCCCGAGAAAGATAGCGGTGGTACAGTCACCAAGTGGGAGACCCCAGCCCGTAGCCCTCAACCAGGCAGAACCCCCAGGGGAAGAAAGGAACCAGGCAGCCACCCCCAAAGGAGCGGTGTGCTGCAGCACCGGAGGGGTCGTTCTCCCGATAGTGTGGGACTCAAACCCACGTCCAGTCAGGGTACTTAGGGTTAGGTGGTGCAGACCGATCTATCACCTACCTCGCTGGACACCCAGCGGGAGAAGAAGAAAGAGAGAAAGCAGGAATTAACCTGGCCTCCCAGAGACGGGTGGCAGATGTACATATATAGCAATGTGAATGTAAGAATATTTAGTAATAAGTTAGAATAGTGTGAGATTTATCTGTGTAATGATTAAGTATATATGTATTAGTTAACTGGGGTAAAGAAAAGAATCTACCTGTGCAGCTGTTAAAAGAAGCACAGGCCAGGTAACACCCGGGAGTAAGAAGAATATACCGGTATGGCTATTAAGGATGCACCGGTACGATAACAAGCAAAACGGCTGTGAGATAAAAGTTAAAAGCAATCAGTCCGCAAAGAATTGAATAAGACAACCAGTCAATTAAAGACTATGAGCCCAATTTTGAACTCTGTCACCTTTGTCAAGCCAGAGAACTTTCTCAGGGTTAGACAATCTGTTTCATGTGGCCCTGCAGGAAAGAGAGCAGCATGAGAAGGATCCTGTTCCTGATCGCCCTGATAGGGATGAGCAGCAGCGACCGAGGAGAGGTGGAAGAATCCCTCATTTACGGGTGTTCAGGAGGGAGAGCACCGATCGTAACCGCTGGGGGTAGCCCCCGAGACGTGGAAGAACTCGCCGTTTACGCCCACGAGGGAAGGTGGCCAGGGTGGCTGGGATCTAATTCTACCCGCTACTCCAGCCAGGAAGGTTTTACCTACTGGAAAGCCTCACTCCCATGCCCCTGGATACAGATCATCGCTGCCCGAGTCAGTGTTACACAGGGAAAGCGTGTGTGTTTGACTTGCAAAGGGAACATTCCCCTGGGACGATGATGGTGGCTCAGCAAACTCAGCAAGGATGCATGGGACCAGGAATCAGACTGGGAAAAACTCGGTAATGACACGTACCGCACCATCACGGGGACACGGGGAGGAGGGAAAGTGTGCTGGGACAAATGGTGGGAATCCGAACAAGGAATTTATGTTTGCATGTGGGGATCAGAGAGTATTTGTCCCGCAGGCGTATCGATCACTTTCGCCAGGCAATGTCAAGGTGAAGGGGAAGGGATGGGGTGAGACTTTAGCCTACACGGTGCGCGGTCCCACACTCCCCACTCCCAATTAACGCCACCGAACTAAGAGCACACATTCAGAAACCCCTGCCCACAACCCCGCCAATACGCACAGTAATAGAAAGGTGTCCTACCACCACCAAGGGACCTGGGAACGGGTTAGTATTGGTACCGACCGAAAAGATGTACATTATGCAGTAGCTTCAGTAATATTAAACCTTACCGAGGTACACCTACCTGCATGGTGCCCGAAGGAAACAAAGCTGCTATACCAGGTCCTACTCAGAGACATGTTTAAGAAATTTTATGAGTTAGACTTTGGAAATGTAGACAAAGCAGACCTATACACCCTAAATGCTAGGGACACCATGGGCTCGGGGAGACCGAGAAGGGGAATCATAAACAACGTTTTCACTATCTGTAATAAATAGCCTAGATGACATAGAACTGCAACCACAGATAAACAGTTTAATGACCCAATTGAGGAAAATCCTGAAACAGGAGAATACTGTAGTAGGATCAGAACTACATGAGGACCAGGCTATGACTGTCCATTTAAAAGAAATCGTGGCTGAGCTGGAAAAACATGCACAGACAGTGAATGTACTCATACAGGAGGATAGATACGCTTCGGACCAGGCTGCACAGAACGAGGTGTGCGTACTGTACGGGGCACGTACGGGGCATGGTTGTTGGGCGAGGGCCGCAACAACCTGGAGGATTTAAAACAAGGCGTAGTCCCCTCTTGGATCAGGACCAAGCACCTCGCAGCCCTCCACTCGTACAGCAATTCGCTAAGCCCGTGCCAGCTCTGTCTAGCCTCTGAAACCTACCCTGTCCCATTCGACTGTGGGAAATCTAACCACACAATTATGGGGATAGTATTAAGGATGCCGGTCATGGGTGGGACAGCCCAACCCGCACCGGTATACCGGGTGGAGAACATTGGAGTTATTCAGGGAGGGACACACATTCGTTTCGCAGCGGTCCCACCCTATGTCATAAAGTGGGAGCACGCTGTAACGGGTACTGACCTCTCCGGGTGCCGGAGCTGGGGTGCACACGTAATACTGTGTCCCCAGTACTTGAGTGCCCATTCTAAGTCACAGTGTGGGTTTAAAGCTGCTGGCACACAGCCTATTAACTGCACCATGGAAGTATTGGCACAAGACCAGGTTCCTCCACAGGTAGTATACAGAGGGGGTGGGACATATTGTGTCACCACCAGTACTCCCCACTACCAACATGGACACTTCTGGTGTCCGGTAAGTGACAGCAGTTTCTGCTTCAAACCTGAGTCTCAGTTCAAGTGGCCCAGGAACGGATTGTCCCCATTCCTGAACCCTCCACTGTCCACCTCACTGTGAAGGAAAACATTACAAAACTACAGGATTATGTTGTACATTTTGGCTATGCAATTCCCCCTCTACCCAAACATCTTACTGCTCTGCTAAAAGCTGTAATTATCTCACAAAAACACTTCTATACCCTAGAACAGAAAACCGTTGAAATAGGGAAAAAGATTCTCAAGATCACCATTCAGCCTTGGTGGGACCTTTTCAGAAATATAGAGATCCCAGTCTGGATCCGAATCACTTCCCACACTTTAGTTATCTGTCAACTCGCAATTATACATTACTTATGCTGTCTCACTTGCCGAGTGAAACACAGAGGCCGTCAGGTCAGGTCAAAGGGTGCTATACATTCCTTGGCCGAACTTGGAAATCGTACAGGGAGGGGTGACACCATACTACCATGTTTAATTTGTGTTTGATTTTATCTGCTGTAAACCGCAACATCCCGAGTGTTGTAAGCTTGTTACTTAAATGTTTTGACTATGTACCTTTATTTTACTGAACTTAAAACGTTTTTGACTGTGGACCTTTTATGCAATTTGAGAATGTGTTTTGACTATGTGCTTTGTTTTACTTTACTTGAAGTTGTGTATGACTGTATACCGTTATTTTACTGTGGAAACCGAGTAAAAGAGGGACATCATACCCCCTCTATGCTATAACCGAATTACAATAACTGTATTTACCTGTATATTGCATTGCATTTCAACAGGGGATGCAGGGTAATGTTTAGCTAGTATAAATGCAGGGAAGGTTGACTCTCGGGAGCAGGAATTTTACTTACCTTGTTTGATACTCAAGGAGTGTAGAGTGTCAACAGGGGGGACTGCAGAGAGCAAACTTCACCGGAACCCCCCTGTGTTTGGGCTCATTCGAAAGGAAATTTAATTTGGGACTATCTGCCAAAAAGTTTGGAACTCTAAAGTGCTTATGGAAGAAACTACGAACTTTAATAGAATTATGAACTTTTACAAGACAAATTCAAGCCTGTGGGCAGACCTAGGGAACAAAAGAAGCCCACTTGATTATTGGAACTGTCTGGGTGTGAGGACGGAGTTAACCTGTCTGGAAGAATGAGTATTTGAAAATCCTTCGCCACAAGAGGCATTACCATCACAGTATCACCCAGAGATAGCTCCCCATCAACATGGGTCTGGACAACCATTTCAGCATATACATCACAATGAGGCCCAATCCAGCCTGTATGCGAAAGACCAAGCACAAAAGGACATTGCAATTACCAAACTAATATTTCCATCAGGAAACAGTTTTCGAAGATCAACCCACCCAAGACATATCAACTTTAACGAGCCTGACAAAATATTACAAAGAAGAACCAAGCCCGCCAAAATTACACAAAGGATTGTGAACAGATTGGGCGACAAGATTAGAACACTGAAATCGTATAACTGGCCACTGTTTTCAACAGAGGTGAGAGAGAAGAGAGAGAGAGGGGAGAGAGAGGGGAGAGAGAGGAGAGAGAGAGAGAGGAGAAAGACACTCCGGCCTCGAAGTCTTGAAGTCCTGAAGGAAGGAAGAACATCACCATCTACCATTAACTATCAAAAGTATTGGTAAGTATAAGTCCCTGCCCTGGAGTCTAACCGAGCTAGAATTAGGAATTGGGAGGTGGGAGGTATAATTTTACTGCAACCCTCTTTGAATGTGTAGTGCATGGTACTTTATTAGAGTGATTATAAGTTTGACCTTGTACCTTTCCTTGTATTGTTCTTTATTAGAGTGATTGTAAGTTTGGCCGTGTATTTTCTTACTAGAGTAATAAGCCTGTATTACCTTGACTGTAATAAAACCAAAGTTCTTTGCATCAAACCAGTGTCCTCTGCACTTTTGTCACCCCCCCCCAAATAAATCCAGAGTACAGAACCCAAGGGAGGGGGAGCGATTCAAAACCGCTCAAGTTGGTCAGAAGGGAACCTGACCCCCTGATAGAGACCACACACCCCCCCCCCCCTACTCCTGCTCCTATTTCTTATGTTCTTATGTACAGTACGAGAAAAGTAACTTCACTTGCTGTTTTTAATCGAATGTTACTGTTGTATTACAAGAATTGTAGATCTGTCTTTATTCTTTATCAACAGTTTCTGAAGCTCTGACCTTCAGCCATATTTCTTGGTGCTTTGTTGAAGCTAGCTGGAGAATCAGAGTTTTCGCTCGCTGTATACTACAATCTGACAGAAACAGTACATTAAGGGATGTGGTGCAAAGGCATTAGGAATTGGGTCACAGATCAGCCAATGTCTCACTGAATGGCAGAACAGGGTCACCAGGCTAAATGGCCTCCTCCTGTTCCGATGTGCTGAGAGACCTGGTTTCAGACCAGAGGAGCATTGGATTAATCTGGGGAACGGAGAGTGAGAAAATAACTTGGACAGAGTCAGATTAAAACATTTTTTTAGAAAAACACTGCATCTTGTTTTGGAAATTCTTTCATTTCATTTAAATATAAGATTTCAGCGTGGATTCGTAAGTGATTATAATTTTTTGAAGCGAGTTATTCACTTAATGGGGACTGACTGTATTAGAACTCTGCTGTAATTCATTCATCTGACAAATTAGAAGAGCGTGAGAGTGTTTCAAGTGAGACACTTTACTTTGTGGTGTGCACCCGTTCTGATTTCTGCCCTTGTACAGTTAATCAACCTGGAGTTTTAAATTTAAATGATTTTGCATCTTTAAACCGTTTCTCTGTATCATTTTCAAAGCTTACTACATTATAAATTCACTGTTCGACTCCAAATCACAGTGCGGAATAATGAACTAACCAAAAGAAAAATTTGCATTTATATAGCGCCTTGCACCAGACGTTCAAAGTGCTTTACAGCCAATGAAGCGCTTTTGGAGCCTAGCCACTGTTGTAATGTAAGGAAACACAGCAGCCAACTTGCGCACAGCAAGCTCCCACAAACAGCAATGCGATAATGACCCAGATAATCTGTTTTATTTTTAATGTTGATTGAGGGATAAATATTGGTCCCAGGATAACTCCCCCTTGCTCTTCTTCGAAATACTGCCATAGGATCTTTCACATCCACCCGAGAGAGCCTTAGTTTAACTTCTCATCCGAAAGACAGCACCTCCGACAATGCGGCGTTTCCCCAGCACTGCACGCTGCGAGTGTCGGCCTAGATTTCATTTGTGCTCAAGTCCCTGGTGTGGGATTTGAACCCACAACCTTCTGACTCACTCGGCGAGAGTGCTACCCCCTGAGCCACGGCTGACACTAAATAAGGAACTAACTAGGGCCAGAGATTTGGATGAGCCACATTTCCTCCAATTAAACAGTAGGAAACCCGAAGCCATTGTCTCCGGTTCCCCACCACAAAACTCCGTCCCCTAGCCATCGACCGAACCCCCCCTCCCTGGTCGCTGCCTCCGGCTGAACCAGAACCAGACTGTTTGTACCCTCCGTGTGCTATTTGACCCGGCCCAGTAACTGCTCCCTCACAAAAACCGCCTACTTCCACCTCGGTATTCGCGCCCGTCTCGTCCTTAAGTGTCAGCTGTGGCTCAGTGGGTAGCACTCTTGCCTTCTGGTGCATGAAGGTTGTGGGTTCAAGTCCCACTCCAGACCTTGAACACGCCACAAATCTCAGCTTAAATCCAAGGGGCTGATTTTCCGCAGCCCAACACCCACCTTCCTCCTGCAGATCCGCCCAGTGTCACTTTGGAGGTGGCCTGCAGCGGGCGGGAGGGCAGAGCCGCTGGGAACCGCCCACTGACATCAGCGGAAGACCGAGTGATGCAACTGACCTCCCGCCCGCCGAGCTCCCAGATTCCTGCCGGTGGCAGAATGTGTTGGACCACTGGCTGGAGGCTGGTCTGCCCCGACGGTGAGTCTGAAGAAAGGTTAGTAAACATTTTTCCAACAGCGACTTACCTGCATGGGGTCCCCTGAAGATCTTTGGAAAGTTTTTATCTTTCTTTTATTTTTACCTCTTCGACCCTCCGTGGGCCCGACTCCATCCCCGGCGGCACTTGGGCGGCAAGCGCCTCTGCCGCCGAGAATGAGAGCTCCCGCCCGATGCTGCCCAGATTGGCGGCGTACGTCGTCCATTTGCCGCCCGCCGACCTTCGAGGGACCTCGGCCATGAATATCCCGCCCAAAGCACCGTCCGCTACCGCGGCGGGCGGGGGCCTTGATGGAAATCGGCCCCCAAGTCCTTTTTTTTCTCTTATCATCCAAGCTTTTGTTAGCTCCAGACTCGACTATTCCCACACTCACCTGGCCAGCCCCCCACCTTCCACCCTTCATTAAATTGAGCTCATCCAAAACTCGGCTGCCCGTGTTCTAACTCACACCAAGTCCCCATCACACGTCGCCCCCCCCCCCCGCCCCCGCCATGCTCGCCGACCAACATTAGCTCCGGGTCCATCAATGTCTCGATTTTAACATGTTCTCGTGTTCAAATCCCCCTGGCCTTGGCCCCTCCTTATCTCTGTAACCTCCTTCAGCCCCACAATCCTTCAAGATCTCTGCGCTCTTCCAATTCTCATCTCTTGTGCATCCACCACTTACTGCACCCCACCATCGGTGGCCGTGCCTTCAGTGGCCGCCTCCCTAAACTCTGGAATTCCCTCCCTAAACCTTTCTACCTCTCTTTCCTCCTGTATGACACTCCTTACAACCTACACCTACGACCAAACTTTTGTTCATCTGTCCTAATTGTTATATATGTGGACTTGTATTTACTCTGTACAGCCCATAATCCCTTGGGAGCACAGGTATTTAAGGAGGTTTCACAAGTTGGAGAGGCACTCTGGAGGCCTGCAATGAAAGACTGAAGTTACACTTTACTTTGAGTGTTCAGTCTGACTCTTTCTCCATACACAACAACTGGCGACGAGATACAGATAGTGAACCCAAAGATGCAGAGAACAGTGGGCATCCTGGAGAAATTGTCGGAGGGAGATGATTGGGAAATTTTTGTGGAGCGACTCGACCAATACTTTGTGGCCAATGAGCTAGATGGGGAAGAGAGCGTTGCTAAACGAAGGGTGATCCTCCTCACCGCCTGTGGGGCACCAACGTATGGCCTCATGAAGAATTTGCTCACTCCAGCGAAACCCACGGAGAAATCGGACGATGATTTGTGCACACTGGTCCGAGAGCATTTGAACCCGAAGGAAAGCGTTCTGATGGCGAGGTACCGGTTCTACACCTACAAAAGGTCTGAAGGCCAGAAAGTGGCGAGTTATGTCACCGAGCTAAGACGCCTTACAGGACATTGCGATTTTGAAGGACATTTGGAGCACATGCTCAGAGACTTTTTTGTTCTTGGCATTGGCCACGAAACCATACTTCGCAAACTTTTGACTATAGAGACCCCAACCTTGAGTAAGGCCATAGCGATAGCCCAGGCGTTCATTGCCACCAGTGACAATACAAAGCAAATCTCTCAGCACACAAGTTCTGCTACAAGTACTGTGAACAAAGTGATGTTGTTTTCGAATCGTAACATTCAGGGCAGGTCACACATACCTGCAGCTACACGTCCGCAGATGACTCAGAGCCCACCATCAAGGGTGATGAATGCAAGGCCATTAACACCTTGTTGGCGCTGCGGGGGTGATCATCGTTTCCATTCATGCCGATTCAAAGAGTACATTTGCAAGAGCTGTGGAACAATGGGACACCTCCAACGAGTGTGCAGGCGAGCTGCTAAGCCTATTAAACTTGCAAACCACCATGTTGCAGAGGAGGACAAATCCACGGAGGTTCACGATGAACCACAGCCTCAGATAGAGGAGGCAGAGGTACATTGGGTGCACACATTCACCACAAATTGTCCCCCGATAATGCTGAATGTTGAACTAAGTGGACTCCCGGTGTCAATGGAGCTGGACATGGGTGTGAGCCAGTCCATCATGGGCAAAAAGACTTTCAAAAGGTTGTGGTGCAACAAGGCCTCAAGGTCAGTCTTAACTCCAGTTCGCACGAAACTAAGAACTTACACGAAAGAACTGATTCCTGTATCGGCAGTACTACCGTAAAGGTCTCCTACGATGGGGCGGTGCACAAGCTACCACTCTGGGTGGTACCGGGCGATGGTCCCACGCTGCTTGGCAGGAGCTGGCTGGGAAAGATACGCTGGAACTGGGACGATGTCTGAGCGCTATCGCCCGCTGACGACACTTTGTGTGCCCAGGTCTTAAACAAATTTCCTTCGCTGTTCGAACCAGGCATCGGGAAATTCCAAGGAGAAAAAGGGCAGATCCACCTAATTCCGGGGGTGCGACCCATCCATCACAAGGCGAGAGCAGTACCGTACATAATGAGAGAAAGGGTAGAGATCGAGCTGGACCAGCTGCAACGAGAGGGCATCATTTCACCGATCGAGTTGAGCGAGTGGGCCAGTCCTATTGTCCCAGTCCTCAAGGGAGATGGCATCATCAGAATCTGTGGCGATTACAAAGTAACTATCAATTGTTTCTCCCTGCAGGATCAATAACCACAAGCAAAGGCCGACGACCTCTTTGCAATGCTGGCGGGAGGAAAGACGTTCACGAAGCTGGATCTGACTTCAGCCTACATGCTGCAGGAACTGGAGGAATCATCGAAGGCCCTCAACTGCATCAACACGCACAAGGGTCTTTTTGTTTATAACAGATGCCCGTTTGGAATCTGATCAGCGGCAACGATATTCCAGAGAAACATGGAAAGTTTACTGAAGTCAGTCCCGCACACCATGGTCTTGGTCACAGGTCGGAACACAGTCGAGCATCTGCAGAACCTGGAGGAGGTTCCTAATCGACTCAACCACGTGGGGCTCAGGTTAAAACGCTCGAAGTGCGTTTTCCTGGCGCCTGAAGTGGAGTTCTTGAGAAGGAGGATTGCGGCGGACGGCATCAGGCCCACCACGTTCAGGCCCACCAACGTGAAGGCGGAGGCAATCGAGAACGCACCGAGGCCACAGAACGTGACGGAGCTGCGGTCGTTTCTGGGAATCTTGAACTACTTTGGTAACTTCTTACTGGGTCTCAGTACACTGCTCGAACCACTACATGTCTTACTGCGAAAAATGGGTTTGGCGCAAAAGCCAAGAAAATGCCTTTGTAAAAGCGATAAAATTGTTATGCTCAAACAAATTGCTTGTGTTGTATGATCCATGTAAGCGTTTGGTACTAGCATGTGATGTGTCGTCATATGGCGTTGGGCGTGTATTGCAATAAGCTAATGATTTCGGGAAACTGCAACCGGTTGCTTATGCATCCAGGAGTCTGTCTAAGGCTGAGGGAGCCTACAGCATGATTGAAAAAGAAGCGTTAGCGTGTGTCAATGGGGTAAAGAAAATGCATCAATACCTGTTTGGGCTAAAATTCGAATTGGAAACTGACCATAAGCCACTTATATCCCTGTTTTCGAGCGTAAAGGGATAAATACCAATGCATCGGCCCGCATCCAGAGATGGGCGCTCACGTTATCTGCATACAACTACGCCATCCGCCACAGGCCAGGCACAGAAAACTGCGCTGATGCTCTCAGTCGGCTAGCACATCCACTGCCACTACTGAAAGCATGCGGGCCATGTTTGTCACACACAGCTTACCCGATGTCCTCATGAGCGACAACGGGCCATGTTTTACCAGTGCTGAGTTCAAAGAATTCATAACCCATAACGGGATCAAACATGTCACATCTGCCCCGTTTAAACCAGCGTCCAATGGTCAGGCAGAGAGAGCAGTGCAAACCATTAAGCAAGGCTTGAAGAGGGTAACTGAAGGCTCATTGCAGACTCGCCTATCCCAAGTCCTGCTTAGCTACCGCACGAGACCCCACTCACACACTGGGATCCCACCTGCTGAACTGCTCGTGAAATGAGCACTTAAGACAAGGCTCTCGTTAGTTCACCCTGATCTACATGAACAGGTAGAGAGCAGGCGGCTTCAACAAAGTGCATACCATGACAGCGCAAATGTGTCACGCGAGATTGAAATCAATGATCCTGTATTTGTATTAAGCTATGGACAAGGTCCCAAGTGGCTTCCCGGCACTGTTGCGGCCAAAGAGGGAAACAGGGTGCTTCGGGTCAAACTTTCAAATGGACTCATTCACCGGAAACACTTGGACCAAATCAAACTCAGATTTACGGACTACCCTGAGCAACCCACCTTGGACCCTACCTTTCTTGATCCCCCAACATACACACCAGTGGCAACCGGCACCACGGTTGACCACGAAGCAGAACCCATCATCTACAGCAGCCCTGTAGGGCCCAACACACGAGGCAGCCCAGCAAGGCCAGCTGCACAGCAGCCCAGCGAGGGCCCAATAAATGATTCAACAACACCAGCTTTCACACCGAGACGATCAACCAGGGCATGAAGGGCCCCAGATCGACTCACATTGTAAATAGTTACACTATTGACTTTGGGGGGGGGGGGAGTGTTGTTATATATGTGTACTTGTATTTACTCTGTACAGCCACCAGAGGGCTCATCCCCTGGAATTCCAAGGGATCTCATAATCCCTTGGGAGCACAGGTATTTAAGGAGGCCTCACAGGTTGGAGAGGCATTCTGGAGACCTGCAATAAAAGACTAAGGTCACACTTTACTTTGAGCTCACAGTGTTCAGTCTGGCTCTTTCTCCATACACAACACTAACATCCCCTGATGTGGCACGATAGCTGATGATGCTCCTGAGCAGTGCCTTGGGATGTTATACTACATTAAAGGTGCTATATAAATGCAAGTTACTGCTGTAGAAGGTATTAGAATGAATGAAGGAGCCAAGCATCCTTTCAATCTTGCTTGTCTGTAGTGTGTAGACTTTTTTTTGAAGACCGCAAAGCATGTTTTCTACTTATTTTGCGTGAATGACTGAACCAATGAGAATGGAAATGAGCGGTTCCTGCAAACCTGCGTGTAACTCCCCCACGTGAAATGCTTGGAAGAACTGCGACATACGGAATGGATTCCCTATAGAGGACCCCACAGTACAACCTGTAGGATCAAACCTTCCTCGCAAACAGTGGACAACCATCGACCGCCTCAGAACCGGTCACGGTCGATGCTGCCACCTTCTCCATCGGTGGGAGATTAAAGCCTCCCCATCATGTGACTGTGGAGCTCCTAATCAGACCCTGGAGCACATCATCGAGCACTGCCCTCAGAGGGAACTCACAGGCAGCCTACAGGATATCTACACTGTTACACCGCAAGCTTTGGCCTGGTTATCCGACTTAGATATTGACTCTGAAACGTTATCATCATCATCATAGGCAGTCCCTCGGAATCAAGGAAGACTTGCTTCCACTCTAAAAATGAGTCCTTAGGTGGCTGTACAGTACAATACAAGAACCACAGTCCCTGTCACAGGTGGGACAGATAGTCGTTGAGGGAAAGGGAGCATGGGACTGGTTTGCCGCACGCTCCTTCCGCTGCCTGTGCTTGGTTTCTGCATGCTCTCGGCGACGAGACTCAAGGTGCTCAGCGCCCTCCCGGATGCACTTCCTCCACTTAGGGCGGTCTTTGGCCAGGGACTCACAGATGTCGGTGGGGATGTTGCACTTTATCAGGGAGGCTTTGAGGGTGTCCTCGTAACGTTTCCTCTGCCCACCTTCGACTTGTTTGCCGTGAAGGAGTACCGAGTAGAGCGCTTGCTTTGGGAGTCTTGTGTTAACTCTATATCTCGCCACAGATGCTGCTTGACCTGCTCAGAGTTACAGCATTTTCTGTTTTTATATTGGAGATTGACATTTGATTTGCTTTGCTACTATCGTACGAAAGAAGAAGAAGAAGAAGATAGGAACAATCATCTTAAAGAGGCAACAATGTCATAATTCGCTTTGACAAAATTCTAAGCCTTTTTTTTTAATCCAAGTTTTCCCAAATCATTTTATTTTGACATTGAACAGACGGCTGAGCTACGATTATTGGGGACTCTCTCCGCAGCCCAGTGTGCAACAATTTGTGCGGCTCGGAATTCTCAGAGCGGCAGGCCGCCGAAGGGTTAAAGGGAGTCGTTCCGCAGGCTGGCCTGAAACAATATTTTCGCAAGAGGCTCGCTTTCACTTGAACGTATTGATTCACAATTTAGACGGGGGCACTATATTATTAATGGCGATAAATTATTCACCCAAGGTTTTGGGTGTGGAGAGGAGCCTGCTGTGAGTGTCATTTGCATTCATAACACTCGCGTGCACCACCGTCCCAACTTCGCTCGATTATTCATCGCGTTCGTGACAGGCGAGTGAGATATTCCCCACACCGAAAGGGACATTTCCAGGAAGGCTAAGTGAGCAGTGCAGACTGGTAAACAATTCCCAGAGTGTCTCCGCATAGACATAGATCACCTTTGTACTACTGCATCTCCAAATGACCAGGATTTAGTTACCACAGATGCAGACTTTGATATCTGTCTATTGCTTTATTGATCAGGATCATGTTGATTTTATTGCGATATTGCTATTTGCTATAAAATGTAATGAGTATATTCTGGAGGGACCCTACAATTCGATACAATAAAGGGCCAGATTGTTGTCAAATATGAACCTCGGCTTAATTAAAATCCAAGGCAAGCCAAAGGCCATTATATCGAGCCATCGCTTGGACTTGGCTGTTCAATATTGTCGGAGGTAGTTTCACAAAGCAGTCTGCAATCCCTTGTCACAGGTGGCAAGACATTTCTCTTGTAGTCACTTCTTGTCGAGAGAATGATCAGGGGTTTGAGCCGAGCTTCCGACAGCCCCACATCCACTCCAATCACCAACACCGCCTACTTTCACCTCCGTAACATCGCCCGTCTCCGCCCCTACCTCAGTGCATCCGCTGCTGAAACCCTCATCCGAGCCTTTGTTCCCTCCAGACTCAACAACTCCAACGTACTCCTGGCTGGCCTCCTGCCTTGAACCCTCGGTAAACTTGAGCTCATCCAAAACTGGGCTGCCCGTGTCTTAACTCGCACCAAGTCCCGTTCACCCATCATCATCATAGGCAGTCCCTCGGAATTGAGGAAGACTTGCTTCCACTCTAAAAATGAGTCCTTAGGTAGCTGAACAGTCCAATACAAGAAACACAGTTTCTGTCATGGGTGGGACAGATAGTCATTGAGGGAAAGGGAGGGTGAGACTGGTTTGCCGCACGCTTCTTCTGCTGCCTGCGCTTGGTTTCTGCATGCTCTCGGCAACGAAACTCGAGGTGAGTGCCCTCCCAGATGCACTTCCTCCACTTAGGGCGGTCTTTGGCCAGGGACTCCCAGGTGTCAGTGGGGATGTTGCACTTTATCAGGGAGACTTTGAGGGTGTCCTTTAAACGTTTCCTCTGCCCACCTTTGGCTTGTATGCCGTGAAGGAGTTCCGAGTAGAGCACTTGCTTTGGGAGTGTTGTTTTCTGGCATGCGAACTATGTGGCCTGCCCAGCGGAGCTGATCAAGTGTGGTCAGTGCTTCGATGCTGGGGATGTTGGCCTGGTCGAGGACGCTGACGTTGGTGCGTCTGTCCTCCCAGGGGATTTGCAGGATCTTGCAGAAACATCGTTGGTGGTATTTCTCCAGCAACTTGAGGTGTCTACTGTACATGGAGCAACCCATTGTGCTCGCTGACCTTCATTGGCTCCCGGGCCATTCTCATCCTGCTTTACAAATCCCTCCGTGGCCTCACCCCTCCCTATCTCTGTAATCTCCTCCAGCCCCTACAACCCTTCGAGATCTCTGCGTTCCTCCGGTTCTGGCCTCTTGCACATTTCCAATTTTCATTGTCCAAACATTGGTGGCCGTGCCTTCAACTGCCTTGTCCCTAAGTTCTGGAATTCCCTCCCTAAACCTCCCTGCGTCTCCACTTCTCCCTTTTCCTTTTAAAACCTATCTTTTTTTTTTGCCAAGCTTTCGGTCACCTGTCCTAATATCTCCTTGTGTGGCTCAGTGCCACGTTCTGTTTGACGCTCCCGTGAAGCACCTTATGATGTTTTACTTCGTTGATTGAGTAAGCGAGAGGGTGGTCATTGAGGAGTTTGGGCCACGTGGTGTGGCAGAGCTGAAGTAAAAGATGTGGCGGTGTCGCCCCGTTACAGCGAAGGAAGGAGTTTTAGAGTTATGCGCCCAAATAACTTCTGCTAGAGGAGGTCGGTAGCCATAGTGCACGTTCTCGAGATAGATGCCCCCCCCCACCCCACCTTAGTCAGAGTGCACTGCGACAGGTTAGATGTAGAAGTGTTTCTTTTTAGAGGGTGAAAGATGGGCTTGTGCCCAGAGTGGGCGAGGAAGGAAAAGCGGAGTGGCTAGTGTGTTACCTTGCCGTCTCTGGTGAGGTCATTGAACTTCTTGCACACTCGTGCCAATGCCACCTCCCTCCAGGTGGCACAGGAGGGATATTTCTGGCAGGCTTGCTGCTCCAGGCACCTATTGGTCTGTGTATCCTGATGTCGATTTCCTCGGGGAGGTTTTGAAGGTCGGAGCATTGTGGCGTCTTTCCGGCCTGTGTGTGTCGTGGTGCCCTGAGGCCTTGCTTGGCTGCCGGTGCCAGCTGCTCCCGTGCCGGCCATTTTTGGAAACTGACGGAAACAAAATTCACGGAGACGCGCGCCGAGACAAGTGAATGAGCCGCGCAGCGCTCCTTACTTGCCTGCTCGCTCTCCCAGGCTGCGGCTACAATGCTTCCGCCAGAGCAGTCTGTTTAACGTCTCCTCTCTCATTCTCTCACACTCCATACAATTGTAGAAATTTACAGCACGGAAGGAGGCCATTTCGGCCCATCGTGTCCGTGCCGGCCGACAAACAGCTATCCAGCCTGATCCCACTTTCCAGCTCTCGGTCCGTAGCCTTGTAGGTTACGGCACTTCAAGTGCACATCCAAGTACTTTTTAAATGTGGTGAGGGTTTCTGCCTCTACCACCCTTTCTGGCAGTGAGTTCCAGACCCCCACCACCCTCTGCGTGAAGAAATTTCCCCTCAAATTCCCTCTAAACCTTCTACCAATTACTTTAAATCTATGCCCCCTGGTTGTTGACCCCTCTGCTAATGGAAATAGGCCCTTTCTGTCCACTCTATCTAGACCCCTCATAATTTTATACACCTCAATCAGGTCTCCCCCTCAGCCTCCTCTGTTCCAATGAAAACAAACCCAACCTATCTAATCTGTCCTCATAGATAAAATTCTCCACTCCCGGCAACATCCTCGTAAATCTCTTCTGTACCCTCTCCGGTCCTTCCAATAATGTGGTGACCAGAACTGCACGCAGTACTCCAGCTGTGGCCTAACCAGTGTTTTATACAGTTCAAGCATAACCCTCTTGCTCTTGTATTCTATACCTCGGCTAATAAAGGCATGTATTCCGTATGCCTTCTTAACCACCTTATCTACCTGGCCTGCTACCTTTAGGGATCTGTGGACATGCACTCCAAGGTCCCTCTGTTCCTCTACACTTCTCAGTATGCAACCATTTAATCTGTATTCCCTTGCCTTGTTAGCCCTCCCAAAATGCATTACCTCACCCTTCTCTGGATTAAATTCCATTTGCTACTGTTCTGCCCACCTGACCAGTAGATTGATATCTTCCTGCAGTCCATAGCTTTCTTCATTATCAACCCAGCCGATTAGACATGGGGTTTATGCCAATGACAACTCCAATGGATATGCAAATGAGCCGCTCCAGGTACCTCTCGTGTAAATACCTCCCCAGCCGGCGCAAATCGTGTTTCATTGGTGCAAAGCACGGCACTAAATCAAAAGTTGTTGCTGAAGTTGTTAGTGAAGAAGAATGAACAAACTTGCATTTCTATAGCGCTGCTCAAATATGGGACTCTCTGAAAGAAAGTCTTGCATTTATATAGCGCCCTTCACGGCCACCGGATGTCTCAAAGCACTTTACAGCCAATGAAGTACTTTTGAAGTGTCGTCACTGTTGTAATGTGGGAAACACGACAGCCAATTTGCGCACAGCAAGCTCCCACACACAGTAATGTGATAATGACCAGATCATCTGTTTTTTGTTATGTTGATTGAGGGATAAATATTGGCCCCAGGTCACCGGGGATAACTCCCCTGCTCTTCTTCGAAATAGTGCCACGGGATCTTTTATGTTCAGCTGAGAGAGCAGATGGGGGGGGCCTCGGTTTAACGTCTCAACCGAAAGACGGCACCTCCGACAGTCCAGCACTCCCTCAGCACTGCACTGGGAGTGTCGGCCTGGGTTTATGTGCTCAAGTCTCTGGAGTGGGACTTGAACCCACGACCTTCTGACTCAGAGGCGAGTGTGCTGCCCACTGAGTCACAGCTGACCCTGTCGTGTATCGGTAGGGTAGTTGGTTGGAGAAATTCCCGAACTTGGCTGGGACGTTGAAAGCAGATCACCTTACATTGGCGGCGACATTGGGTGAATACTGCAATAGAGCGGTAGGGAAACTGGATGCATTACCATCAATCACTAGACTACCAGCATAGCTGAGGCCCACGGAACAACTTGCCTCCAGGATTGGCAGGCAGTCTGAATCTTCGCAAGTGCTGTTAGAGTTTGCGGGAATCAGACACTTGAAGCATCAGAGCATGGCCAGAGAAACTGGGGCACAGAAAGATTTGCATTTCTATAGCGCCTTTCACGACCTCCGGATGTCCCAAAATGCTTTGCAGCCAATTCGAGGATAGTTACAATTGAGATGTACTTAGTTATAATTTTCAGCTGTGGCTATAGTACGGTCTCAAGCAGGGTTTGGACTGGAATAAACAACAGAATTAACTATAAAGAAAGACTTGCATTTATATAGCGCCTTTCACAACCTCAGGGTGTCCCAAAGTGCTTTAAGCCAATTAAATACTATTTGGAGTGTAGTCACTATTGTAATGTAGGAAACACAGCAGCCAATTTGCACACAGCAAGCTCCCACAAACAGCAAGGTGACAATGACCAGATAATCTGTTTTGGTGATTCTGCTTGAGTGATAAATATTGGCCCCTGGACACCGGGGAGAACTCCTCCTACCCTTTTTCGAAACTGTGGGATCTTTTACATCCACCTGAGAGGGCAGACGAGGCCTCAGTTTAACTTCTTGTCTGAAAGACAGCACCTCCAACAGTGCAAGCTGTCAGCAAGATGTCCAAGAAGCCAGGATGCTCGAGTGGCCGATACTGGCCGGCTGTTTGGCGAGGGCTGCAATTATAACTAACGGCTTGCTCCAGGGCAACTCTCGGGAATGTCAGAATGGTCGGATGCAATCCATTCCTGAGGTTTGCAGCGCAGTGTGCTTTCAAACTTCCATCATGCCACTGTCGGTGGTTCCTGAATGGAGTCCATTTCACTCTCCAAGAAAGTAAAATAATAATCAGACCAGCAATTGTGTGTAAAAAGAGCCCTTTGATTGGCTATCTGGATGTTGGAGTCACCCTGCCTCTCGATAGTGTTCTCACACCATTGGTGGCCATGCCTTCTGTTGCCTGGGCCCCAAGCTCTGGAACTTCCTCCGTAAACCTCTCCACCTCTCTACCTTACTCTCCTCCTTCAAGATGCTTCTTAAAATCTACCTCTTTGACCAAGCTTTTGGGCACCTGCGCTTGTTTCTCCTTATGCGACTCGGTGTCAAATTATTTTATCTCCTAATATTCCTGTGAAGCGCCTTGGGACGTTTCAAGATGTTAAAAGGCGCTATATAAATACAAGTTGTTGTTGTACAGAGCAAGGGAGGACGAGGCTGGTTTGCTGGACGTCACTCGGCCAGGACCGAGTCAATGGAGAGGTCATTGAAAGCAAACATGCAGGTGCAGCAAGCAGTTAGGAAGGCAAATGGTATGTTGGCCTTCATTGCAAGAGGATTTGAGTGCAGGAGCAAGGATGTCTTACTACAGTTATACAGGGCCCTGGTGAGACCGCACCTGGAGTATTGTGTGCCGTTTTGGTCTCCTTAATTAAGAAAGGGTATACTTGCCATAGAGGGAATGCAGCGAAGGTTCACCAGACTGATTCCTGGGATGGCAGGACTGTCGTATGAGGAGAGATTGGGTCGACTAGGCCTGTATTCACTAGAGTTTAGAAGAATGAGAGGGGATCCCATTGAAACATATAAAATTCTGATGGGGTTGGATAGACTGGATGTGGGGAGGATGTTTCCCCTGGCTGGGACGTCTAGAACAAGGGGTCACAGTCTCAGGATACGGGGTAGGAAATTTAGGACTGAGATGAGGAGAAATTTTTTCACTCAGAGGGTGGTGAACCTGTGAAATTCTCTACCGTCATGTATCTAGACCATGTATAGTAATTGTATAGTCACATAAGGTGTGCCACCAGAGGGCAGTGCGGTGGGAGACCTGCATAGGTGTGCAGGGCCCAGTATAAAAGGCCACCCACCATGCTTGTGCCTCAGTCTGGAGTTACAATAAATGGGACTAAGGTCATAACAGCTCAAGTACAATACTAGACCTCGTGGAGTCATTCATAAGAGTATTAAAGACATAACATTTACCACAGAAGGCTGTGGAGGCCAAGAATATATTTAAGAGGGAGATAGATAGATTTCTAGACACAAAAGGCATCAAGGGGTATGGGGAAAAAGCAGGAATATGGTGTTGAGATAGAGGATCAGCCATGATCATATTGAATGGTGGTGCAGACTCGAAGGGCCGAATGGCCTACTACTGCTCCTATTTTCTATGTTTCGATCCAGAGCATCTAAGGTCACAGGTTAAGGAAAGGTCAGCTCCAAATGGCCTCTGGGCCCCATTAAAAGTAGCACTGCTTCAGTATTACAAAACTGAGAGCAATTATTGTCTCTTAGCTGCTGGCATTGTATCCATGGTTACGATGAATCTCGTCAATTCTTCACCAGGTCAGTAGGTGGCAGGCCCAATGGAAGCCCAACACGGATTGGGGGATCACATGTCTGCAAGTGCCCCTATTATCACCAGACTCCCGAAACAAGCGACACGGCAAGCGAGCCCCAGGAGGGCAGAGAAAACGCTTCAAGGACACCCTCAAATCCTCCTTGGAAAATGTGCAACATCCCCACCGACACCTGGGAATCCCTGGCCCAGGACCGTTCAAAGTGGAGGAGATGTATTCGAGAAGGCGTCGAACACCTCGAGTCTCTTCTCCGGGAGCACGCGGAAGCCAAGCTCAAACAGCGGAAGGAGCGCACGACCACCCAAGCCCCCCACCCCACCCGTCACTTCAACCACCGTCTGCCCCCACCTGTGACAGAGACTGTCGGTCCCACATTGGTCTCATCAATCACCTTCGAACTCGTATTTGTGTGGAAGCAAGTCATCCTCGACCCCAAGAGACTGCCGAAGAGAGTGAGAGAGAGATTATCTACTTATCACTGGGGTATCAAAATACACTTGCAGTCACAGAGAGATTAGATCCATGATCACATTCTCCCTCCCAGTGGAGATTGCATGGAGGTTAAAGGGCAGAATCGAGGCTCACTCGCTGATATCACACCTTGGCCCATCTCTCGTAGAGCGCAAAATAATGAGTAGCACGAAAATACTGCTGGTCATTGCAGCACTCTGAATACTGCTCGCAAAACGGCAGAGAGAGAAATGGGAATACATTTTCTAAACGCAGTGCTAATGATAGCTAGCAATATATTTTCTTAACTTTCAGTGCACATCTTGCTTTGGGGAAAAATATGTTTACAAGGTTCTCTTGTTTTTTTTCTGAAGAATTTATTGGGGTTACACTGCCTGTCTATTAACTTTCCACCGTTTGATCAAGGCAACGCTCCTGATATTTTTCTTGTTCTTTAGTTTCCGTCTTTCAGATGAAATGTTAAACCGAGGTTCCGTCTGCTCTCTCAGGTGGACGTAAAAGATCCCATGGCACTATTTTGAAGAAGAGCAGGGGAGATATCCTTGGTGTCCCGAGGCCAATATTTATCCCTCAATCAACATCACTAAAAACAGATTATCTGGTCATTATCACATTGCTGTTTGTGGGAGCTTGCTGTGCGCAAGTCGGCTGCCACGTTTCCCACATTACAACAGGGACTACACTTCAAAAGTACTTCATTGGCTGTAAATCTCTCTCTCTCTCTCTCTCTTTTTCTGTCTTTCTTTCTGTTACGTATGGAAGAACTCCACAAGACTGAGTACTGTGAGCTAAAATGAAGTGTGCAGGTCACCCTTGGGACTCCAACAGTTGCGCCCTCTGGTGGAAAGTCTTACATAGTTACAATGTTTACATACGTAACACTTTATCTCTGTCTTTCTCTCTGTCTTTCTCTCTTTCTTTCTCTCTCTTTCCTTCTCTTTCCTCTCTCTCTCCTCTCTCTCCTCGCTCTCTCTGCTCTCTTTTCTCTCGCTCTCTTTCTCCTCTTCTCTCTGCTCTCTTCTCTCTCTCCTCTCCTCTCTTCTCTCCTCTTCTCTCTCTCCTCTCTCTCCTCTCTCTCTCTCTCCTCTCTCTCCTCGCTCTCTCTGCTCTCTTTTCTCTCGCTCTCTTTCTCCTCTTCTCCTCTCTTCTCTCTCTCCTCTCCTCTCTTCTCTGCTCCTCTCGCCTCTCTCCTCGCTCCTCTCTTTTCTTTTCTCTCTCCTTTCTTCTTTTTCTTTTTCTTTCCCCCCTCCCCCTCTCTGTTCTTGACGTATTTCTTTTTTCACACTCTGGAGTCTCTAACCATCGCCGCCCTCCCCACACCCACCAACACTTAAGAAAAGCAGTGGACAATCACTGCACCAATTGTGCAATCTCGCACATTTTATTTGCAGAGAATCACTTTATCAGAAAGTCACTGGACCTCCCGTAGGTGTCTGGTTTTCTCTGGAATCCCTTGTCAGTATTCCTTCTTCAGCCAGAGTCTCTGGGAAACGTTCGTATCCCTGCAGAGACGGAGGCAGTGATGGTGTCATTGCTGGAGCAAACTAATCATCGGGAGGCCGATCCAACTGATGACAGTTTTTAAACTTTTCGTTCTGCTCAGCAAATCCTTCCTTTCTGACACTCAGTCTTTTCTTCAGGTGATCTTCATTTAGGATATCGAAGACCGTTTGACGCTGTGTGCCATCGAAAAGTAATTGAATTGTGCCATGCTGTTAATAGGCAGTGAAATCATAACTTCAAACAGTAGCGTATCTCTAATGTGCTTTTAAAACCTGTGTCCATGCACGGCAATTCTAGATGGCATGGCAAACATCACTTTTCATCACCCCATCATCAATGTTAAACTCCGAATGTAATTTCCATCATTTCAATGACTTAGTTTCCAGTGTTTAATACTGGTGCAAATCTGATTCAATTATTGGGTACGGCAGCATAGTGGTTAGCTTACTGGACCAGTAACCCAGAGGCCTAGACACGAGTTCAAAGCCAACCACGGCAGCTGGGGAATTAATTAACTCTGTTAATTAAATAAATCTGGACTTTAACAAGCTGGTATCAGTAATGGTGATTGTGAAACTGCCAGATTGTCGTTAAAAACCCATCTGATTCACTCATGTCCTTTTTAGAGGGAAGGAAATCTGTCGCCCTTACCCTGTATGTGACTCCAGACCCACAGCAATGTGGTTGACTCTTAACCAACACTTTCTTGAGAGCAATCCGGTATAAGAACATAAGAAATAGGAGCAGGAGTCGGCCATTCGGCCCCTCGAGCCTGCTCCACCATTCAATAAGATCATGGCTGATCTGATCTTGGCCTCCACTCCACTTCCCTGCCTGCTCCCGCTCCCCATAACCCTTTTATTCCTTTATCGCTCAAAAATCTGTCTATCTCCACCTTAAATATATTCAATGACCCAGCCTCCACAGCTCTCTGGGGCAGAGAATTCCAAAGATTCGCGACCCTCCGAGAGAAGAAATTCCTCCTCATCTCCGTTTTAAATGGGCGACCCCTTATTCTGAGACTATGTCCCCTAGTTCTAGATTTCCCCCGCGAGGGGCAATAAATGCTGACCTTGCTGGCGACGCCCACATCCCGTGAAAGAATTTAAAAAAAAATAGAACGGATAAATGTCATTTGGCGAAGAATTTATATTTCCCTTCATTGTTGGAATTGAACTGTTTACCTTTTAAAATACTCTGTGGATCCCGAAGCGATAAAGTCACAGAGAATAGATCAAGGGCAAAGATTAGTCTCTGATTAGCTTCCCTGTTTTCTAATGTAGCCCATTGATTTTCTGTTCCTACTGCTCTCATTGGCTTTTTCTCCCCGCTGCACACCTCATTCTGACACTGGTCATCTATCTGTTGTACAGCAGGATGATGAATGTGTCCCTGCTCGGTGCCAAGCACACACTTACTCCCTTATTACCTCCTCGGTAAGGACAGCAGTCAATACCATTTAACAAAAGAAACCTAGGTTATTTTAAGCATTTTTTTTTAACGTCAGCCATGTAACAATTGGCATCATCATCATAGGTAGTCCCTCGGAATTGAGGATGACTTGCTTCCACGCCAAAAAGGGATGAGTTCACAAATGTTTCAATGAAGGACCTAATATTCCAGATCCCGAACTACAGCTTGGAGGGTGGAATATGCCTATACTTGTACACCAGCCACCACATGGGCTTGACAGAGCTAGGTCTTGGTCCAGTGGCAAGGATTAACCAAGACGACTGGAGACCAGCTCTGCTGCACAGACCTAGTGCGCACACATATCGCAGTGAGGGCTGGTCCGTGCTGTCCCTGGACCCTCGGCTCTTCTGGGCCCCAGTCTCACTCCTCTCTTGGGCCCCGGTCACTTCCACCTTCAGTTCGTTAGATATATTCAAAAGGGTGGCCTTTACGGCTAAAGGGATCTAGGGGTTTGGAGAGAAAGCAGGAATGGGGTACTGAAGTGTATGATCAGCCATGATCATATTGAATGGTGGTGCAGGCTCGAAGGGCTGAATGGCCTACTCCTGCACATATTTTCTATGTTTCTATGTTTCTATGAGTCCTTAGGTGGCTGAACAGTCTAATATAAAAACCACAGTCCCTGTCACAGGTGGGACAGATAGTCATTGAGAGAAAGGGTGGGTGGGGAGTCTGGTTTGCCGCACACTCCTTCCGCTGCCTGCGCTTGATTTCTGCATGCTCTCGGCAACGAGACTCGAGGTGTTCAGCGCCCTCCCGGATGCACTTCCTCCACTTAGGGTGGTCTTTGGCCAGGGACTCCCAGGTGTCAGTGGGGATGTTGCACTTTATCAGGAAGGCTTTGAGGGTGTCTCTAACATTTCCTCTGCCCACCTTTGGCTCGTTTGCCATGAAGGAGTTCCAAGTAGAGCACTTGCTTTGAGAGTCTTGTGTCTGGCATGCAAACAATGTGGCCTGCCCAGCGGAGCTGATCAAGTGCGGTCAGTGCTTCAATGCTGGGGATGTTGGCCTGGTTGAGGATGCTAATGTTGGTGCGTCTGTCCCATCGGGATTTGTAGAATCTTGCGGAGAAATCATTGGTGGTTTTGGTGACTTGAGGTGTCTACTGTTCATGGTCCATGTCTCTGAGCCATACAGAAGGGCGGGTATTACTGCAGCCCTGTAGACCATGAGCTTGGTGGTAGATTTGAGGGTCAGGCCTTCAAATAGAACTCGCTCCTCTGCAGCTGAATTGCAGCATGGTATCTATGCACTGAATAGGGATCATCATCATGGACGGTCCCTCGAACGAGGATGACTTGCTTCCACATGGGTTCACAGATGTTTCAATGAAGGACCCGAACTCCAATTGAAGGGTGGAAGATGCCTGTGCGTGAATTTTTTTTAACGTGTGGTGACCATTGCACACCAGCCACCACACGGGCTTGACAGAGCTAGGTCCTTATCCAGTGGCGAGGGTTAACCAGGACGACTGGAGACCAGCTCTGCTGCACGGACCTAGTGCGCACACATATCGCAGTGTGGGCTGGGCCCGTGCTGCCCCTGGGCCCTCGCCTCTTCTGCACCCACCGTGCCTGAATAGGGATATTGCGATGGTGAGGATGGTGTTAAGTGAGGCTCTCGGTGTTTGTAAAGTGGTGGACGTGTTCATTAATGAATGCGTCGGGAAGCCGTCACCGAACTTTTAAGAGGACTTTTATCAGATCACCTGTTCTTCAATAAAGGTCCCTGCTCGTGCCAAGAGGTATCTGACGCTTTCCTTGTTTCCGATGGCAAGGGATGGAAATATTGTCTTGTCAGTTGTGATAGCTGTCTCCCCACTCTCTATCTCTTAATTAGGGGAAATGTGAAGCTTTGACACTTCACTGGCTTGCTAAGAATTAGGCAAGAGATGTCACTATGAGTAATATGTCCTTACTATACAGTATTATTGCACACGAGGCCCATACGTGAGAGAAGGTCACTCTGTGACCAGTTACCTTTATTACCAAGACCTCAAGAGACTGAAGGTGGGTGGAGCTTCCTCTTTTATACCGGAAAGTCCAGGTTAGGAGTGTCGCCCACAGGTTTCCCCCTGTGGTCAATGTTCTCAAGGTGTACAACTTAGGTCAGCTTATACATGGGTTACAATGATAGTTGAATACATGACATCACCTCCCCCCTCCCCCCAAAGTCTTATTGGGATCACAGGTTAAGTCTCTCTGGTGGTTTACGCTCCCTTGTAGAGCGCCTGAGTTGGGGCTCCGGTTGTTGGGCGCTGGCCTGAATGTTTGCTGTTTGCAGTGCCTCAGGCCTGTCCGGACTGCCCACAGTGACTGGGCTCTCCTCCACTTGGTTCGATCACCTGTGGTGGAGTAAACTCTACGTCGTGTTCTTCCTCTGCTTCTTCTATGGGGTTGCTGAACCTCCTTTTAGTTTGATCCACGTGTTTGCGGCAGATTTGTCCATTGGTAAGTTTAACTACCAGAACCCTATTCCCATCTTTGGCAACCACAGTGCCTGCAAGCCATTTGGGCCCTGCAGCATAGTTAAGGACAAAAACAGGGTCATTGACATCAATACATCACGCCCTCGCATTCCTGTCATGGTAGTCACATTGTGACTGACTCCTGCTCTCAACAATTTCTTTCATAGTAGGGTGTATAAGGGATAACCTGGTTTTGAGCGTCCTTTTCATTAGCAGCTCTGCGGATGGGACCCCTGTGAGTGAGTGTGGTCGGGATCTATAGGCCAACAGGAGGCGTGATAAGCGGCTTTGTGGGGAACCCTCTTGGATTCTGAGCATCCCCTGTTTGATTATCTGCACTGCTCGTTCCGCCTGGCCGTTTGAGGCCGGCTTGAACGGTGCCGATCTGACATGGTTAATTCCATTGCCTGCCATGCAGTCCTGGAATTCAGTGCTTGTGAAGCACGGGCCATTGTCGCTGACCAAGACATCCGGTAGACCGTGGGCGGCGAACATTGCCCGTAAACTTTCTACCGTGGCAGAGGATGTGCTTGAATTTAAAATGGCACACTCAATCCATTTGGAGTGGGCGTCTACTACAACCAAAAACATTTTTCCCATGAAAGGACACATGGATGCGTGACCATGGCTTGGCGGGCCAGGACCAGGGGCTAAAGGGGGCTTCCCTGGGTGCGTTGCCCAGCTGAGCACACGTGTTGCACCTGCGAACACAAAGTTCCAGGTCTGCATCTATCCCTGGCCACCAAACGTGTGACCTGGCAATTGCCTTCATCATGACAATGCCCGGGTGCTCATTGTGAAGTTCTCTGATAAACACCTCTCTGCCCCTCTGGGGCATGACTACTCGGTTTCCCCACAGTAGGCAATCGGCCTGAATCGAGAGTTCATCCTTGCGCCTATGAAACGGTTTAAACTCCTCAGGGCATGCCCTGTACATGGCTGCCCAGTCCCCATTCAGGACACATTTCTTAACTAAAGACTGTAGCGGGTCTTTATTTGTCCAGACTTTAATCTGACGGGCTGTCACAGGTGAGCCTTCGCTTTCAAAAGCTTCAACAGCCATGGCCATCTCATCATCATGCTCAGTTGCCCCCTCGTGGTGGCTAGTGGGAGCCTGCTGAGTGCATCGGCGCAGTTTTCGGTGCCCGGTCTGTGCCGAATTGTATAGTCATAGGCGGCTAACGTGAGTGCCCACTCTATATGCGGGCCGATGCATTTGCATTTATGGCCTTGTTGTCGGCCAAAAGGCGACGTTAGGTGTTTGTGAACTGACTCCAGCTTAAATTTCCTGCCAAACAAGTACTGGTGCATTTTTTTATACTGCATATACACATGCGAGCGCCTCCTTTTCTACCATCCCGTAGTCCCTTTCTGCCTGGGACAGACTTCTGGAGGCATAAGCTATCGGCTGTAACTGACCCTTGGCATTCACATGCTGCAACACACACCCGACACCATAGGGCGACGCGTCGCATGTTAAAACTAGTTTCTTACACGGGTCATATAACGTTAACAGTTTGTTGGAACATAACAAATTGCGTGGTCTATCAAAAGCCCTTTCCTGGCTGTCCCCCCAGACCCAATCGCGACCTTTGTGTAGGAGCACCTGTAGCGGCTCTAGCAGCATGCTCAATTTGGGAAGAAAGTTGCCAAAATAGTTCAGGAGCCCCAGGAACGAACGCAGTTCCGTCGTTTACGGGGTCTGGGTGCTCTCTGGATCGCTTCAGCTTTGGACGCAGTAGGTCTGATCCCGTCTGCTGCTACCCTCCTCCCCAGGAATTCTACCTCTGGAGCTAGGAAGACGCACTTCGCCTTTTTCAGTCGCAGACCTACCCGGTCCAGTCTGCGTAGCACCTCCTCCAGGTTGTGGAGCTGTTCTTCAGTATCGCGACCCGTGATGAGGATGTCGTCTTGAAAAACCACCGTCCTTGGAATCGACTTGAGGAGGCTTTCCATATTTCGCTGAAAGATCGCGACGGCCGAACGAATCCCGAATGGACATCTGTTATACTCAAACAACCCCTTGTGTGTCGTGATGATGGTCAGCTTCTTCGACTCACTCGCCAGCTCCTGGGTCATGTAAGCTGAGGTTAGGTCCAATTTTGAAAAAAGTTTGCCACCGGATAGCGTCGCAAAGAGGTCCTCCACTCTTGGTAGTGGATACTGGACTTGGAGTGACACCCGATTGATGGTGGCTTGTAATCACCACATATCCTGACCGACCCATCCGCCTTGAGCACCGGCACAATCGGGCTCGCCCAGTCACTGAATTTGACTGGCGAGATGATGCCTTCCCTCAGCAGGCGGTCCAATTCGCATTCTATCTTTTCACGCATCACATACGGCACCGCTCTGGCCTTGTGGTGTACTGGCCTGGTGTCCGGGTTTATGTGAATGATTATCTTGGTCCCCATGAAAGTGCCGATGCCGGGTTGAAATAATGAGTCAAATTTGTCCAGGACCTGTGAGCATGACACTCGCTCCACAGAAGAAATTGCATTGACATCGCCCCATTTCCAGTTCATGACAGCAAGCCAACTCCTCCCCAGTAGTGCGGGACCATCCCCCGGGACAATCCAGAGTAGCAACCTGTTCTCCGAATCTTTGTGGGTCACGACTACCATGATCTCCTTTGTCTATGTCCATAGCTGTGCGTCAATCGGCAATAATTTTGGCCTCCTGACCTTGGAAACCCACAACCTTTCGAACTGTTTGATACTCATCAGGGACTGGCTGGCCCCCGTATCTAGCTCCATTAATACTGGGATGCCATTACCAGTGGCGTCCTGATATATGAACTGTATATGTGCTCCACATGAACTCGCTGAACTTCAGCTTCCAGCGATTTCCCCCAGTATTCATTTGGCCTCGTAGGGCTTACATCGGGCCCGTCCTCCTCATACATCAACCTGGCTGCAGGCTTCCTGCACATACACGCCAAGTGACCGCTGACGTTGCAGTTTCTGCAGGTATATTGCTCTGGCAGGGTGTTTACCTCCACACCTCCAGCATGAGCTGAAGGCCCCATTGTTGGAAACAAAATGTCCATTACCAGTCGATCATCTCTGACTGTCTCTGTAACTGTCCTTAAGCGCACCATTAACAGATGTTGATTGCTGGCCGCATTGTCCATTGCGATGGCATGAATCGCCGATCAGCTAGCCATTGTCTATGTTGAATTCCCCCTTTGGGTTCGACTGCCTGCTGGGGCATGTCTGATTGCCCTTGCCAGCCTAGAGAACTGTGTACTGCGTTAACAATGTTGACTCCCTGGTCGTTTGTCGCATTTGAGCCAAGATTTTTGCCATAAATCATTCTGGTCTCTTCCTCCCCTGAGATAATTGTCTGGGCTATCAGAGCCGCCGCTTCAAAGGTCAAGTCTTTCGTCTCAATCAGTTTCCTAAAAACCCCAGTGTGCCCGATGCCTTCAATAAAAAAGTCTCGCAGCATCTCCGCTCTGCATGCATCTGGGAACTTACATAGGCTCGCCAGTCGCCTGAGATCTACCACGAAGTCTGGAACGCTTTGCCCTTCTCGCCGCCGGTGCGTGTAAAACCGGTGTTTCGCCATGTGCATGCTGCTCGCCGGTTTAAGGTATTCCCCGATCAACTTACTGAGCTCTTCGAACGTCTTGCCCGCCAGCTTCTCTGGCGCTCGAAGGTCCTTCATCAGGGAGTACGTTCTGGATCCACAAACCGTCAGGAGATGAGCCCTGCGTTTGTCGGCCGAATCCTGTCCCAGCCATTCCTTAGTGACAAAACTTTGCTGCAGTCTCTCAATAAAATCGTCCCAATCATCACCAACACAGTACCTCTCGTCTGTGCTGCTATGGCCATGCTCGCGTGGTTTAAATCCCAGTTTCTCGTCGCCAATAATATGTCCTTACTATACAGTATAAATGCATATGAGGCCCATACTTGAGAGAAGGTCACTCTGTGACCAGTTACCTTTATTACCAAGACCTGAAGAGACTGAAGGTGGGTGGAGATTCTCCTTTTATACCGGAAAGTCCAGGTTAGGAGCGTCTCCCACAAGTTCGCCCCCTGTGGTCAATGTTCTCAAGGTGTACAACTTAGGTCAGCTTATACATGGGTTACAATGATAGTTGAATACATGACAATGAGTGTGCTTGGATCACAGTGACCTGCCTGCTCCCTCGACTGTCAATGTGCTCACAGTACAAGTTAGCTTTTTCAGAACTGAGTGACACTGGATACCATCTAGTTTCAGTGTTCAAAGCCATCTCCAATCCAGAAGGCCATTTCGGGCCATCACCGAAGCCCTTCAGCGTCCCCTCAGCCTCGATGACCGACGGCGAAATGCTTGGAAGAACTGCGACATACGGAATGGATTCCTTATCGAGGAGCCCACAGTACAACCTGAAGGATCAAACCTTCCTCGCAAACAGTGGGCAACCATCGACCGCCTCAGAACCGGTCCCGGTCGATGCTGCCACCTTCTCTATCGGTGGAAGATTAAAGCCTCCCCGTCATGTGACTGTGGAGCTCCTAATCAGACCCTGGAGCACATCATCGAGCACTGCCCTCAGAGGGAACTCACAGGCAGCCTACAGGATATCCACACTGTTACACCGCAAGCTTTGGCCTGATATCCGACTTAGATATTGACGTTTGATTTACTTTGCTACTATTATAGGGAAGAAGAAGAAGCGAGCACTGCAACCAAACTAACCTCATACTTCCCGGTTCCGATTCCTTATCGCTGAGCCTTTTATAAAAATAAAAATTTGTACTGAATTCAATTGGACAGTTCGATGTCCGATTGCTACTGATAAAATGCAGCTGACGGTTAAGAAACAAACCCATATGTTCAGTTAGAGTTGTGTTCATTCACTGCTGACTTGTTGCAACAGTTCTCCCCTGTGTGCTGGGGCCAATATTTATCCCTCAACCAACAGCTAAAAGCAGATTATCTGGTCATTATCACAATGCTGTTTGTGGGAGCTTGCTGTGCGCAAATTGGCTGCTGTGTTTTCCCACATTACAACAGTGACTACACTCCAGGGTACTTTATTGGCTGTAATGCGCTTTGAGGCGTCCAGAGGTCATGAAAGGTGCTATATAAATCCAATTCGATCTTTTAATATGACATCTTGTGGACCATTCGAATTGTCATCACTTTCAGAAGCGTACAGGCTGTTCCTGACTTTCAAAGGTACCAACATCAAAAACAACTTGTGTTTACATAGTGCCTTTAACGTAGTATTATGAGATAACAATTTGACACTGAGCCACATAAGTAGAAATACGCGCAGGTGACCAAAAGCTCGATCAAAGAGGTAGGTTTTAAGGAGCGTCTTGAAGGAAAAAGAGAGAGGCAGGGAACTCCAGGCAACAGAAGGTCTGGTCACCAGGTCTCTGGAGGGTTGTGGGACTGAAGGAGATGAGAGATAGGAAGGGGAAAGGCCATGGAGGGAGTGGAATACAAGGATGATAATTTTGAAATCGAGGCGTTGCTTAACCAGGAGCCAATGTAGGTCAGTGAGCACAGGGGGTGATGGGTGAACGGGACTTGGTACGAGTTAGGACACGGGGCAGCCGAGCTTTGGATCACCTCTAGTTTACGTAGGGTAGAATGTGGGAGGCCAGCCAGGAGTGCGTTGAAATAGTCAAATCTAGAGGTAACAAAAGCATGGATGAGGGCTTCAGCAGCTGATGAGCTGAGACAAGGGTGGGAACGGGTGATGTTAAGGAGGTGGAAATAGGCGGTCTTAGTTATGCCGCGGACATGTGGTCAAACTCATTTCAGGGTCAAATATGACACCAAGGTTGCGAGCAGTCTGGCTCAGCCTCTGACAGATGTTGGGAAGAGGGATAGAGCCAGTGGCTAGGGAATGGAGTTTGAGGTGAGGACCGAAAACAATGGCTTCGGTCTTCCCAATATTTAATGGGAGAAAATTTCTGCTCATCCAGAACTGAATATCGGACAAGCAGTCTGACAACCATACTAAAATGAATCTGTAACTAAACATTTCACATCATATTGTACAAAATGGGTCTCTTTATTTATACACAACCCTTGTCCTATCAAAAATGAAAACTTATTTTAGATGTGCACTTTAACTTGGGTCTAATGCCTCCCAGGTGACACGAGCCATGTATTTAAGGCTGAGCTGATCAGAGTATTTAATGGTGTGTCTGGGGAAAGGAGCAGTCTATGCAATCCACAGCTGTGGGATTCTGAGTATAACACACACAACTGGTGCAACTCAATAGAGAATAGCTGAAAAAAATATATCATATGATAGAACCTCATAGTGACTAATATCGTGTCAGAATCAAAGGTTTGTTTTATAAGCAAAATGTTTCTTCGACGCAATAGTCAAAGCAAAGTGGCTCAGTGGGTAGTTCTCTCACCTCTGAGTCAGGAGGTCATGGGTTCAAGTCCCACTCCAGAGAATTGAGCACATAAATCTCCAGTGCAGTACTGAGGGAGCACCGCACTGTCGGAGGGGCAGTACTGAGGGAGCGCCGCACTGTCGGAGGGTCAGTACTGAGGGAGCGCCGCACTGTTGGAGGGGCAGTACTGAGGGAGCGCCGCACTGTTGGTGGGGCAGTACTGAGGGAGCGCCGCACTGTCGGTAGGGCAGTACTGAGGGAGCGCCGCACTGTCGGAGGGGCAGTACTGAGGGAGCGCCGCACTGTCGGAGGTGCAGTACTGAGGGAATGCCGCACTGTCGGAGGGGCAGTATGGAGGGAGTGCTGCACTGTCGGAGGGGCAGTATGGAGGGAGTGCCGCACTGTCGGAGGAGCAGTATGGAGGGAGTGCCGCACTGTCGGAGATGCAGTACTAAGGGAGCGCTGCACTTTCAGAGAGGCCATCTTTCGGATGAGACGTTAAACCGAGGCCCCATCTGCTCTCTCAGGTGGACATAAAAGATCCCGTAGCACTATTTCGAAGAAGAGCAAGGGAGTTATCTTTCAGAAGAGACATTAACCGAGGTTCCATCTTCCCTCTGGTCGATGTAAACTATCTCGCTATTTTGAAGAATTGGGGAGTTCTCCCTGGTGTCCTGGCCAATATTTATCCCTCAACTTGAAAATAGATTATCACATTGTTGATTGTGGGAGCTTGCTGTATGTAAATTGGCTGCTGTGTTTCCTACATTACAACTGTGACTACACTCCAAAAAGTCATTCATTTGCTGTAAAGTGCTTCGGGACATCCTGAGCTTGTGAAGTCGCTATATAAATGCAAGTTCTTTCTTTGATTATGTCATTCGTGAAGCATTCAAATTTTCATCACTTTCAGACGCAAGCGGTATATGTTGTGATGCCAGACACGAGACTCCCAAAGCAAGCGCTCTACTCGGAACTCGTCCACGGCAAACGAGCCAAAGGCGGGCAGAGGAAACGTTACAAGGACACCCTCAAAGCCTCCCTGATAAAGTGCGACATCCCCACCGACACCTGGGAATCCCTGGCCAAAGACCGCCCTAAGTGGAGGAAGAGCATCCGGGAGGGCGCTGAGCACCTCGAGTCTCATCGCCGAGAGCATGCAGAAACCAAGCGCAGGCAGCGGAAGGAGCGTGCGGCAAACCAGTCCCACCCTCCCTTTCCTCCAACCACTGTCTGTCCCACCTGTGACAGAGACTGTGGTTCTCGTATTGGCTGTTCAACCACCTAAGAACTCATGCTAAGAGTGGAAGCAAGTCTTCCTCGATTCCAAGGGACTGCCTATGATTATGATGGGGTAGAAAGTTATTGGCTGCTTCTGGCTTTCAAAGAAACTATCAATGATAGTACAATGGCAAAGGGACTCAAACCATTGAGTGCCTCTCATAGGAGCTTTGACTGATGAATTGTGTGTATATTCAACAACAACAACTTGTATTTATATAGCGCCTTTAATGTCCTAAAACGTCCCAAGGCGCTTCACAGGAGTGTTACGTGATAAGAATTTGACACCGAGCCCCATAAGTAGAAATTCACACATGTGACCAAAAGCTTGGTCAGAGAGGTAGGTTTTAAGGAGCGTCTTGAAGGAGGAAAGAGAGGCAGAGAGGTTTAGGGAGGGAGTTCCAGAGCTTGGGGCCCAGGCAACAGAAGGCACGGCCGCCGATGGTGGAGAGATTTATAATCGGATGCTCGGGAGGGCAGATATTTCTGGGGGGATTGTGGGGCTGGAAGAGATTACAGAGATAGATTTTGGACTCGCGGTTAAGCAAGGGATATGGGGATCGGGCGGGAAAGTGAAGTTGAGGTCGAAGATCAGCCATGATACTGAATGGCGGAGCAGGCTCGAGGGGCGGTAGAGCCTACTCCTGCTCCTAATACTCCTGCGGGATTTCCCGGCACCGGAAGGTCACCGCCCCCAATCGGGATGAGGGGCAATTTCTAGCCCAAAGTGTCATGTATGTAACCTTTATGTAACAACACTGCAATACTGTATATACGTAAGAAACGCACACCTTGACCACAGGGGGGTGAACTTGTGGGAGACACTCCTCACCTGGTCACCCAGGTATATAAAGGGAGGTCCCACGCAGGGTCACCACTTCTTGGTCCTGGGAATAAAGGTTCAGGTCACGGAGTGACCTTGTCCATAGAATGCGCCTCGTGTGGATTTGTGGTATTGTGTAAGGACTTTACACAAAGAGTCATAGCGGGAAAGAACAAGAAGGAAATGAGAGAGTGAGAAGTAAAAATGAGGGAAAAATGGAATTGAAGAAAAGAAAACTGACTAAATCAGCACATCTGTCACTTGGATGTTGAAAGTTTTGAGCTCCATCTCGGGTACCAAAGGGAGGTGCAGCACAAGTTTGAACCCTCTCTACTCCTTTATTATAGCTCTGCTGCCCTGTGTCAGCTGTGCCTCAGTGGGCAGCACTCTCACCTTTGGGTCAGAAGGTTGTGGGTTCAAGTCCCACTCCAGGGACTTAACACATAGATCTAGGCTGACACTCCCAATGCAATGCTGAGGGAGTGCCGCACTGTCGGAGGTGCCGTCTTTTGGATGACATGTTAAACCGAGCCCCCGTCTGCCCTCTCAAATGGACGTAAAAGATCCCATGGTGCTATTTTGAAGAACAGCAAGGGAGTTATGCCCAGTGTTCTGGCCAATATTTATTCCTCAATCAACATCACTAAAACAGATTATCTGGGTCATTATCACATTGCTGTGTGTGGGAGCTTGCTGTGCGCAATTTGCTGCTGCGTTTCCCACATTACAACAGCGACTACACTCCAAAAGTACTTCATTGGCTGTAAAGTGCCTTGAGACGTCCGGTGATCATGAAAGGCGCTATATAAATGCAAGTAGTTCTTTCTTCAATGAAGACCAGCTCTCTTTCCCCGAGACGGGAGGGACTTCTCCGAGGAAGCGCTCGATTCTGAGCTGCTCTCCAGTAGCACTCATTGACTGGCTCGGGCTGACCCTGGTGGAACCCGAGCAACAGTTGGGCCACCTGTCCAGTTGGCTGCCTGGTGTTGGAGGAGGAAAGGGAGGGAAATGTCAGTGCGACTGAAAAGAAAATGTAGTTATTTTGTCCCATCGCAACATGCTGTCTGTTGTAGTGTACTGTCCCTGTTACCATTAGAGGTGTGCGCAAGACCCGTATAACAATGTTTTTTTCAGGCAATATATATTCAAGACCGAGATCGATATATTTTTGAATACTAAGCGAACCAGATATGGGGACAGTGTGGGACGATGGAGTTGGGGTAGAAGATCAGCCATGATCTCATTGAATGACAGCGCAAGCTCAAGGGGCCGAATGGCCGACTCCTGCTCCTAATTCTTATGTTCTTAAACCTTATTTTTGGAGGGGCAGGGAGAAGATTAAAAGGAGTTGGGGAAAGGCTAATCTTTCTATACATATAAGATGGCCAATAATAAATCCGATAGGGAATTCAGGAAAAACTTCTTTACCCAGAGAGTGGTGAGAGTGTGGAACTCGCTGCCACAGGGAGGGGTTGAGGCGAATAGTATCGACGCATTTAAGGGGAAGCTGGATAAACACATGGGGGGAGAAAGGAATAGAAGGATATGGTGATGGGGTGAGATGGAGATGGGTGGGAGGGGGCTGGAGTGTGGAGCATAAACCCCGGCACGGAGCGGTGGGGCTCAGTGGTCTGTTTCTGTGTTGCAAATTCTATTCTCATAAATGATTGAGAACAGTGCAGCAGTATGTTCTTTAAAAGATTAATTTGCACAATTCCAATTATTCCAGTCAATTCATTAAATGCAAAATCAGTTATAGAAATACTACACTTAAGCGGTGATAAATGTACGAAATATTGTGCTTGGATCATCATTATCTCGAGTTCAGTATTTCTACAGACTGGGAGATTAAAATAGCTGATATAACAATCCTTTTCTACCACCACTCGTATGCGTTCAGAAATTTAATCAAAACAAACATAATAGAAGTCACTTAACTGAAAGATACCAGAAAGACTTGAATTTATATAGCGCCTTACACAGCCTCAAGGCGTCCCCAAGCACTTTGCAGCCAATTGAACTACTTTTGGAGCGTAGTCACTGTTGTAATGTGGGAAATGCGGCAGCTAGTTTATGCACAGCAAGCTCCCACAAACAGCGATGTGATAATGACCAGATAATCTGTTTTTAGTGCCGCTGGTTGGGGTATAAATATTGGCCCCAGAACACTGGGGAGAACTCCCCTGCTTTTCTTCAAAATAGTATCATGGGATCTTTTTGTATCCACCTGAGAGTGTTACGTTTCCTTCAGCACTGCACTGGGAGTGTCAGCCTAGATTTATGCGCTCAAGCTCCTGGAGTGGGACTTGAACCCACAACCATTCTGACCTAGAGGTGAGAGTGCGACCCACTGAGCCAAGGTTTAGTAAGTTTCCACCAGTGGTACTGGCAAACTGCTGTTACTGGACCAATCTGAGACCATTCTCGGCCTTTTGGCTAAGATCTGCATAACTAACCTGACCAGCCACCATGACTTCCGGGTGGTTTCTCCCTGGTCAGGAAGGTATATGCTTACATTTTTGTAAACAGGAGGTGGGTGGGATGGCTTGACCCATCCACCTCCACGGAGGTGTGTGGGGGACCTGACCCATCCACCTCCATGGCACGAACCTGGTATTGCAGTACTTCCAGGAACGGTGCAGTGGCTCTAGGCCTTTTGGCTAAGAGCATTGGCGCAGAGTGATCCTTGACTGGTGCAGGGTGACCTCTGGCGTTTTGTGACTTGACAAAGAATTGGAAACGATTGGCTACGAATTTATAAAAAAAAACCATTCTCTTTTAGTGGCTCAGTGGGCAGCACACTCGCCCCTGAGTCAGAAGGTTGTGGGTTCAAGTCCCACTCCAGAGACTCGAGCACATAAATCTAATCTGACACTCCCAGTGCAGTGCTGAGGGAATGCTGCACTGTCGGAGGTGCCGTCTTTCGGATGAGACGTTAAACCGAGGCCCTGTCTGCTCTCTCAGGTGGATGTAAAAGATCCTGTGGCTCTATTTGAAGAAGAGCAGGGGAGTTATCGCCGGTGTCCTGGCCAATATTTATCCCTCAATCGACATAACATAAAATCAGATTATCTGGTCATTATCACATTGCTGTTTGTGGGAGCTTGCTGTGCGCAATTTGGCTGCCGCAGTTCCCACATTCCCACGGCCTCCTTCCGTGCAGTAAATTTCTATGATTCTATGATTATAACAGTGACTACACTCCAAAAGTACTTCAGTGGCTGTAAAGTGTTTTGAGACGTCAGGTGGTCGTGAAAGGCGCCAAATAAATGTAAGTCTTTCTTTCTTTCAACAGTGTAAAAATTCCTGCCCAGTGAGCACAGGCCCTCACGGGATAGCCTGCTGTGTAGGTGCGAGCTTGCCCTGAGGAGAAATGTTCAGGAAGGTCACAAATTACTGGCTGGAACGGCAATGTGTAAATCAGCAGGCGTCTCCTGCGGTCAGAAATGCAGGATGTTTTATATGCAGACTATAGATATACGCTCTGTGTAGTCACTGTGTAGTTGCATAAGATGGAGACTGGTTACCTGATGTACTATCAATAAGGTATACACTGTGTATATACTATGCTGGCACCACTAGAGGGTGCAACTGGTGGAGACCGGGGATTTCTGCCCCTGTGGCAGAGGCTGTCCACCAGAGGGCACTGTGGTGGGAGACCTGAGGGTCACCTGCATAGGTGTGCAGGCCCCAGTATAAAAGGGGAGCCACCATGCCTGTGCTTCACTCTGGAGTTACGAATAAAGGACCAAGGTCACTACAGTTTGAGTACAATACATTGCCTCGTGGAGTCATTCATAAGTACATTACAGACATAACACAGGCGATGCAGAAGTTTCTATCCATTAGTTCTATAAGTCTGGGCACCATTTTAAAAACAGAATATTTTTCATTTAGGAAGGTAGGAATTGCTAGGAGGGAAAAAAAGAACCCCGGTATCTGGGTTGAATTTTACCATCCTGGTAGTCGCTTGATGCAACGCTAATGGAGTTGTTGACTAGTTCTAGCAATCAGCATTGTGATGTATGTAGCACTTAGATCACTGACTCCACACAGTCTGGTGTTGTAGTAACTGCTGTGACCTTAGTTCTTTATTGTGTAACTCCAGAGTGGCCTCTCAGGTGTAGTGGGCAGCCTTTTATACTCTGCCTTGCAGGTACTTTCAGGTCTCCCACCACAGCGCCCTCTGTGGCGCACCATTGTACTTATACATTTAATGTACCTGGACAATACATGACATCTCACTCCCCCACCCCCCCCCACCCCAGTTCCAAAAGCCATTGCCGGTGACCTCGGCCTTGTTCATCCTGGTTGATTTGTGAGTGTGAGTCCGTGACCATCCACTTTCCTCTTCCCCCCCATGTGGAGATTATGCTTGCGATCCGGTGCAAGCATGTGGTGCTTACAGTCCTTACCTGGGTGATAAAGTACACGAGCATAACCTCCAACAGAAAGCAGGTATACATAGTCAGTACATTTGTATGATACACATAATATATGGTACAGATGTTATGCCAAAAGATTGCAGGTACATTGAACAGTTATTTAATCCCAGCTCCTCTGGGTGAGGTACAGTGGTGGTATACCGCCCCTTTTTGCCGAGGTAATGGGCTGCGCTGAGACAGGCTATCGCAACTAGTGCATTGCCTCTGTTCTCAGAAAGTAGTCGCCTTGGCGGCTCATCTGCAGCCACTGAACCATAGCATGAATCACCTAAATCGAAAACCCATTAGTCCATTAGTCATGTTAGTCACGGATCCATTAACCCTTTTACTTGTACCTTGTGGTATTAACTCTTTTCGTAATTCATATCCATTATTTTAAACACAGTAACCATTCCACATTAAAATATTAACTCTTATCATAAATCCGTCATCATATAAATCACATTTCTCATTTAGACTCGCTCTTGCCTTACAAAAGTCTCTTTGTGGGGACCGCCAATGGCGTAAGGCTCTTTTAAGACCCTCGGGTGCATTTCCCTTTTAAGACGCCATCTTGTGGTTCCCACGAGGTTTCCACTGGGCGCCGCCATTTTAGTTGCTCTGCTTGCCTTTCTCTGCAGAGCTCTGCTGCCATGAGGCTCGCCACCATCTTGAGCTCGCTGGCGTGACGTTTTACTCTCTTCGTGCAGTTGTGGATGGAGTTTAAAGAAGGAATAGAAGGAATAAAGAAGAAAGAAAGAAGAAAAACGGCCAAGAACAATTTGATCTTGAACCTGGCAGAAGTGGTTCCTCAATTCGATCAGTCATAGTCCCTGTGAGAGCGGCCTCCGTAATTGCTGCTGTATCCGCCGCTCTGGCTCTTGTACCCGCCCGAGTAATCGCCTTCTCCCAAGTCACATTGGCCACTGCCGTAGCCTCTGCCGCTGCTGTAGCCTCCACTCCTGCCGTTGTCCCAGTAACTGCCGCCTCTCCTGCGGCCGCCGTAACCGCCACCACCGCAGCCGCAACCGCCGCCCGACTTTTTCTCCGCGTGCGCCCCCCCGGATTTGTCGGCCATTGATGGATTTCCCGTTCATCGCCTGCAGCGCCCCGCCGGCTCGCACCTCAGCGATCGGCCCGTACTTACAGAACTGCTCTCCCAGGGTCTGCTTGTCTGTGTGGGGATTTAGACTGCCGATGAACTGCTTCTTTCTTCTCGGTCAGCACTGCTCTTTGGGAACCCGGCGAGCAGCGGTCTGTGGAGGAATTAAGTCTTCCCAGCTCCCACGGACTTTCCCCATCCATCTCCTGCCGAGTAGCGTCGGCCCATCGCCTGCAATGACCCACAAAGGTAAACCGTACGTCTCGCCACCGTGAGATACCTGCACATCCGCTCTGCCAAGAACAGGTATCAGTTCCCTGGTGTAGGTACGCAGCTTCGCCGTGACCGGGACCAGCTTGGGTCGTGCAGCTGGGTTAACCCACAGTTTATCAAAAGTTCTCTGATTCATCAACGACGGACCAGATCCAGTGTCCACTTCCATACTCACTGGGACTCCGTCAATCTTGACTTTCATAATCACTGCCAAATCGCCGGTGCACGTATACAGTCCAAACAACACCTCATCTTCTTCTGCCTGCTCCTCGCTGGATGGCGGATCCTCTTCCATCTCCTCAGCCAGACGGTGAGTCAGGTTTCTTTTGCACATACGCTGAAGGTGGCCTTTCGTGTGGCAGGTATTGCACGTATACTCCGCAAACCTGCACCGGTGAGCCCCATGGCTTCCTCCGCAGCGCCAGCATGGTGCTGCTCGAATAGCCCCCCTCGGCAGACTCTGAGTTCCAGGACCCCGAGGTCCGTGCTCTCTGCCCCGGGCAGAGCCACGTTCTGCAGTTTTGTCCGTGGTGGGCGCTATCCTGTGGACAGTGCCTGCCGGGTTCGAGACCGTGTGGATCATTTGTTTGGTGCTGCAAGTCGAGGTCATGTATGCCTGGCTGGTGGTGATGGCTTGCTTCAGGGTGACTGTAGGTTCAGTGGATAGCAGCTTGTGAAGGAGGCCCTCGTGGACAATCCCCATAACGAAAACGTCCAGCAGCGCTTCGTCAAGGTGTGCCCCAAAATCACACGGCGCCGCGAGTCTCCTGAGGTCCGCAGCATATTTGGTGACATCCTGGCCCTCAGGTCTGCAGTGGTGGTAGAATTTGTGCCTGGCCATGAGGATGCTCTCCTTTGGTTTCAACTGGTCACGAATGAGTTCGATCAGCTCCTCATATGACTTGTCCCTGGTGCTCGCGGGTGCTAGCAAATCCCTGACGAGACAGTAAACCTCATTGCCACAACTGGAAAGCAATATCGCCTTACGCTTATCTCTCATTGCGTCCGTGTGCCCCGTCAGGTCGTTTGCCGTAAAGTAGTACTTGAGCCTTTCCGTAAAGGCCTCCCAATCATTGTGCACCGTAACGACCCCAGAGTAGCCATGGTTGAGTGAAACTCGTCCGTGTCCTCGTCGCCAATGTGATGTATGTAGCACTTAAATCACTGACTCCACACGGTAACTGCTGTGACCTTAGTCCTTTATTGTGTAACTCCAGAGTAGCCTCTCAGGTGTAATGGGCAGCCTTTTATACTCTGTCTTGCAGGTACTTTCAGGTCTCCCACCACAGCGCCCTCTGTGGTGCACCATTGTACTTATACATTTAATGTACCTGGACAATACATAACAAGCGTGGAGGCCCCGACCTGCATGCGAACACCATCGGCAGGTTGGGACCATAAAAGGAGCGGTGCGGAGGCATACAACATCAGGGAGCAATGCGAGCTGGTGCAGGAGGGCGACAGCAACGGCAACGAAGAGGGCCAGGTCCACACACAGGCATCGTCCACCCTTCAACATGTAGTTCGGGACCTGGAGTGTCAGGTCCTTCATTGAAACACTTAGCGTGGAAGCAAGTCATCCTCGTTTCGAGGGACTGCCTATGACGTCGCAATCAATCTCTCTCAGATGGTCTACAGCAGACCCAGACACACGGCAATGAATCTCCCCCCCACCCCCCCAAAGTGGTGGGTAGCTTTGTGAACCACAGGCCCAATGTTACATGTTCCTCCCAAGCATTGTTACCCTCGCCACACGTCGTGTCTCAAATTGCTCATCTTCTGGATCCCAAAATGTTACTTTCTGAAAGAAAATCTAACGCATTCGCATTTGAATGAATGAACGCTAACTGGTCTCCCCCAGTGAGCCTCATTCCATGGACTGACTATCATAGGCAGTCCCTCGGAATCGAGGAAGACTTGCTTCCTCTCTAAAAGCGAGATCACAAGTGACTGAACAGTCCAATACGGGAATTACAGTCTCTGTCACAGGTGGGACAGTCAGTGGTTGGAGGAAAGGGTGGGTGGGGAGTCTGGTTTGCCGCACGCTCCTTCCGCTGCCTGCGCTTGTTTTCTGGATGCTCTTCCTCCACTTAGGGCGGTCTTTGGCCAGGGACTCCCAGGTGTCGGTGGGGATGTTGCACTTTATCAGGGAGGCTTTGAGGGTGGTCCCTTGTAACGTTTCCTCTGCCCACCTGGGGCTCGCTTGCCGTGTAGGAGTTCCGAGTAGAGCGCTTGCTTTGGGAGTCTCGTGTCGGGCATACGGACAATGTGGCCCGCCCAACGGAGCTGGTCGAGTGTGGTCAGTGCTTCGATGCTGGGGATGTTGGCCTGATCGAGGACACTGATGTTGGTGCGCCTGTCCTCCCAAGGGATTTGCAGGATCTTACGGAGGCATCGTTGGTGGTACTTCTCCCACTCGCTCATTGGAAATATTATGGGGGGAAATTGCGGATGCTTCCTTCGGGCGAACATTTTAGCGAAAATACCTGGTGGTCCCGGAGGAATGTAGGATTGCGGTCGGAGGCCTAGTTTCACAGTCCTGTGTACGGGAACATATCTTCCAGGTACATATTCATATCCTGAGATCCCGTGGGCCTGGACCACCAATCACGATGCAGTATTCTCATCGATAATATTGGGAGCTCTGTTTGTACGGACTCCCCAAAAACAAGAAACACAACACAATAAATAAAAAAAACACCTCCCATATTTAAAATTATTTGAAATTGAATGTAATTAAATGTTTTGGAAAAAGAAATATTTAAAAAAAAATTTTTAAACATGTTTTAAAGGGTTAAAAATAAACTTACCTTAATGGACAGGGTTTTAATAAAAAAATGAGTCATTAAATGTAATTTTTCTATCTTTTAAAACTTTTACGCTGGTAAAACATAAGAAGATAAGAAATAGGAGCAGGAGTCGGCCATTTGGCCCCTCGAGCCTGCTCCGCCATTCAATAAGATCATGGCTGATCCAATCATGGACTCAGCTCCACTTCCCCGCCCACTCCCCATAACCCTTGACTCCCTTATTGTTTAAGAAACTGTCTATTTCTGTCTTAAATTTATTTAATGTCCCAGCTTCCACAGATCTCGGAGGCAGCGAATTCCACAGATTTACAACCCTCTGAGAGAAGAAATTCTTCCTCTACTCAGTTTTAAATGGGCGGCCCCTTATTCTAAGATCATGCCCTCTAGTTCTAGTCTCCCCCATCAGTGGAAACATCCTCTCTGCATCCACCTTGTCAAGCCCCCTCATAATCTTATACATTTCGATAAGATCACCTCTCATTCCTCTGAATTCCAATGAGTAGAGGCCCAACCTCCTCAACCTTTCCTCATAAGTCAACCCCCTCATCCCCGGAATCAACCAAGTGAACCTTCTCTGAACTGCCTCCACAGCAAGTATATCTTTTCGTAAATATGGAAACCAAAACTGTACGCGGTATTCCAGGTGTGGCCTCACCAATACCCTGTACAACTGTAGCAAGACTTCCCTGCTTTTATACGCCATCACCTTTGCAATATAGGCCAAGATACCATTGGCCTTGTTGATCACTTGCTGTACCTGCATACTAACCTTTTGTGTTTCATGCACAAGTACCCCCAGGTCCCGATGTACTGCAGCACTTTGCAATCTTTCTCCATTTAAATAATAATTTGCTCTTTGATTTTTTTTTCTGCCAAAGTGCATGACCTCACACTTTCCAACATTATACTCCATCTGCCAAATTTTTGCCCACTCACTTAGCCTGTCTATGTCCTTTTGCAGCCTCTTTATGTCCTCCTCACCCATTGCCCTTCCTCCCATCTTTGTATCGTCAGCAAACTTGGTTATGTTACACTCAGCCCCCTCTTCGAAGTAGGATATGCACCTGTTTTTACCAGGGGTAAGAGTTTGAAGGACATTCGCTGGGCATGAGTTGGGCAAATAGCTTAAATCTTTACCCCCCGGCCGTCCTTCTCCCCTGGAATGCGTGCGATGTGTCAAAAGACATGCGCATTACGTGCTGAGAATCGGAACTTGCGAGGTCCATTCGTGTGTGCGCGCACATCGTACGCACCCAGAGAAGTCGCAATCTCCGGCCTATTATTTTCACAGTTTAGTTTTGAATTTAACCCCCCCCCCCCCACAATTCAAGTGCAGGCTTTGTCCCCCTGGGTCGATTGCTCTGGGCAAAGTAGAATAGTTTCCTCATCATCATAGGCAGTCCCTTGTATCAAGGATGGCTTGCTTTCACGCCAAAAAGAGATGAGTTCACAGGTGTTTCAATGAAGGACCTAATATTCCAGGTCCCGAACTACATGTTGAAGGGTGGAAGATGCCTGTGCGTGGATTTTTTTAACGTGGGGTGGCCGTTGCACACCAGAGCGAGGTCTTGGTCTGGTGGCAAGGGTTAACCAAGATAACTGGAGACCTGCTCTGCTGCACGAACCTAGGTCGCGGTCATAAACGGAGCGGCGAGCAGCGCCTGGGAGCGGCGTGGAGGCGTACTGCTCCAGGGAGCAGCGCGAGCTGTGACGGCAGCGAAGAGTGACGTCACCAAGGTCCAGGGCGGTGATTGGAGCGCGGGCAGGTACAGCTGGAGCGGCGAGAGACTGTGGAGGGACGGGATCGGGGCCCAGGGGCCCAGGGGCAGCACGGGCCCAGCCCACACTGCGATATATTTCCGAATAACTGTACGTTGAGTAACAAATGTAAGGCCTCTTTCCCAGGATACCAATTATAAACCTGTTGTCGGACTGGTGCACACTGAAGAAGCCTGTGCATTAGGCTTCACTGCAAGGTCTAAAGCTCCCTGTTATTCGCTGCTTATCCTGGGTGGCATCTGTGACAGCTAGTTTCCCGCTATTATAAATCGAGATGCTCTTGTTGTTTGCCGTTTTACACCTTGCACTGAATTGATCCATGTGTCTGCTCAATTATGCGAACATGATTTGCGCAGACTAGTAACTGTCTCTCTGTTCTCTTTGCCTTGCCTTTAAAAGTAGCGTTTGGTAATCCTGACTGGCGGGGATGGTTCGAAGGTTTTTTTTTAAGAACTAAAGGAAGCTTTCATTGCTACCAATTCTGTGCATTGCACGATTTGTAGAATACAGGACTGCTCATGAATAGATTGTTGGAGCAACATCATGATACAATTTAAATGAGAACAAAATAATTGCACTAATTTTGAAAGCAGCAAATATAATTTTGTTATAGCTTTCAATTTTAGCCCCTCAATGGAAGAATGAAATTACTAGTGGAGCTTTAACCTCATTAAATGAAATTACTGTCACTCAAATTTGTTATCAGCGGAATCTTTCCGTCATGGAATGGGTTTAATCATTACATTCCAACAAAGAGCAAACTTAACACCAAATTATTAATCTTCGCTGTTTTACTTTAATTGCCTTGGACTTCTCGTTTCGAATTATTTCTTCATCCTCTGTGTGTTTGTTTTTAGTTTTGTGCTGTCTGATTGTTATCAGATTTCAGGCTAAACATATCAATTCTAATTATCTCCCTTTCCAAATTGGACCCAAGGACGGGAACAGGGCTGTGGGTCGTCGCGCTTGCATGGCAATGAGCCTAGGTCCGAGATTGTTTTGTTTGGTAACCGCGATAAGCCTGCAGTTCTTTGTGAATGCCATGGAGGGAGACGCATCTGTAACGTATTTGCTTCATGGGTGCTTTGCTTAAGAATTCATAGCAACTCATTGCCATTAAGAACTAGTTGGTTTATTAGCAAAAGTTTAACAATCGCACTACACATTGCTAGCTCATCCCTCCGGCTGGGAAGTCTAGAACAAGGGGTCACAGTCTCAGGATACGGGGTAGGAAATTTAGGACCAAGATGAGGAGAGATTTTTTCACTCAGAGGGTGGTGAACCTGTGGAATTCTCTACCACAGGCCTGTGGAGGCCAAGTCACTGAATATATTTAAGAGGGAGATAGATAGATTTCTAGAAACAAAAGGCATCAAGAGGTATGGGGAGAAAGTGGGAATATGGTGTTGATATAGAGGATCAGCCATGATCATATTGAATGGCAGCGCAGACTCGAAGGGCCGAATGGCCTACTACTGCTCCTATTTTCTATATTTCATCCACTAGGCTCACAACTGCATACCTCATTGTGGATAACCCATACCCAGCAGGCTTGAGGGGCCGAATGGCCTACGCCTCCTCCTGTTTCGTATGCTCTCTCTGCATCTAAGTATTTCTCCAAACCTCTCTCTTCACTCTTGTAATGACCATATTAAGTTGATGAACTCGCTCGTCACTAACTCCCCAAACAGAGGAAGTATTCTTTTTCTCATTCACCCGATCAAAACTCTTCAAAAAAAAATTTTTTAAACCCTCCATTAAATCTCCACTTAGCCTTCTGTGCTCCAGTGACAACAGCCCCAGTATCTCCAGTCTCTCCTCATAACTATTGTAATGTATTTGCTTCATGGGTTCTTTGCTTAAGAATCCATAGCAACACATTGCTATTAAGAGCTGGTTGGTTTATTAACAAAGGTTTAACAATCACACTACACATTACCAGTACATCCACCAGGCTCACAACTGCATACCTCATCATGGATAACCTAGACCCAACTGGCTGGGGTTTTATTGAGTCTTGTGAACATCATGTGACAGGCTAAGCCACTCACAATGCAACAGCTCCACAACTATTTTTGTATAATATTAAATCAAGTGCCCCCTTTTGTATGGGCACCAAACTCTACAAATTAACAATGCAACTTTGTCAAATCAAATTAAAATTTGGTTGCCTGGGGTGATGATGCACTCCAGTCCCTCCAGCGCCCAACTCTCGTGGAAGGTCCCGAGCGTACCGGTGGACACTGTGTGGGGGGGGACAAAAACCCCCTCATTTTGCCGAGAAGGAAAAGGGCTGTGGGATCAGTCTGTGCTGTGAATTGAAACTGAGACGGTTTGACCTGGGCAGAGCAGTGATTGAATGGGGGAGGACACCGGAGGGCCAATGGTGGGACAGAGTCAGCCCGAAGCATGGGGCTTTCAAGCCAATTGGAGAGCACTTGCTCAAACTGTGGGATTGACTCATGGCCATTATCGGGCTATTGTCTTTCCCCATGTTTACACTATGGAGGGAAATTATGCAGACCTTCAGAAAACTAGGGAACCCAAAACAACCCAAGGGCCTACACAATGGCTACAGGAGGCCAACGCAATCAACACCTACTCAAACCTTGAGTAGATTAACATCAGTGGAAAAAAAACCCCGCAATAATCTAAAACTGCTGCATTTTTCAAAATCACAAAGCCCACCAATGGGAAGGATCGATTTCAGCAGGAGAGGCTGACTGGATATCTGGCTATAAAAAGCGGTTTCTGACGCATTGTGTGTGGTTCCCTGCTCTCGTGATCCAACAACCAGCAAGCCTCTCGACACTGAAGGAAAACCAGTGTCCAAAGACACCGAAGATAGAAGAAACAAACCACCAGACTGCAGAAGGCACAGTAGTGAGTATAACCTCTGGTCCCCGGAACTCCCAACTCAGTTAGGCCAGGAAAGATGGGAGGTTGGGCATTGTACTGATAAACTTGTGTAAAAATTTTTGTTGTGTCCGTTTAGTGGGATTTAGGGGGATTGTTTTGTTGGTGTATTGCTGTTTGTTGAGATAGATCTTGTCAAATAAATTGGAAGCCTAAGTTCCTCTTGGAATCACCTTGTCTCAGTTCTATTGTATTACATCTCCTGATCGTGAGTCTTATGTCAGAACAGTACAAGGGAAGCTAGGAGCGCCTCGAAAACGCTCAACTGTGTGTCACAGGCTAGGGAAGAAGGGGTTAGGAGTGTCTGACACTCACAGGTGCCTCACAGGCTAGGCATAAGCTGTGGGGGCGCACGAGTCTCAAAAACCCCTTCATAAGCTGTGGACACAGTCTCTCCAGGGGTGCGCTTGCAGCACTCAGGGTACCTCACAGGCCAGACATAAGCTGTGAGGGCAGAAGCCCAGAGAGAGACACCCAAGGCACAACAACACTCCCCGAGAACCCCTTACATCCACGTGCTCCATCTCCAGGGACACCCTGGTTCGGATGTAACCGCGGAAGAGAGGCAGGCAGTCGGGCTGAATGGCCCCCTCGACCGCCCGCTGACTGGACCGGCTGATGGCCCCCTTGGCCAGACCCAGGAGCAGTCCTACGAGGAGGCCCTCGGACCTGCCCGCTCCCCTCCGCAAAGGGTGCCCAAAGATCAGGAGCATGGGACTGAAGTGCAACCAGAATTTGAGGAGCAGCCCCTTTGAATAATGAAAGAGGGTTAACAGCTCTACAAACCTGTGAGCATCCTCACCGGTGCATACATTACAGCATTCAAGTCTAATTCGTTCTGCCGGTGTTGCGCTGTGCAGCTGGATTATGGTGGCACCCTCCTTGGGAGAAGCGTTCTGTTCACATCCCCTCACAAATCATCGAAAGCTACAGTACAGAGGGAGGCCATTCGGCCCATCGAGCCTGTGCCGGCTTTTGGCAAAAGCTATCCCGTTAGTCCCACTCATCTGCACTTTCCCCATAGCTCCGCAACTTCATTTATTTTTTTATTATTTATTCGTTCACAGGATCTGGGTGTCACTGGTGAGCCCAGCATTTATTGCCCTCGAGAAGGTGGTGGTGAGTGTCTGAGTGTCTCAGACGGCAGTTAAGTGTCAACCACATTGCTGTGGGTCTGGAGTCACATATAGGCCAGACCGGGTAAGGACGGCAGATTTCCTTCCCTAAAGAACATTAGTGAACCAGATGGGTTTTTACCACAATCCGCAAGTTTCATGGTCACCATTACTAAGTACGGAAACAACTCATCCTAGAGGCACTCTTTGCTGACGACTGCGCCCTTATGGCACACAAGGAGAGTGACCTACAATTCATACTCAGCAAATTTGCTGAGACAACAGAATTGTTTGGCCTAACCATCAGCCTTAGTAAAACCGAGGTTCTCTATCAGCCTGCCCCTGGCACCACAGCACCTGCTCCCACAGTCTACATCGGCAGTATATAACTAAAGTCAGTGGACAGCTTCAAGTACCTTGGCAGCACCATATCAAGTGATGGGTCCTTGGACAAGGAGATTGATGCAAGGATCTGTAAAGCCAGCCAGGCACTTGGTCGCTTGCACACTAAGGTGTTGAGTCACCACCACATCCGACTGTTGGTGTATAGAGCAGTCGTTCTCTCATCTCTCCTTTATGGATGTGAGACCTGGGCACTCTACAGGCGTCACATCAAAAAGTTGGAAGTTTTCTATATGCGCAGTCTCAGATCTATACTTCACATACGCTGGCAAGACCGGGTGTCAAACTTTGAGGTTCTGGAGAGAGCACAATCAACTAGCATCGAGGTGATGGTCATGCGAGCCCAGTTCCGGTGGGCTGGACATGTCATCCGCATGGATGAGTCAAGGATCCCTCGTCAGTTTCTTCACGGCGAGCTCTGTGAAGGTCAAAGACACCAGGGGCGCCCCCGCAAGCGCGACAAAGATTGCATCAAGGCTAACCTCCAGTCCTGTGGCATCCAACCAAAGGACCTCGAGAATACAGCGGCTAATAAAATCCAGTGGCGAACGCTCACGAGGACTGCCTGTTTTCGAAGAAAGCCAATGTCAACGCCTGCGGGACACTAGAGATAGACGCCATCAGGTGGCAGTACTGTCAGCATCAGGTACATCGAACTTCCCTTGTCCGACGTTCAAGAGACTATGTGCACCCAGAATTGGCCTATACAGCCACTTGAAGACACATGCCATTGATGATTAGCACATCAACGTCTCTGTTGGATACGACAGACTACTAAGATTACTGATACTAGCTTTTTATTCCAGATTTATTTAATTAACTGAATTTAATAGACACTTGTTACAGAATCTGACTCCTCACTGGGAGAGACACACACTGTACATAGGGACACTTGTTACACAGTCTGACTCCTCACTGGGAGACACACACTGTACACAGGGACACTTGTTACAGAGTCTGACTCCTCACTGGGAGAGACACACACTGTACATAGGGACACTTGTTACAGAGTCTGACTCCTCACTGGGAGACACACACTGTACATAGGGACACTTGTTACACAGTCTGACTCCTCACTGGGAGACACACTGTATACAGGGACACTTGTTACACAGTCTGACTCCTCACTGGGAGACACACACTGTATACAGGGACACTTGTTACACAGTCTGACTCCTCACTGGGAGAGACACACTGTACACAGGGACACTTGTTACACAGTCTGACTCCTCACTGGGAGACACACTGTACACAGGGACACTTGTTACAGAGTCTGACTCCTCACTGGGAGACACACACTGTACATAGGGACACTTATTACAGAGTCTGACTCCTCACTGGGAGACACACACACTGTACACAGGGACACTTGTTACAGAGTCTGACTCCTCACTAGGAGACACACACTGTACACAGGGACACTTGTTACAGAGTCTGACTCCTCACTAGGAGACACACACTGTACATAGGGACACTTGTTACACAGTCTGACTCCTCACTGGGAGACACACACTGTACACAGGGACACTTGTTACACAGTCTGACTCCTCACTGGGAGACACACTGTATACAGGGACACTTGTTACAGAGTGTGACTCCTCACTGGGAGACACACTGTACACAGGGACACTTGTTACAGAGTCTGACTCCTCACTGGGAGACACACTGTACACAGGGACACTTGTTACAGAGTCTGACTCCTCACTGGGAGACACACTGTACACAGGGACACTTGTTACAGAGTCTGACTCCTCACTGGGAGACACACTGTATACAGGGACACTTGTTACAGAGTCTGACTCCTCACTGGGAGACACACTGTACACAGGGACACTTGTTACAGAGTCTGACTCCTCACTGGGAGACACACTGTACACAGGGACACTTGTTACAGAGTCTGACTCCTCACTGGGAGACACACTGTACACAGGGACACTTGTTACAGAGTCTGACTCCTCACTGGGAGACACACACTGTACATAGGGACACTTATTACAGAGTCTGACCTCACTGGGTCACCCCGTCCCAAAGTAACTCCTTACAACTCAATTGGCCCTCATGCTAGCTGATGTAAAGGATTGCCTCTTCTCAGTCACTGCCTCTCATCCACCCATTTCAAAACAGCAGTCATCACCCCTCTCCTCAATAAGCCACCATCAAACCCTCTGTCTTCACTAGCTGCCACCCATCACCCACCTCCCTTTCCTCTCCAAGGTCCCAAACATCATGTTGTCTCCCACGCCCATGGCCATCTCTCCTGTAAGACCCTGCTTGAATAACTCCAATTCCCCTGCTTCCCCCCCACCCCCATCCAATAACCAAAGTCACAAACGACATTCTGTGTCTGGGAAAGTTATCTTTCTATTAAGTATAGAAGAACTCCACAAGACTGAATACTGAGAGCTAAAACTGATGTGACCTTAGTCTCTTTAATACAACTCCAGAGTGCCTAAGCAGCATGACAGGCAACCTTTTATACTCCCTTGCACTGCCTCCAACAGTTGCACCCTCTGGTGGCAAATTACAATGTTTACATACATAACACTTTCCTTCTTGAGCTCCCAGTAGCCTTTGACATGGTTGACCACATCATTCTCCTCCAACAATTCTGTTCCCTCGTTTCAGCCATCATTCCACTTTAGGACCTGGATTAGGGCATTGGGCCCCTCAAGCTTGTTCTGCCATTCAATTAGATCACAGCTAATCTGCAGCCCGACTCTCTCTACCTCCCTTTGATCCATAATCCCTTGATGCTCTTACACAAGAAAAATCTGCCGATCTCTGTCTTGAAAATTTCAATTGTTCCACAGCCTTTCGGGGAGAGAATTCTAGATTTTCACCACCCTTTGTGTGGAAAAAATATTTCCTGATTTCACTCTTTAATGGCCTAGCTCTAATTTTAAGGTTGTTCTGGATTCCTTCACCAGAAATAGCTCTGCTGTATATTTAATATAAACTAAAGGTTACAATCCTAAAGGGGGTGCATGATCAGAGAGACCTGGGGGTATATGTGCAGAAATCGTTGAAGGTGGCAGGGCAGGTTGAGAAAGCGGTTAAAAAAGCTTATGGGATCCTGGGCTTCGAATAGAGCAATAGAGTACAAAAGCATGGATATTATGATGAACCTGTATAAAACACTGGTTCGGCCCCAACTGGAGTACTGTGTCCAATTTTGGGCACCGCACTTTAGGAAGGATGTGAAGGCCTTAGAGAGGCTGAACAAAAGATTTACGAGAATGGTTCCAGGGATGAGGGACTTCAGTGACGTGCATAGACTGGAGAAGCTGGGGTTGTTCTCCTTGGAGCAGAGAAGGTTGAGAGGAGATTTGATCGAGGTGTTCAACATCATGAGGGGTCTGGACAGAGTAGATAGAGAGAAACTGCTCCCATTGGTGGAAGGGTCGAGAACCAGAGGTCACAGATTTAAGGCGATTGGCAGAAGAACCAAAGGCGACATAAGAATTTGTTTTGGTTACGCAGCGAGTGGTTAGGATCTGGAATGCGCTGCCTGAGAGGGTGTTGGAGGCTGACTCAATCACTGCTTTCAAAAGGGAGTTGGATAAGTACCTGAAAGAAAAAAAAAAATGCAGGGCTACGGGGAAAGGGCGGGGGAGTGGGACTGGCAGAGAGCCGGCACGGGCTCGACGGGCCGAATGGCCGCCTTCCATGCTGTAACCGTTCTGTGATCCTATGATATATATATATCAAACAGCAGACTGCCTACTTACATCTCCGTAACTGTCCCATAACTCTGCAATTTCTTTCTCCTTTAAAGTATTAACTTCAAGCCACTGCACTCATCATGTGTGACACAATTTGAGGCATTTCTGACGGGTATTATAATAAAGTGTTATACCGGTATTTTCTATAATATTTCACACTTTCTTTGTTATTCTGTCCCATTTAAAACTGTTACCCTGGTGGCTGAATTTTCCATTCCCTGTTGTATTGGTGACAGACCCTCGTGAGATCCTCAGCTTTAGCCGTCACTCCACAGATTGGATAAGCTGGGGTTGTTTTCCTTTGGAACAGAGGGGTTTGAGGGGAGACCCGATTGAAATGTATAAAATTAAAAGGGGCCTAGATAGAGTGGATAGAAAGGGCCTATTTCCCTTAGCAGAGGGGGTCAAGTGTAATGTATGTACATAAGGTCTGCCCACCTCCAGGGGGCACTACCGTTGGAGGTCCTAGGGTCATAGGTACTTGTGCTGGGCCCAGTACATAACCTGAACTTCACCTTTGTATCTTCACTTCTGGAAGCCATTGAAGACTGACCAGGTTACACCCAGTCACCGGCTCACAGTACGGAGCTCATTGTATCATTTCATTCACCACATCAACAACCAGAGGGCATAAATTTAAAGTAATTTGCAAGAGGTTTAGAGGGACTTGAGGAGAATCATTTTCACCCAGAGGGTGGTGGGGGTCTGGAACTCACTGCCTGAAAGGGGGTTGCGGCAGAAACCCGGAGCGAGAGCTGGAAAGTGGGATTAGGTTGGGTCATTTTTTATCGACCGGCGCGGACACGATGGGTCGAAATGGCCTCCTTCCGTGCTGTAAATTTCTATGATTCTATCTCTGTTGTGGGGCTTTGGGGAAAGTAGATTTTTGTGCATCATGACAAGAAAACCAAATGTGTTTAAACAAGATGCTGCTCCGATTAAATTGTAGTGCTCTAGAAATGTAGCAGATATTTGGGATGTTAATGTGCCCATGTGCTTTACCAGTAAGACTGAAATGAGGTAATGTTTACACAGTGTTCCTACAGTACAGAATTGCCTGGCCGAGAGCATATATCATGATTTGCAATGCTACCTTCGGCAGGCAGGCAAATGGAATCTTGGCCTTTATTGCAAGGGGGATAGAGTATAAAAGCAGAGAAGTCCTGCTACAACTGTACAGGGTATTGGTGAGGCCACACCTGGAGTACTATGTACAGTTTTGGTCTCCGTATTTAAGGAAGGATATACTTGCATTGGAGGCAGTTCAGAGAAGGTTCACTAGGTTGATTCCGGAGATGAGGAGGTTGACTTATGAAGATAGGTTGAGTAGGTTGGGACTATACTCATTAGAGTTCAGAAGAATGAGAGGTGAACTTATTGAAACATATACAATAATGAGGGGGCTCGACAAGGTGGATGCAGAGAGGATATTTCCACTCATAGAGGAAACTAAAACTAGGGGACATAGTCTCAGAATAAGGGGCCGCCCATTTAAAACTGAGATGAGGAGGAATTTCTTCTCTCAGAGGGTTGTAAATCCGTGGAATTCTCTGCCCCAGAGAGCTGTGGAGGCTGGGTCATTGAATATATTTAAGGCGGAGATGGACAGATTTTCGAGTGCTAAGGGTGATTAGGAGCGGTGTCAGGGTTTACACGTTTCGTGATCAGGGCACAGCAAGATGCAACGGACTGAAATGGTTTAAAGGTAAATCTTTGGGACTGTTGGGTGGGAGAAAAGGGTGCCAGCCGAAGGCAGGTGGTGACTCATAACTGATTGATGCAATTTCAGGGGTCGGGAGCGAGACCCGATTAACATTAAGACAAAGGGTTTTGATACAATCAGGCAGCGAAGCCCATTAATTGACCGGAGGGGAAAACCAGTTCCCAATGGAGACTACAAGTCTGCGAAAACCCAGGACAGCAAAGGATCCCACAAGGCGTGCATTTTTGGATAACGGGGCACAAAAGATAAGGAGTTTCTCTTGCCCTGCCGATTCTGTGCACAGATTAGTGGTGAAAGCAACAGATAAACGAGGTGCGAAATGTGGCCATCCAAACCAATTATTACAGCCATCGAACTCATCCAAACGCATTAACTGGAAGCAGCCCAGCAGGAGACTTGTATAATCAAATGAATATATTAAGGAGCTAACAGAAGCGAGAAGGCGGGCAAGCAGAGAAGGCATGGAGCTAACGAAGCAAGCTCGAAGAGGAGCCAGAACCCACCATCTTCCCTAGCTCCAGGGGCCTACAGACGACAGCAGCAGCAACTTGCTGGATGGGTGATTGTATGTCTTTATTCAATCTCTAAGAAGTCTTATTCTGTAATTTTTAGTTAGTTTATTACACAAAAAAAACAACAGTTGGGTTTAAGCCTAAACTTTGCATCACGTGGAGTCCTTCCTGCAATTCCTGAGGTCTATGAACCAAAGTAGAGTGGAAAACAAACACCCTACAGCGGGCAGGGAAGTGGAACTGAGTCCATGATCAGATCAGCTATGTTATTAAATGGCGGAGCAGGCTCGAGGGGTCAAATGGTCTACTCGTCCCTGAGTTCCCACATAGCACAGTAGGAGCATAACACATGTCCGAGCTCTCCTGCTATGACTTAACCCCTAGATTAACTTAGTTTGGCAACAACAATGATAAAGGTTACCTACTGATCGGGAAAAGAAAAAGAAAAACTGCTCACCAATCACTTACCCCCTTGGTTGTGACGTCACCTTTCGATTTCTTTCTACTTCTTTGTGTACCTTCTGCGCCTGCTGCAGCTGCACCAGCTGGGCCTTTATAGGCCTCACCGACGCTGCTGCTCTGCCTCTCCGACTTCCGCCGATCCCCGGACTCCCGCTGGGCCTTTATAGGCCTCACCGACGCTGCTGCTCTGCCTCTCCGACTGCCGCCGATCCCCGGACTCCGGCTGGGCCATAATAGGCCTCACCAATGCTGCTGCTCTGCCTCTCCGACTGCCGCCGATCCCCGGACTCCCGCTGGGCCTTTATAGGCCTCACCGATGCTGCTGCTCTGCCTCTCCGACTGCCGCCGATCCCCGGACTCCCGCTGGGCCTTTATAGGCCTCACCAATGCTGATGCTCTGCCTCTCCGACTGCCGCCGATCCCCGGACTCCCGCTGGGCCTTTATAGGCCTCACCGATGCTGCTGCTCTGCCTCTCCGACTGCCGCCGATCCCCGGACTCCCGCTGGGCCTTTATAGGCCTCACCGATGCTGCTGCTCTGCCTCTCCGACTGCCGCCGATCCCCGGACTCCCGCTGGGCCTTTATGGGCTTCACCGATGCTGCTGCTCTGCCTCTCCGACTGCCGCCGATCCCCGGACTCCCGCTGGGCCTTTATAGGCCTCACCGATGCTGCTGCTCTGCCTCTCCGACTGCCGCTGATCCCCGGACTCCCGCTGGGCCTTTATAGGCCTCACCGATGCTGCTGCTCTGCCTCTCCGACTGCCGCTGATCCCCGGACTCCCGCTGGGCCTTTATAGGCCTCACCGATGCTGCTGCTCTGCCTCTCCGACTGCCGCCGATCCCCGGACTCCCGCTGGGCCTTTATAGGCCTCACCGATGCTGCTGCTCTGCCTGTCCGACTGCCGCCGATCCCCGGACTCCCGCTGGGCCTTTATAGGCCTCACCGATGCTGCTGCTCTGCCTCTCCGACTGCCGCCGATCCCCGGACTCCCGCTGGGCCTTTATGGGCCTCACCGATGCTGCTGCTCTGCCTCTCTGACTGCCGCCGATCCCTGGACTCCTGCTGGGTGATGTGTAATGAGAAAGGACTAATTATCAATCTTGTTGTGCGAGGCCCCTTGGGGAAGAGTGACCATAATATGGTAGAATTCCTTATTAAGATGGAGAGTAACACAGTTAATTCAGAGACTAGGGTCCTGAACTTAAGGAAAGGTAACTTCGATGGTATGAGACGTGAATTGGCTAGAATAGACTGGCAAATGATACTTAGAGGGTTGACTGTGGATAGGCAATGGCAAACATTTAAAGATCACATGGATGAACTTCGACAATTGTATATCCCTGTGAGGAGTAAAAATAAAACAGGGAAGGTGGCTCAACTGTAGCTAACAAGGGAAATTAAGGATAGTGTTAAATCCAAGGAAGAGGCATATAAATTGGCCAGAAAAAGCAGCAAACCTGAGGACTTGGAGAAATTTAGAATCCAGCAAAGGAGGACAAAGGGTTTAATTAGGAGGGGGAAAATAGAGTACGAGAGGAAACTTGCCGGGAACATAAATACTTACTGCAAAAGCTTCTATAGATATGTGAGGAGAAAAAGATTAGTGAAGCCAAATGTAGGTCCCTTGCAGACAGATTCAGGTGAATTTATAATGGGGAACAAAGAACTGGCAGACCAGTTGAACAAATACTTTGGTTCTGTCTTCACGAAGGAAGACACAAATAACCTTCCAGAAGTACTAGGGGACCGAGGGTCAAGTGAGAAGGAGGAACTGAAGAAAATCCTTATTAGGCGGGAAATTGTGTTAGGGCAATTGATGGGATTGAAGGCTGATAAATCCCCAGGGCCTAATAGTCTGCATCCCAGAGTACTTAAGGAAGTGGCCCTAGAAATAGTGGATGCATTGGTGATCATCTTCCAACAGTCTATCGACTCTGGATCAGTTCCTATGGACTGGAGGGTAGCTAATGTAACGCCACTTTTTAAAAGAGGAGGGAGAGAGAAAACGGATAATTATAGACTGTTGGAATCAATTATTAAAGATGAAATAACAACGCATTTGGAAAGCAGTGACAGGATCGGTCCAAGTCAACATGGATTTATGAAAGGGAAATCATGCTTGACAAATCTGCTGGAATTTTTTGAGGATGTAATTAGTAGAGTGGACAAGGGAGAACCAGTGGATGTGGTATATTTGGACTTTCAAAAGGCTTTTGACAAGGTCCCACACAAGAGATTGGGGTGCAAAATTAAAGCACATGGTATTGGGGTAATGTACTGACGTGGATAGAGAACTGGTTGGCAGACAGGAAGCAGAGAGTCGGGATAAATGGGTCCTTTTCAGAATGGCAGACAGTGACTAGGGGGGTGCCGCAGGGCTCAGTGCTGAGACCCCAGCTATTTACAATACACATTAATGATTTAGATAAAGGAATTGAGTGTAATATCTCAAAGTTTGCAGATGACACCAAACTGGGTGGAGGTGTGAGCTGTGAGGAGGACGCTAAGAGGCTGCAGGGTGACTTGGACAGGTTAGGTGAGTGGGCAAATACATGGCAGATGCAGTATAATGTGGATAACTGTGAGGTTATCTACTTTGGTGCAAAAACACGAAGGCAGAATATTATCTGAATGGTGGCAGATTAGGAAAAGGGAAGGTGCAACGAGACCTGGGTGTCATGGTTGATCAGTCATTGAAAGTTGGCATGCAGGTACAGCAGGTGGTGAAGAAGGCAAATGGCATGTTGGCCTTCATAGCTAGCGGATTTGAGTATAGGAGCAGGGAGGTCTTACTGCAGTTGTACAGGGCCTTAGTGAGGCCTCACCTGGAATATTGTGTTCAGTTTTGGTCTCCTAATCTGAGGAAGGAAGTTCTTGCTATTGAATGAATGCAGCGAAGGTTCACCAGACTGATTTCCGGGATGGCTGGACTGACATATGAGGACAGACTGGATCGACTGGGCCTTTATTCTCTGGAGTTTAGAAGGAATCGAGGGGATCTCATAGAAATATATAAAATTCTGACAGGACTGGACAGTTTAGATGCAGGAAGAATGTTCCCGATGTTGGGGAAGTACAAAACCAGGGGACACAGTCTAAGGATAAGGGGTAAGCCATTTAGGACCGAGATGAGGAGAAACTTCTTCACTCAGAGAGTTGTTAACCTGTGGAATTCCCTACCATAGAGAGTTGTTGATGCCAGTTCGTTGGATATATATAAGAGGGAGTTAGATATGGCCCTTACAGCTAAAGGGATCAAGGGGTATGGAGAGAAAGCAGGAAAGGGTTACTGAGGTGAATGATCAGCCATGATCTTATCGAATGGCGGTGCAGGCTCGAAGGGCCGAATGGCCTACTCCTGCACCTATTTTCTATGTTTCTATGTTTCTACTCCTGCTCCTATTTCTTGTGTTCACCCCCATCCCCCGACTCTTGATTTTCCAATCATGAGGGAGGGGCAGGGGGAGCACTGGGGTTTACTTCCCCAATTGATTGCAGCAGTGTTATCCCCGGTGTCCTGGCTAATATTTTTCCCTCAATTAATATCACAAAAACTTCTCTCTATCTCTCTCTCTTTCTCTCTCTCTTTCCCTTTCTCTCTCTTTCTCTCTCTCTCTGTCTCTCTCTCTGTCTCTGTCTCCCCCTCTGTCTCTCCCTCTGTCTCTGTCACTCCTGCTGCTCTCTCCCTCCCTCCCTCTCCCTCTGTCTTTCCCTCTCTCTCTGTCTCTCCATCTGTCTCTCCCTCTCCCTCTCCCTCTGTCTTGCCCTCTGTCTTCCCTCTGTCTCGCCCTCTCACTCTACCTCTCTCCCTCTCCCTCTGTCTTTCCGTCTCCCTCTGTCTCTCCCTCTGCTCTCTCCCTCTCTCCCTCTGTCTTGCCCTCTGTCTTGCCCTCTGTCTCGCCCTCTCTTTCTCCCTCTCACTCTCTATCTCTCCCCGACCAGTGCTCCCTATCTGAAATGCCCCTGTTGGCCGGAGACCCATGATCAGGGAATCCGCCCCAAGTGTGCGTTTCTAGTGAGCAGTCCTTCATACCAGGAAATTGCAAAAGAAAATGGTGCTTATTTCAACGCACTGTGCAACTTCCTTTATCGTAGAGCCTTAAATTTCTCTGTTCTGGTGGCGGGTCGGGCTGGGGTCACAACACTGCAGCAAGTTGGGTGTGGGGGGTGCAAGGAAATTTTACCGCTATCCATGCCGGGTGTCGCAGAAAGAGGCAGGACCATTGGAATTGCACCACCCTCCAGAAATCCTGCCAATTCCACCTCCCTTACTCCCCTGATAAAATGAACTTGCAACAGTCCACACTAAGTTTTTCGTAGGATCGAGTTCACAGCACAGAACTTCCTCTATCCAGATGTCTGCACTCTTCAAATTCTGCCCTCTTGACCATCCCTGATTATAATCGCTCAACCATTGGCGGCAGCTATCTGAGCCCTAAGCTCTGGAACTCCCTCCCTAAACCTCTCCGCCTCTTTACCTCTCTCTCCTCCTTTAAGATACTCCATAAAACCTACCTCTTTGACCAAGCTGTTCGTCACCTGTCCTAACATCTCCTTATGTAGCTCGGTGACACATTTTGCACCTGGAATATTGTGTTCAGTTTTGGTCTCCTAATCTGAGGAAGGACGTTCTTGCAATTGAGGGAGTGCAGCGAAAGTTCATCAGACTGATTCCCGGGATGGCAGGACTGACATATGAGGAGAGACTGGATCAACTGGGCTTGTATCCACTGGAGTTATAATGAGAGGGGATCTCATAGAAATATATAAAATTCTGACAGGCTTGGACAGGTTAGATGCAGGAAGAATGTTTCCGATGTTGGGGAAGTCCAGAACCAGGGGTCACAGTCTAAGAATAAGGGGTAAGCCATTTGGGACCGAGATGAGGAGAAACTTCTTCACTGAGAGTGGCTGACCTGTGGAGTCCTCTACCGCAGAAAGTTGTTGATGCCAGTTCGTTAGATATATTCAAAGGGAGTTAGATATGGCCCTTACGGCAAAAGGGATCAAAGGGTATGGAGAGAAAGCATGAATGGGGTACTGAGGTTGAATGATCAGCCATGATCTTATTTAATGGTGGTGCAGGCTCGAAGGGCCGAATGGCTTGCTCCTGCACCTAATTTCTATCTTTCTATCTTTCGAAAACTTTCCTATCAAGCGCCTTGGGACATTTTACTATGTTACACGAGCTATATAAGTATTAGTAGCTTCAGTAGTTCAGCCATAAATAGCAATCTAGCTAAACGAGGCAGGGTTGGAAAAACCATGCGGAACTCACCTCCGAGCTCCCAGCAGCTGAGGCTCCCCATTGGCAGCACAAAGTCAAAGAATTCCCCTCTTGTCACAATGGCAAACACTCCCGCATGGGATAGATGGTGTCAGCTGTGGCTCAGTGGGCAGTACTCTCACCTCTGAGTCAGAAGGTTGTGGGTTCAAGTCCCACTCCAGAGACTTCAACGCAAAAAATCCAGGCCGACACTCCCAGTGCAGTACTGAGGAAGTGCCGCACTGTCAGAGGTGCCATCCTTCAGATAAAATGTTAAACCGAGGCGCACTCTCGCTCTCTCCTGCGACAATGTTTAAACCAACAAAAAAAAACCACATGATCTGGTCATTATCACAGTGCTGTTTGCGGGAGCTTGCTTTGCTCACGTTGGCTGCCGTGTTTCCAAAGTGACTACATCTCATTGGCTGGGAAGTGCTTTAGGATGTCACGAAAGGCACTACAGAAATGCAGGTTCTTTCTGCCTCATTATGATAACATTCTGATGTTTCCTCCTCTGCCCCTGTTCCCCCTGCTCCCACCCTCCGCCATCTCGCAAGATTCTGGAAGTTACTAGTTGTAATGTATGCACCTGTGAGGATGCTTAAAGGATTATAGAGCTGCTGGCTCTTACATCCGGTCCAGGGTGTCCTTGGAGATGGAGCACGCGGTGTCCACCGGTACGCTCGCGGCCTTCCGCGAGAGGTGGGCACCGGAGGGACTGGAGTGCATCATCACGCCCGGCAACCAAATTTTAATTTGATTTTATGTTTTAAAGTTTAATTTGTTTTAATTGCCGGTGCTTTTAGTGTCCCCTTCCCTTTTATAGGGGGCACCGGAGAAATTGTGATTTTAGTGCCTAAAGAAAAAAAAAAAGAAAAAAAAACACAAAAAAAAACAAAAAAAAGGAAAAAAAGGGCCTTGTAAATGTCTGGAGTGTCACCCAGGTCGGGTGGCACCATTTAATGTTTTATGTTTTGCAGGTGAACTCCAAAAAGAGTTATAGAGCTGCTGAGAATTCCTCATCAGCGCCAAGCCCCAAAACTTCCCTTGGGAGCCGGCGCCTCACAACTTGAGCCTCCTCCGGGAAATCCCCTCCATGCCTTTCAGTTCTGCGCGGAGGGAATTCCTGTACAGGCTGCTCTTGCACAATCTCCACTTTGCCATCCTCGTCTGCCGTCCGGACACACCATGGCGCACCACCTTGTCGTCCAGAGGAGGTGGGGGTCTCCAATGGAGAGCACTCTATGTGGGAGTCCTCCCTCTATTTATTGGGGACTTGGCCTGGAGGGTGTTGCACAGAGCAGTCCCGTGCAATAAGCTTTTAAGTCGCTTCTCTACTGCAGAGAGTTGTTGATGCCAGTTCATTGGATATATTCAAGAAGGAGTTAGACATGGCCCTTACAGCTAAAGGGATCAAGGGGTAAGGAGAGAAAGCAGGAAAGGGCTACTGAAGGAATGATCAGCCATGATCTTATTGAATGGTGGTGCAAGCTCGAAGGGCCGAATGGCCGATTTCTGCACCTATTTTCTATGTTTCTTTGTTTCTATGTTTCATGGGCTCCCAGGCCGCCTGCAATTTCTGTGGCCTGGAGGAGTCCGTGTTCCATGTGTATGTTGTATGTGTGAGGTTGCAGCCCCCTATTCCATTATTTGAAGGGGCTGCTCCTCAAATTCTGTTTGCGCTCCAGTCCCACGCTCCTGATCTTTGGGCACCCTGTGCGGAGGGGAGCGGGCAGGTCAGAAGGCCTCCTCGTAGGACTGCTCCTGGGCCTGGCCAAAGGGCCATTAGCCGGTCCAGGCAGCCGGCGGTCGAGGGGGTCGTTCAGCCCGACTGCCTGCCTCTCTTCCGCGGTTATGTCCGAGCCAGGGTGTCCCTGGAGTTGGAGCACGCGGTGTCCACCGGTACGCTCACGGCCTTCCGCGAGAGGTGGGCGCCGGAGGGACTGGAGTGCATCATCACCCCCGGCAACCAAATTTTAATTTGACCGTTTATTGTCAAAAAAGTTTAATTTATTAATTTATTGGCTCTGGTGCCCCTTTAATCAGGGGGCACTTGATTTATAGTTGACAAATCTTCTGGAATTTTTTGAGGATGTAACTAGTAGAGTGGACAAGGGAGAACCAGTGGATGTGGTGTATTTGGATTTTCAAAAGGCTTTTGACAAGGTCCCACACAAGAGATTGGTGTGCCAAATCAAAGCACATGATATTGGGGTAATGTACTGACGTGGATAGAGAACTGGTTGGCAGACAGGAAGCAGAGAGTCGGGATAAATGGGTCCTTTTCAGAATGGCAGACAGTGACTAGGGGGGTGCCGCAGGGCTCAGTGCTGAGACCCCAGCTATTTACAATACACATTAATGATTTAGATGAAGGAATTGAGTGTAATATCTCCAAGTTTGCAGATGACACCAAACTGCAGCTGTACAGGGCCTTGGTGAGGCCTCACCTGGAATATTGTGTCCAGTTTTGGTCTCCTAATCTGAGGAAGGATGTTCTTGCTATTGAGGGAGTGCAGCGAAGGTTCACCAGACTGATTCCCGGGATGGCAGAACTGACATATGAGGAGAGACTGGATCAATTGGGCCTTTATACATTGGAGTTTCGAAGGATGAGAGGGGATCTCATAGAAACATATAAGATTCTGACGGGACAGGTTAGATGCGGGTAGAATGTTCCCGATGTTGGGGAAGTTCAGAACCAGGGGACACAGTCTTACGATAAGGGGCAGGCCATTTAGGACCGAGATGAGGAGAAACTTCTTCACTCAGAGAGCTGTTAACCTGTGGAATTCCCTGACGCAGAGAGTTGTTGATGCCAGTTCATTGGATATATTCAACAGGGAGTTAGATATGGCCCTTACGGCTAAAGGGATCAAGGGGTATGGAGAGAAAACAGGAAAGAGGTACAGAGGAAATGATCAGCCATGATCATATTGAATGGTGGTGCAGGCTCGAAGGGCCGAATGGCCTACTCCTGCACCCATTTTCTATGTTTTTATGTTTCTATGTTTACATTAACATAGTTCTAGAGCTGTTGAGTAGGGAGTGGCTTGGCCAGTTACGTGATGTTCACAAGACTCAATAAAACCCCAGCCAGTTGGGTCAGGGCGATCCACGATGGGGCAGGTGGTTGTGAGCCTGGTGGATGAACTGGTAATTTGTGGTGTGATTGTTAAACCTTTGCTAACAAACAACTAGTTCTTCATAGCAATGTGTTGCTATGAATTCTTAAGCAAAGAACCCATGCAGCAAAAACATTACACTAGGTGCAGGCTCGAAGGGCCGAATAGCCTACTCCTGCACCTATTTTCTATATTTCTAGTGAAACACAAAATGGCGGAGACCCAGTGTCTCGTGTCTCCACCCCTCTGCGCCTGGTTCATGAGCGTAACCTGGGTGCATTGAAAAGAAAACTCTCTCCAAGTGTTCGATACCTCGAGTCTCGTCTCCGAACGCATGCAGAAAACAAGCGCAGGCAGCGGAAGGAGCGTGCGGCAAACCAGACTCCCCACCCACCCTTTCCTTCAACCACTGTCTGTCCCACCTGTGACAGAGACTGTAATTCCCGTATTGGACTGTTCAGTCACCTGAGAACTCACTTTTAGAGTGGAAGCAAGTCTTCCTCGATTCCGAGGGACTGCCTATGATGAGTTCAGCGCTGACGCCCCTCACCTGAAAGAGAAGATATTCATGTACAATTAGAGTAAAGAGAGGTAATTTGTGTGGGGGGGAAAAAAATCCGAATTACTTAATGATGACTTTCATAACTAATCAAGGTTTGAGTGAACAATGCTCAACAGCGTTATCCTTGATATAATTATAAAACTCTAATCAGAATAACTTGCACATTCTGACAGTGAAGCGTGGCTTCCAAGGCAATCAGTTTTGAGTAGGATTGGCACTTTGGGACGTATCTTTGAGCCTTTATATCTTCCAAGAAGTGTCTCAAGTTAACAATTAGGCTGATTGGGAACATGGTACACTTGCCAGCACTTCTGAGAAACTGGAAAGCCAATTTTTATGTTTAAAGTGCCAGTTATTCCGTGCTGGAGCCCGTGTCTGAGTCCAAGTCGGAGTTGGAATCATTTGGGTTCCTCTGATTGTTGCCGGTCAGCCGCTTGGCCGTTCCCGGTCTGACCGACAGTGAGAGGTGGAATGTTGTGCGGTCTGTAGAAGGCAGCTGTAACGCACGCGCCTGATGAGACGGAGGTTGAGATGTCGCTCGGTGCAGAGGCCGACGGAATACAGCGTTGAAGATATTGCGCTGGGTGGGCAGTGGAGATTGGGAATTTTAAATGAGAGACGAGAGAGGGATGGAACAAGGTGAGATGCTCACGGGAGGAAAAGATGTAGGTGGACAGACCAAGATGTGATTTTGTGATCAGACCAACACTGCCACCGTGGCGATTTGGGCGGGGCAAGGGGGCGGAAGGTATGGCCAGGCGGGGAGACTTCATTTAAGGGAGAGGTGTCATCACCCCTCAGCGAACCTTCCGTCAAGGCCATGATGTCGGTGCAAGGGTCTCGATCACAAGCGAATGGACATTCTGGAGGGAGATGCTGAGAGGGGCAGTGATAGCTGAACCATTGGCAGATTCCAGAGAATCAGCTTTGGGAGGGGTGAGTGGGACGGGAAGGAGGACGCATAGATTAGCCCCCAGTGGGCGCACTGGGCGGGAGGGTCGGCCAGAGAGTAGGGGGAGTTGGGGTTGCTGCTCGTAAGGAGGCCGTGACGAGTGCTTCAATGGGTCCTTCGGAGGATATCGAGCCCGGTGGAAATAATTTAGGTTTGGATGCTGTAATGTATACACCTGTGAGTACTCTCATGGCCTTCCGCGAGATATGGGCACTGGAGGGACTGGAGTGCATCATCACCCCTGGCAACCAAATTTTAATTTGATTAAAGGTTTTTCATTACAGTTTTAAATTGTTTATTTGTGGGTTCTAGTGCCAAAAGGGGCACTTGTTTAAGGTTCTACTAAAATAGTTGTGGAGCTGTTGCACTGTGAGTGGCTTAGCCAGTCACGTGATGTTCACAAGACTCAATAAAACCCCAGCCAGTTGGTTTCAGGGGATCCACGATGAGGTATGCAGTTGTGAGCCTAGTGGATGTACTGGTAATGTGTAGTGTGATTGTTCAACCTTTTGCTAATAAACCAACTAGTTCTCAATAGCAATGTGTTGCTATGAATTCTTAAGCAAAGAACCCATGCAGCAAATACATTACAGCTGCCGACAGCGAGATGAGTCCGGGAGGGAGGGGCCAGGAGGGTCTCGTGACGAGTCTGCGACCACTGAGCCACCGTTAACACCAAACTGTAATGAGTTTGGTGAAAAGAAGGAAGGTGCATTTCTGTAGCGCCATGGGACGTCCCAAAGTGCTTTACAGCCCAATGATGAACCTTGTCTGAAGTGTAGTCACTGTTGTACAATGGAGGGAAAAGCAGCAGCCAATGTGTGCACGGCAAGATCCCACAAACCGCAATGAGCCACTGACCAGATGATCTGTCCTGTCCTCGTGGTGTCGGTTGAGAGATAAATATTGGTCAGAGCATCGGGAAGAATTCCTTTTGATCTTCTTTGAAATGGTGGCCATGGGATCTTTTGCGTCCACCTGAGAGGGGCAGACGGGGCCTCGGTTTATGAGACCTCCGGCAGTGAAAGGGTTATTTTAAGATGTGATTTCCACTGCTACAGCTCATAAGAATTAGGAGCAGGATTCGGCCCCTCGATCCTGCTCCGCCATTCAATGAGATCATGGCTGATCTTCGACCTCAACTCCACTTTCCCGGTGAATCTCCATATCCCTTGATTCCCTCAATATCCAAAAAGCAATCAGTCTCTGTCTTGAATATACTCAATGACTGAGCCTCCACAGCCCTCGGGAGGTGGGGGTGTGGGGAGGGAGTGGGGGCAGAGAATTCGACCTCTGTGTGAAGAAGTTTCTCCCCATCTCAGTCCTAAAATACTCAGCAGTTTGTAAGGATACCACCAACGATGTCTCCTCAAGATCCTGCAAATCCCCTGGGAGGACAGTCACACAAATGTTAGCGTCCTCGACCAGGCCAACATCCCCAGCAACGAAGCACTGACCACACTCAACCAGCTCCGTTGGGCGGGCCACATTGTTCTCATGCCCGACGCAAGACTCCGAAAGCCAAGCGCTCTACTCGGAACTCCTACGCGGCAGACGATTCCCAGATGGGCAGAGGAAACGTTACAAGGACACCCTCAAAGCCTCCCTGATAAAGTGCAACATCCCCACCGACACCTGGGAGTCCCCCTGACCAAAGACCGCCCTAAGTGGAGGAAGAGCATCCGGGAGGGCGCTGAGCACCTCGAGTCTCGTCGCCGAGAGCATGCAGAAACCAAGCGCAGGCAGCGGAAGGAGCGTGCGGCAAACCAGACTCCCCACCCACCCTTTCCCTCAACCACTGTCTGTCCCACCTGTGACAGAGACTGTAATTCCCATATTGGACTGTTCAGTCACCTGAGAACTCACTTTTAGAGTGGAAGCAAGTCTTCCCTCGATTCCGAAGGACTGCCTATGATGATGACACTCCCAAATGCTTCTTCAAGTCACGCAAGTATAGCAGAAAGGTTCACGATGTAGTTACCGGATGAATAAAAAATGAAACTTTCACCTATTTTAATTTGTTAATATTTTCCCCTTATATTTGTGACGGAGTGGTGTGGAGCTTGCTTGAAAGCGGTGACTGCCTGGGTCGTCTTGATGGCACAATCACAGCGGGAAGCGACTGTGCCCAAGTGCAAACAGCCACAGAAATCTGACGCTGTATCTTTCTGCTCAACAGTAACGTTCTCTCTTCACTTTTTAAAATTCCCGTTTTGTTAAGCCGGCGGTTTATAAAACAAACACTGAAAAGAAAAAGGATGTCTGGGAGCCTCCGAATGTGTTTGCACTTAATTTCCCTTTACCTGTGAAAGGATGAGAGAACTTTTAGGATAATGCATCAAAAATTGATTTTCTACACTCTGATGTGTGCAAAAAAGGCAATGGTTTGAATTATTTCAACAGCCCCCGGCTAACTGTTACAAATAAGTCCTCGCCAACAAAACTCTGCCCACAGTAAGCCTTACTGAATGTGTCCCTTTCATGATTAGAACTAACAATGTGGCTGTTCACGGGATCTACCTTTTGATGTGTATACCAGTTCGCCCGGTTAAAATGTTTGCAACAGATTTCAGCTAATGGTCGTCGCAATTGGCCGCGCTAGCCTACAAAGGGCTATCCAGCCTAATCCCACTTTCCAGCTCTTGGTCCGTAGCCCTGTAGGTTACGGCACTTCAAGTGCACATCCAAGTACTTTTTAAATGTGGTGAGGGTTTCTGCCTCTACCACCCTTCCAGGCAGTGAGTTCCAGACCCCCACCACTCTCTGGGTGAAGAACTTTCCCCTCAAATCCCCTCTAAACCTCCCCCCAATTACTTTAAATCTGTGGTCCCTGGTTGTTGACCCCTCTGCTAAGGGACATAGGTCCTTTCTATCCACTCTATAATAACATAAGAACATAAGAATTAGGAACAGGAGTAGGCCATCTAGCCCCTCGAGCCTGCTCCGCCATTCAACAAGATCATGACTGATCTGGTCGTGGACTATCTAGGTCCCTCATAATTTTATACACCTCAGTCAAGTTCCCCTCAACCTCCTCTGTTCTAGAGAAAACAACCCCAGCCTATCTAATCTTTCCTCAGCACTAAAATTCTCCAGTCCTGGCAACAACCTCGTAAATCTCCTCTGTACCCTCTCTGGTGCAATCACATCTTTCCTGTAATGTGGTGACCAGAACTGTACGCAGTGCTCCAGCTGTGACCTCGGTTATCTGGTAATTTTCTCATTGTTGTTTGTGGGAGCATGCTGTTCACAACTTGGCTGCTGCATTTACTGCATTACAACAGTGACTGTAAACCAGCTGTCCCATGTGTAATGTATGTACCTCTGAGGATGCTCACGGGTTTGTAGAGCTGTTGCATTGTGAGTGGCTTAGCAATGTTCACAAGACTCAATAAAACCTTAGCCAGTTGGGTCTAGGTCATCCACGATGAGGTATGCAGTTGTGAGCCTGGTGGATGAACTGGTAATGTGTAGTGTGATTGTTAAACCTGTGTTAGGGTTAATAGCAATATTAGTTCTTAATAGCAATGTGTTGCTATGGATTCTTAAGCAAAGAACCCATGAAGCAAATACATTACAACATACTCTGGACACCCAAAGTGTTTCACATTCAGGGATTTATTTTTTTTTGTGGTCGCTGCTGTTATGAGAATGTCAGTGGCTGTGGAAGTGTGAGAGAAGGGCATCCAGAAGAATTCTTTAGTTCTTCATAACGTACAAATCGTTCAGAACAATTCTAATTGAGAATTTGCCTAAAAACATAAAAAGCTGGATACATTCAATGGGTCAAGCAACATAAGAACATAAGAAATAGGAGCAGGAGTAGGCCACATGGCCCCTCGAGCCTGCTCCGCCATTCAATAAGATCGTGGCTGATCTGATCATGGACTCAGCTCCACTTCCCTGCCCGCTCCCCATAACCCCTTATCCCCTTATCGTTTAAGAAACTGTCTATTTCTGTCTTAAATTTATTCAATGTCCCAGCTTCCACAGCTCTCTGAGGCAGAGAATTCCACAGATTTACAACCCTCTGAGAGAAGAAATTTCTCCTCATCTCCGTCTTAAGTGGGCGGCCTCTTATTCTAAGATTATGCCCTCTAGTTCTAGTCTCCCCCATCAGTGGAAACATCCTCTCTGCATCCACCTTGTCAAGCCCCCTCATAATCTTATACGTTTCGATAAGATCACCTCTCATTCTTCCGAATTCCAATGAGTAGAGACCCAACCTACTCAACCTTTCCTCATAAGTCAACCCCTTCATCTCCGGAATCAACCTAGTGAACCTTCTCTGAACTGCCTCCAAAGCAAGAATATCCTTTCTTAAATATGGAAACCAAAACTGCTCGCAGTATTCAAGATGTGGCCTCACCAATACCCTGTATAGCTGTAGCAAGACTTCCTTGCTTTTAAACTCCATCCCCTTTGCAATAAAGGCCAAGATTCCATTGGCCTTCCTGATCACTTGCTGTACCTGCATACCATGTTTGTGTTTCATGCACAAGTACCCCCAGGTCCCGCTGTACTGCAGCACTTTGCAATCTTTCTCCATTTAAATAATAACTTTCTCTTTGATTTTTTTTCTGCCAAAGTGCATGACCTCACACTTTCCAACATTATACTCCATTTGTTAAATTTTTGTCCACTCACTTAGCCTGTCTATGTCCTTTTGCAGATTTCTGTGTCCTCCTCACACATTGCTTTTCCTCCCATCTTTGTTTCATCAGCAAACTTGGCTATGTTACACTCAGTCCCTTCTTCCAAGTCGTTAATATAGATTGTAAATAGTTGGGGTCCCAGCACTGATCCCTGTGGCACCCCACTAGTTACTGGTTGCCAACCAGAGAATGAACCATTTATCCCGATTCTCTGTTCTCTGTTAGTTAGCCAATCCTCTCTCCATGCTAATATATTACCCCCAATCCTGTGAACTTTTATCTTCTCCACTATCCTTTTATGTGGCACATTGTCAAATACCTTCTGGAAGTCCAAATACACTACATCCACTGGTTCCCCTTTATCCACCCTGTTCATTATACCCTCAAAGAACTCCAGAAAATTTGTCAAACATGACTTCCCCTTCATAAATTCGTGCTGACTCTGCCTGACCGAATTTTGCTTTTCCAAATGTCCTGTTACTGCTTCTTTAATAATGGACTCCAACATTTTCCCAACCACAGATGTTAGGCTAACTGGTCTATAGTTTCCTGCTTTTTGCCTGTCTCCTTTTTTAAATAGGGGCATCACATTTGCAATTTTCCAATCTGCTGGGACCTCCCCAGAATCCAGAGAATTTTGGTAAATTACAACCAATGCATCCACAATCCGTGCCGCTACTTCTCTTAAGACCCTAGCATGCAAGCCATCAGGTCCAGGGAATTTATCTGCCTTTAGTCCCATTATCTTACTGAGTACCACCTCCTTAGTGATTGTGATTGTGTTAAGTTCCATCCCCCCTGCCCCCCCATAGCCCCTTGACTATCCACTGTTGGAATATTGTTGGTGTCCTCTATAGTAAAGACTGATACAAAATATTTGTTCAGAGTTTCTGCCATCTCCATGTTCCCCATTACTAATTCCCTGGTCTTGTCCTCTAAGGGACTAACATTTACTTTAGCCATTCTTTTCTTTTTTATATACCTGTAGAAACTCTTGCTATCTGTGGAGAGAGGGAGAAACAGATTTAACGTTTCAGGTCGATGACCTTTCGTCAGAACTGGGAGAAGATAGAGGTAACGATAAAGGAGTCGAGGGTTAAGGGGAGCGGGCGGGGAAGTGGAGTTGAGACCAGGATCAGGTCAGCCATGATTTTATTGAATGACGGAGCAGGCTCGAGGGGCCAAATGGCCGGCTCCTGCTCCTATTTCTTAAGTTCTTATGGTAACAGAACTTGGTGCAGCAGTGGCTAATTAATCCAACAAAGCCCCTTCCGTACAAGTTAGCGACTTCTAACTGCTCTGCAAAGTCCTTGAATGTGCTGTCTGCTCCCAAATCAGTGCCCATTTTTCCCGGAACACCGTGTTTGAATCCTTCCACTGCCACAGTACTGAAACAGCCGTCATCGAAAACACAAATGACATCCTGTGTGCGACGATGACAAAGTTAAAGGTCTGTGGCCTTGACCACACCATCCTCTTCCAATGCCTCTCCTCTCAGCTGGCTGGGTCTGCACTTGCCTGGTTCCATTCATGTCTCTAAGTTGGGCCCTTTTGCTTGCCTGACGTCCAGTAGAAATTTCCTCCAACTAAATATTGAGAAGACCGAAGCCATGGTCTTTGGTCCCCACGATAAAGTCCCATTCTCTGGCAACTGTCTGGGGCTGGACCAGACTGTTGCCAGCCACTGCATCATACTTGACCCCGATTGTGTATGTAGGCACCTTGTTAATGACTCCATGTGGCAGGGTATGGTACTTAAACTGTGTAGACTGTAGTCCTTTATTTGCAGCTCCTCGAGTGAGGACACCAAGCTGTGAGCTCCCTTTTATACTGGGTTACTTGCAGTGTGCAAGTAACCCTTAGGTCTCCAGCAGCAGCACCCTCTGGTGTACAGGTAAGGTGTGTACAGTGTAAAGGTACATTCAGTGTTACAGACATCATACAACAATACAAGCATGCATACATAACAACCCCCAACTGAGCTTCTGACCACATACCCGAGACGCCAGCAACACCAACTACTTCCATCTCCGTAACATCGCCCGCCTCCGCCCCTTGCCTCAGCTCATCCGCTGCTGAAACCTTCGTCCATGCCTTCGTTACCTCTCGACCTCCCATCGTCCAGCCTCCATAAACGCATGCTGATCCAAAGCTCTGCTGCCCATATTCTAACATGCACCAAATTCCATTCACCCTGTGCTCGCTGACTTACATTGGCTCCCAATCCAGCAACACCTCAATCTTAATACGCTCATCCAAATCCACTCCATGGCCTCGTCCTTCCCTAGTTCTGTAACCTCCTCCAGCTCTACAACCCTCCCAGATATCTGCGCTCCTCTAATTTTGGAATCTTGAGCATCCCCGATTTTAATCAGTGCTCCACCATTGGTGGCCGTGCCTTCAGCTGCCTGGGCCCCAAGCTCTGGAATTCTCCTCTCTCGTCTCTCTTCTCACTTTAAAACCTACCTCTTTGACAGGGCCGCATTAAAGGCCCAATGAGCCTGGGACAAACTGATCCCAATGGGCCGATCGTTATGTTTGTTCATGTTCATCACATTACGTGTATGATTCTGATTCTGAGTATGGAAACATAGGCTGGTATATTCAACAATGGCAGCATATATCCTGTATCAAGTAGGTATTTATTGTGGTTCTGGTAACATTGCAATACTAGATTCCTATACATATATGCAAATTTCTCTCAATAACATGTGAAATTAAACAAGCTGGTGTATATTCTGTTCAGTATATGTGTACATTAATGTATATAGGTACTTCTGTATATGGGTACATTAGTGCATATCGGCATAATAGTGTATATAGGTACTTCTTTATATAGGTAGATTAGTGTATACAGGTACTTCTGTATATGGGTACATTAGTGTATACAGGTACTTTTGTATATGGGTATATTAGTGTATATAGGTACTTCTGTGTACAGGTACATTAGTGCATATGGGTACATTAGTGTACATAAGTCTTGTTTTTCCTCTCATTGTCAACTCCATTCAGGGGGCATCATATTTTCTTCCCACATTTATTTGTTGGCCCTGGGGCTGCAGCCCTGTCCGTCCCATGGTCAATCCGTCCCGAGGTCAATCCATCCCTGCTCTTTGACCAGGCTTTTGGTCACCTGTCCTAATCCCTCCTGTGTGACTTGGCATCAAATTGTGTTTGATAATTGCTCCTGTGTAGCGCCTTTGGGATTTTTTTTTACTACGTTAAAGGCGCTATATAAATGCAGGTTTCGGTTGTGGTGTCAGAGATGAACTGTGCTTTGTGATCTTTCCGTGTTGTTAATTGAGTTGTACGTAACCCAGCAGAGCAGGTCTCCAGTCGTCCTGGTTCAACCCTTGCCACTGGACCAAGACCGAGCTCTGTCAAGACCGTGTGGTGGCTGGTGTGCAACGGTCACCACACTTAAAAAAATCCACACGCAGGAGTTCAGGATTGGAATATCGGGTCCTTCATTGAAACATCTGTGAACCCATCCCTTTTGGTGTGGAAGCAAGTTATCCTCGATAAGAGGGACCGCCTATGACGATGACATAAACTTTCATAACGGAATGGACTGGGACCAAAAACACAGTCAATCCAAATTGTTCCGTTTTATTTATTTTTTCTCTGGACAAGACAGTGGCAGAAATTTTTTTTAAAAAAATCTGCCATTTTCTCCCTTTTCCAAAGAAAATCTCTTCAAATATTGGCTGTTTTTTGCACAGAATCAGGAGACAGCTAAAGTGTGTGCAGTCTGGAGATTGGTCTGATGGGGCACATAGGCCAGAGGCATCTACTGGCAAAGGTAGACAACCTAGCCACAGGAGAAGCCGTGAGCATCTGTCAGAAAAGCCTGACCAATACGCCGTCCATTTAATATTGATATCAATTAATAAGCCCCTGTGTCAGCCTGCCAATCACTTTGAGCAGCTGTGGTCTTTATGGAACAGCTGAGCTTGTAGCCAGTGCAGCAAAATCCACACAAGAACATAAGAAATAGGAGCAGGAGGAGTAGGCCATAAGGCCCCTCGAGCCTGCTCCGCCATTCAATACGATTATGACTGATCCGATCACGGACTCAGCTCCACTTCCCCGCCTGCTGCCCATAACCCCTTATCCCCTTATCGGTAAAGAAACTGTCTTAAATTTATTCAATGTCCCAGCTTCCACAGCTCTCTGAGGCAGCGAATTCCACAGATTTACAACCCTCTGAGAGAGGAAATTCCTCCTCATCTCAGTTTTAAATGGGCGGCCCCTTATTCTTAGATCATGCCCCCTAGTTCTAGTCCCCCCACATTAGTGGAAACATCCTCTCTGCATCCACCTTGTCAAGCCCCCTCATAATCTTACACGTTTCGATAAGATCACCTCTCATTTTTCTAAAGTAGATATTGGCAATGGACTCAATCAAAGAATCACAGAGCAAATAAGGAGATCATAGCAACTTCGCTGCGTCAATTTTTCCCCTCGTGTCGCCAATCACCTCGTGGGCCCTCTGGAAACAGCTTCTCCTTGTTTACTCTTTGTTATGTATGTAATAACTCGATAGACTGAATATTGTAAACTAACACAGGTACAAACCTGGCTCTGCTTTATCAGGGCCCAAAGTGATTACATTACATGGTGGTTTGGCTTTTTATATCTGGTTCCACACACACGTGCGTACAACCCAGTGACCTCCGACAGTAGTGTCACCTGGTGGCTAGTAACCCCAAGCATACATACATGACACTCTTCCTGATTTTGAACACCGATTAAGTTTTCTCCTTAAGCTTCTCTGCTCTGAGGGGAGCAACCCCAGTTTCTTCAGTCTATCCACATTACTGAAGTCTCTCATCCAATCTGAAAAAGTCTCCTCTGCACCCTCCAAGGTCTTGACTTCATTCCTGAAATGTGGTGTGACTGTGGTAAAATCACGATGACACGAAACTTGGAAGTATAGTGAACAGTGAGGACGGGAGGGATCAAGGGTTGTGAATCTGTGGAATTCTCTGCCCAAGGAAGCAGTTGAGGCTAGCTCATTGAATGTATTCAAGTCACAGATCGATAGATTTTTAATCAATAAGGGAATTAAGGGTTATGGGGAGCGGGCGGGTAAGTGGAGCTGAGTCCACGGCCAGATCAGCCATGATCTTGTTGAATGGCGGAGCAGGCTCGAGGGGCTAGATGGCCCACTCCTGTTCCTAATTCTTATGTTCTTATGTTCTTATGTTCTTATGTTCTTATGACTTCAGGAAGACATAGACAGGCTGGAGAAATGGGTGGACACGTGACCGATGGAATTTAACGCAGAAAAGTATGAAGTGATGCATTTTGGTAGGAAGAATGAGGAGAGGACGTAGAAATGAAATGGGACAATCCTAAGGGTGGGGGGTGGGGGGGGGGGAGCAGGGTGCATGAACAGAGAGACCTGGGGGTATATGTGCACAAATCGTTGAAGGTGGCAGGGCAGGTTGAGAAAGCGGTTAAAAAGCTTACGGTATAGAGTACAAAAGTGTGGATATTATGATGAACCTGTATAAAACACTGGCTTGGCCCCAACTGGATACTGTGTCCAATTCTGGGCACCACACTTTAGGAAGGATGTGAAGGCCTGAGAGAGGGTGCAGAAAAGATTGACGAGAATAGTTCCAGGGATGAGGGACTTCAGTTACGTGGATAGACAGAGAAGCCGGGGTTGTTCTCCTTGGAGCAGAGAAGGTTGAGAGGAGATTTGATAGAAGAGTTCAAAATCATGAGGGGGCTGGACAGAGTGGATCGAGAGAAACTGCTCCCATTGGCGGAAGGGTCAAGAACCAGGGGACACAGATTTAAGGTGATTGGCAGCAGAATCATAGGCGACATAAGAAAAAATCTTTTTACGCAGCAACTGGTGAGGATCTGGAAAGCACTGCTGGAAAGGGCGGTGGGGGCAGACTCAATCTTATAAGAACATAAGAACACAAGAAATAGGAACAGGAGTAAGCCATAGGGCCCCTCGAGCCTGTTCCGCCATTCAATAAGACCATGGCTGATTTGATCATGGACAGGTCCACTTCCCCACCTGTTCCCCATAACCCCTTGTTCCTCATCACCCCTTATTCCCCCTTATCGTTTAAGAAACTGTCTATTTCCATCTTAAATGTATTCAATGTCCCAGCTTCCACAGCTCTCTGAGGCAGCGAATTCCACAGATTTACAACCCTCTGAGAGAAGGAATTGGATAAGTATCTGAAGGAAAAGAAATTTGCAGGGCTCTAGGGAAAGGGCGGGGCAGTGGGACTAGCTGAGAGTTGGCATGGGCTCGATGGACCGAATGGCCTCCTTCTGTGCTGTAACCATTCTGTGATCCTATGGTACCCAGAATTGGCCACAATACTCCAGCTGGGCCTAATCAGTGATTTATCAAGGTTAACCATAACTGCCTTGCTTTTGTACTCTCTGTCTCTATTTATTGAGCCACAGATCTCCTATGCTCCCCCTTTTTTTAACCGCCTTCTCAATTTGCCCTGCCACCTTCAAAGACGTGTGTAGGGAAACACCCCCAGGTCCATCTGTTCCCGAACCCGCTTTAAACCGGTTGTGCAGGCGAGCACAAAATAAATCAAACAATTTTTTTAATATTGATAATTCCTAGCAACAAATGCAGCAATTACCTCACAATGTCAACATTAGCTGCAGCTTGACAGCTTAATAAGGTAAATATAGTACAATACAATATCCTAAAGTTAGGAAATTAATTTAAAAATCTATACCACACTGTGAATAGAATTTCATCATATTTTTTTATCAATAATAACATAGCCACAAATGTTTTTCTTTAATGATTAAAAGATTAATGGGCGTATATATTTTTTAATTAATAATATCGTATTTTTATTTAAGATAACACTTTGAGTTTTGTTAGTCAGAGTCTACATATGTTTTCTGTCCTCAACCAAAAGCCATTTCATTACAACCTCGTGGGTATGTGTGAAGTTTGTCTCTTAATTTGAAGGAGATTTGTAATGCAGGAGACTTGCATTGTGAGGCCTTATTGAATGATCGTACAGGCATGATAATCCATCATCATGTCCTGCTACTGCTCCTGTGACCATGGGCCAGCATCTATTTCAGGACATTGATGGACATTCTGCTGCAAACTCTTAATCCCAGATGTACGATTCCATGAAAGTCGTTTAAAAAAAAATTATTTGTGTGCAGGAATGTCTGATGGCTTTTGCTAAAATGTCCATCTCGTGAGTAAGTGACAATGGCGAGTGTTTGTCGTTTTGTTCAAATTCCTCACCGACATTCTCCCCCGTGTTAAAATAAAGTCTGCTGGCACCATCTCCTCCTGTAAGTCACTTTTTCCTTCATTGCTTTCCAAGCTAAATGTCGCCCAACCTTTTATGTCTTGATTCATCTTATTTGTTTTCCTCTGCTTATCAACCTTGTTGACGTCTGTCGCAATGGGCCTTGACCTCCATTCAGCTGGGTTAATCGATGGTAAAATATTATGGACTAGAAGGCATCTTGAGACAGTCGGTATGTTAAAGGTTCGATTATATAACTGGGAGTTATATGTTGCTGTCTGATCTGTCAAGTTCATCAAAACTCATAGGGGGCCGATTATCACCAAGGCCTCTGCCCGCCCAAGTGCCGCCGATGGCCGCCGAGGTACCGGGCGATACGTTGGGGCAGGATATTCATGGCCGAGGTCCCTCGAAGGTCAGCGGGCGGCAAATGGACGACGTACACCACCAATCTGGGCATCAGCGGGCGGGCGGCCTCATTCTCGGCGGCAGAGGGGCTTGCCGCCCAAGTACCCGCTGAGGATGGATTCGGGCCCACCTCAGGAGGGGCGAAGAGCTGGGAAAAAAAATGCATCAGTAAAAATTTTAAAACTATCGGAAGACTTTCAGGGGACCCCATCCAGGTAAGTCGCTGTGGAAAAAAAAAAAAATACCTAAAATGTTCACTAACCTTTTTTTCACGTTCTTCATACTCGCCGTCGGGGACAGGCCGCCTCCAGCCAGCGGTCCATCCCCGTTCTCCCGCCGACTCCCGCCAGCACCAATCTGGGAGCTCAGCAGGCGGGGAGGTCAGTCACGTGACTCGACCGTCTGCTGACATCAGGGGGCGGTTCTTGGCGGCTCTCCTCTCCCCTGCCGCCCGCTCCAGGCCACCCCGAAAGTGGCACTGGGCAGACCTTCAGGAGCAATGTCGGCGGCAACGGGCGGTGAGTTGATGAATTTCGCCCCCATTAACATTTGACACCCAATTCCAGGCCTGCCTGTGGCTAGACTGAATAGAAAGGTTCTCCATATCTAGCTCCTCTTGCGAGCCACGATCCAGTGACTTGAAGCTTGGAGAGAGCAGATTGGTTGACAATGTTAGACTGTGTTCAGGGAGGTTAATTGGAAGTTCAGTCATTTTTTTAATCCGTTCTTGGGATGTGGGCGTCGCTGGCTAGGCCAGCATTTATTGCCCATCCCTAATTGCCCCTTGAGAAGGTGGTGGTGAGCCGCCTTCTTGAACCGCTGCAGTCCGTGTGGTGAAGGTGCTCCCACAGTGCTGTTAGGGAGGGAGTTCCAGGATTGTGACCCAGCGACGATGAAGGAACGGCCGATATATTTCCAAGTCAGGATGGTGTGTGACTCGGAGGGGAACGTGGAGATGGTGGTGTTCCCATGCGCCTGCTGCCCTTGTCCTTCTAGGTGGTAGAGGTCGTGGGTTTGGGAGGTGCTGCCGAAGAAGCCTTGGCGAGTTGCTGCAGTGCATCTTGTAGACGGTACACACTGCAGCCACGGTGCGCCGGTGGTGGAGGGAGTGAGTGTTCCTTGAAACCGAACTGGTTAAAATGTCTATAAATCCATCGTCTGATCTTCAGGTAAGTTTATTTTTTACGTTGCAAAACTAATCCTTTAAAATCCCAATTTATTTTTTTTGTTGAATCAATGCATTTGCACATCACTGGACCATAAGTTCATGGAGTGAATCTAACAGTGACTGCCGTTAGTTAGACGGGCCTGTGCCTGTGGAATGACGATGCTATTTTGGGTGGTAAGCTGCTGCTAACGTCGCAGCGAGAGGTGACTAGGAATCTGGGACCAAGAGAACAGATCAAGAACTGTGCATCTCCGTAACCCATCAGACTGAAGGATTGTGACATTGACAGCGCAAGGACTGAGAAGGAAGTGTAAAGGAGTGAATTCAACAAGACATCGGGTACAGAAAGAGAAATAAAGAGAGGGAAAGAAAGATTGGATTAAGAGAGAGAAAGGAAGGAAAATTAAAATGTTAAATTTCACCTTTTAAAATCTCCAACAACAATTAAAACCTGAAGGAAGGAATCTGCACACTTGTGATAGTTACTCTTTGTTGCCAGAGAGGTTTATTGTCAATAATTAGCACCTGGTACGTCTAGCAGCTAAACCAGGTTTAAATAAGTACACGCAGGCCTCAAACAGGCTCCTTACGTCACTAACTTTCTGTGGTGAGTTCAGTCCGTATCGACTGCGCGCGCACAGCCACATCGTGCAGTTCAGTGGTGAGGCAGACAGCAAGATGGCATTTCCGCAAAGCTCATAGCAGAGCGGCACAAATCGGGCAGTGACTTCTGCATTTCTACGTTTAACCGCGCCTCTGTTCCTCGCCCGAAGTTGCCGCGCATAAAGAACTACAAGCGCCATTAGCTTCAATGTTATTTTGACAGAAAATTCTGGGCCACGATTAACCAGCTTTAAAGAAAAAAAGACTTGCATTTATATAGCATTTTTCACGACCACCCGCCGTCTCAAAGCGCTTTACAATACTTTTTGGAGTGAGGTCACTGTTTAATGCTCTTGATATGCTGAAGAATGTTTAACTGAACACCAAATAGTTGTTTGTGCACCTGGTCCAATAGTTTAGGCAGACCTGCAATGTGTAGTATGGTAATTACAAGACTTAGAGTCATAGAAATTTACAGCACGGAAGGAGGCCATTTCGGCCCATCGTGTCCGCGCCGGACGACAAAGAGCTATCCAGCCTAATCCTGCTTTCCAGCTCTCGGTCCGTAGCCCTGCAGGTTACGGCACTTCAGGTGCACATCCAAGTACTTTTTAAATGTGGTGAGGGTTTCTGCCTCTACCACCCTTTCAGGCCGTGAGTTCCAGACCCCCACCACCCTCTGGGTGAAAATATTTCCCTCAGATTCCCTCTGAACATTCTACCAATTACTTTAAATCTATGTCCCCTGGTTGTTGACTCTTCTGCTAAGGGAAATTGGTCCGTCCTATCCACTCTATCTAGGCCCCTCATAATTTTATACACCTCAATAAGGTCTCCCCTCAGACTCCTCTGTTGCACGGAAAACAAACCCGGCCGATCCAATCTTTCCACATTGCTAAAATTCTCCAACTTAATTTTCTGCGACGTATTTAAAGGGTGCAAATCCAGTAAGGGGGAGGTTGGGGCGAGGGGAGATGCAGAGCAAATGATGATGAGGCATCAATGGACCAGCAAGTGCTGCAGCCTCTCAACGCGCAGCGCATCTCTTAATCCCCTGAGCCCGCTGGTCGAGTCGCACGTTTAAAAAAGAAAGACTTGCATTTATATAGCGCCTTACAAGACCACCGGACATCTCAAAGTGCTTTACAGCCAATGAAGTACTTTTTGGAGTGTAGTCACTGTTGTAATGTGGGAAACGTGGCAGCCAACTTGCGTACAGCAAGCTCCCACAAACAGCAATGTGATAATGACCCAGATCATCTCTTTTTGATTGAAGGATAAATATTGGCCAAGACATCGGGGATAACTCCCCTGCTCGTCTTCGAAGTAGTGCCTTGGGATCTTTTACATCCACCTGAGAGGGCAGGCAGGGCGCCTCGGTTTAACATCTCATCCGAAAGACGGCACCTCCGACTGGAGTGCACGCCTGGATTTATTTTGTGCTCAAGTCCCTGGAGTGGGACTCAAACCCACAACCTTCTGACTCAGAGACCAGAGAGAGAGTGGGCTACCCACTGAGCCACTACTGACATTAACAAAGAGCGCGATGCTGATGCGCTGTTGGTTTGTCAGCGTGATTCGAACCGTTGATTCCTTTTCAGACTGATGCAGGCAGACAGCGAGTTTGTCGTGCAGACTGATAAAGGGATGACCTTACAGATTGTTGGCTTCACATTTTTCTGATGTATTTGCCTGAGCGGCGAACTCGATGAAAGCCATCATACTCTATATCGTGCTGCAATCTTCATGTCAAAGATTTTCCGACTGCCGGTCAGTCGGGTTAATGGGAAAACAAGCCTGTTTCCTGCGCAGTTAGGCTGTGGGTTCAGCGCTAAATAGCTCAATGCATCCTTCTGGCTTACACACCCTGTAATGAGCCGCGACACTGGACTTCACCTGTTCGTCAGGCTGGAGGCAGCCCGACAGCAAGATACTGCAGGCTCGGCAATTGTGCCAAACGTGCACTGCAGCCGTGAAAAGATTATTGCGTACAAGAATAACGCTCGCCTTAAACACTTGTACCCGTAAACTGATGTGTGTGCACCATGTATGCATTAGCCATGGCTGCCTGCGTCCTCTCTAACAGAGATCGTAGAATCTTGCAGAACAGAAGGAGGCCATTCGGCCCATCGTGCCTGTGCCAGCTCTTTGAAAGAGCGATCCGATTGGTCCCACTCCTTCTTGCTCCATTATAAGAACATAAGAAATAGGAGCAGGAGTCGGCCATACGGCCCCTCGAGCCTGCTCCGCCATTCAATAAGATCATGGCTGATCTGATCCATCAGTGGGCCGGGGTCATTGGAGGGAGCAGCGTGCGGTGGCATGCCACTGCAGGGAGCAGCGCGTGCTGCTGCAGGAGGGCGACGGCTGACTGCAGTGCGGGCAGGTACAGCAGGAGCGGGCGAGGTCGGGGCGACGGAGCGGCGAGAGTTCATGGAGCGATGTGATCGGGGCCCAGGAGAGGCGAGGGCCCGGGGCAGCACGGGCCAGTCCACACTGTGCGATATGTGTGCGCATTGGATCCGTGCAGCAGAGCTGCTCTCCGCTCGTCTTGGGTAATCCTTGCCACTGGACCAAGACCTTGCTCTGTCAAGCCCGTGTGGTGGCTGGTGTGCAACGGTCACCCCACGTTAAAAAAAATCCACCCACAGGCATCTTCCACCCTTCAACATGTAGTTCGGGACCTGGAATATCAGGTCCTTCATTGAAACACCTGTGAACTCATCACTTTTTTGCCGTGGAAGCAAGTCATCCTCGATACGAGGGACTGCCTATGATGATGGCTGATCTGATTTTGGCTTCAATTCCACTTCCCTACCCGCTCCCCATAACCTTGACTCCTTTATTGCTCTCCATAATTTACAATCTTTCCCTTTTTATAAGTAGCGATCCAATTCCCTTTTGAAAATTGCCGTTGGGTCTGCTCCCACCGCCCGTTCGGGCCGCGGGTTCCAGATCACAACAACGCGCTGCGTTAAGATAATCTTTCTCCCTCCCCACCCCACCCCACCAACCCCAGCTTTTTTTTTGCCAATGACCTTAAATCTGTGTCCATTGGTTACTGAGCCGACTGCCGCTGGAAACCGTTTCTCCCCGTCCACTCTATCAAGGCCCGTGATTGGTTTGTGCTACATCCAGTTTCAAAAGATTCGCTGGAGCTTCCCTTCCAAGTTAATCGGAGAAAGCCGCCTTCATTATCTTCCCCTGGGTTGCTACCTTTTGTTCTTAATGACTGGCAATCAATAACTGTTTGCATAACGCCAAGGTGACTCAGTGAACAAAGATGAGTCTGAGCTTGTAATTAACCTCTGCGCCCCTAGAGAGTTTGGGCTCTTGACTGCGGCAAGTTTCGGAAGTCCTCTGCATAAAGATTGTAATTTTTGCCAACAGTAATAGAGTTAATTCAAACACTCCATACAACTTAACGTGTTAGATGATTACATCTTGTATCATTTTAATATGAACTTCCCAATGAGCTTGTTACACAGATGCAGTGCAGCTGACACCAATAAATGTGTGTGTGTGTGTGTGTGTGTGTGACTGACTGACTGGCTGTGTGAGAGAGGCTGTGTGTGTGTATCTGACTGACTGACTGGCTGCACTTCAGGGCATAGTCGACGTATTTACTGAGGCGTACGAAGGCATGGGCCTTACGCTAAACATCCGTAAGACAAAGGTCCTCCACCAGCCTGTCCTCGCCGCACAGCACTGCCCCCCAGTCATTAAGATCCACGGCGCGGCCCTGGACAACGTGGACCATTTTCCATACCTCGGGAGCCTCCTATCAGCACGAGCAGGCATCGACGACGAGATCCAACACCACCTTCGGCCACCTGAGGAAAAGAGTGTTTGAAGACCAGGCCCTCAAAACTGTCACCAAGCTCCATGGTCTACAGGGCTGTAGTGATACCCGCCCTCCTGCATGGCTCAGAGACATGGACCATGTACAGTAGACACCTCAAGTTGCTGGAGAAATACCACCAACGATGACTCTGCAAGATCCTACAAATTCCCTGGGAGGACAGATGCATGAACATCAGCGGCCCAAGCTAACATCCCCAGCACTGAAGCACTGACCACACTTGATCAGCTCCGCTGGGCAGGCCACATTGTCCGCATGCCAGACACGAGACGCCCAAAGCAAGTGCTCTACTCAGAACTCCTTCACGGCAAACGAGCCAAAGGTGGGCAGAGGAAACGTTACAAGGACACCCTCAAAGCCTCCCTGATAAAATGCGACATCCCCACTGACACCTGGGAGTCCCTGGCCAAAGACCACCCTAAGTGGAGGAAGTGCATCCGGGAGGGCGCTGAGCACCTCGAGTCTCATCGCCGAGAGCATGCAGAAATCAAGCGCAGGCAGCGGAAGGAGCGTGCGGCAAACCAGTCCCACCCTTACCCTCAACGACTGTCTGGCGCAACTGTGACAGGGACTGTGGCTCTCGTATTGGACTGCTCAGCCACCAAAGAACTCACTTCAGGAGTGCAAGCAAGTCTTCCTCGATTCTGAGGGACTGCCTATGATGATGATGACTGGCTGGCAGGCTGTGTGAGAGAGACTGTGTGTGTGTGTGTGACTGACTGATTGTGTCTGTGTGTTGCTGATTTTTCACTTCTAACAAAGCATTCAAAACAAGGGACCTTCGGCATAATGGGAGTTTTTGGAAAGTATTCAGACCAAAGGTGACCTGCCAGAACTCTGACCACCTTGCTCGAGATCATCCTGCAGGTTTCAAGCTGCTTAGCTTCCAGTGCAGTCGCTCCTAGTGACAGCAACAGTCGGGTACTGAACGCGTGTACTATCGAAAATTAGCTTTATACAATCATAGAAAAGCTTTACAGCCAATGAAGTACTTTTGAAGTGTAGTCACTGTTGTAATGTGGGAAACGCAGCAGCCAATTTGTGAACAGCAAGCTCCCACAAGCAGCAATGTGATAATGACCAGATAATCTGTTTTTTTTGGTTATGTTGATTGAGGGATAAATATTGGTCCAGGACACCAGGCAGAACTCCCCTGCTCATCTTTGAAATAGTGCCACAGGATCTTTTACGTCCACCCAAGAGGGCAGACAGGGCCTCAGTTTAACGTCTCATCCGAAAGACGGCACCTCCGACAGCGCAGTGGGACTTGAGCCCACAACTGTCTGACTCCGAGGTGAGAGAGTGCTACCCACTGAGCCACAGCTGGCACTTGGGATAATTGTCAAAAGAAGCAGTGGGGATGAGGATTTTGGTTTTAATGCCGTGTGTTGCTGTGATTGGGAATGCGCTGCCTGAAAGGGCAATGGAAGTGGATTCAGTAGTAACTTTCAAAAGGGAATTGGATAACTACTTGTAAAATTTGCAGGGCTTTGGGGGAAACAGCAGGGAAGTGGGCCCAATCGGAGAGCTCTTTCAAAATGCTGGCACAAGCACGATGGGCTGAATGGCCTCCTTCTGTGCTGTATGATTCCATAATATACCATATGGGTATGGTAGCAGAGTGGTAATGTTACTGAAGTACTAATTCAGAGGCCTGGATTAGTATCAAGAGAAATGAATTCAAATCCCACCACGGCAGCGAAAAATAAAGCCGGAATTCAAAAGCTAGTATCAGTAATGGTACCAGATTGTTGTTTAAAAACCCAACTGGTTCACTAATGTTCTTTAGGAAAGGAAATCTGCCGTCCTTACCCCGCCTGGCTTATCTTCTTCTTAGGTGGTCCCTCGTATCGAGGATGACTTGCTTCTGTACCAAAAAGTGATGAGTTCGCAGATGTTTCAATAAAGGACCTAATATTCCAGATCCCGAACTGCATCCTGAAGGGTGGAAGATGCCTGTGCGTGGATTTTTTTAACGTGGGGTGGCCGTTGCACACCAGCCACCACACGGGCTTGACAGAGCTGGGTCTTGGTCCAGTGGCAACAATTGACCAAGACAACTGGAGACCTGCTCTGCTGCACGGACCTAGTGCGCACACATATCGCAGTGTGGGCTGGGCCCGTGCTGCCCCTGGGCCCTCGGCTCTTCTGTGCCCCGAACTCACACCTCTCCTGGGTCCCCGATCATGTTGCACCATGATCTCTCGCCGCTCCTTCGCCCCGACCTCGCCGCATGGAGGCCACAACTGGGAGCAGTGCGAGCTATATGTGACTCCAGACCCACAGCAATGTGATTGACTCTGAAATGGCCCAGCAAGTTGTAACAAACCGCTGAGAGATAGTCAGCACTGTGGGAGCACCGTCACCACGCGGACTGCAGCGGTTCAAGAAGATGGCTCACCACCACCTTCTCAAGGGGCAATTAGGGACGGGCAATAAATGCCGGCTTTGCTGGCGATCTGCACATCCTGTAAACGAATGAATAGAAAATGTTTTTTAAATGAACCCGAGTGGGTAGATACCTGGGCGGTAATCCTGATGGAGCCCAGTCAACCACCAGTTAAGAACGGGCCTGATTTTCACTCCGATGAAATCAATGGAAGGAAACTCGGAACTTTGTTCAGTTCGAACAAATTTCTGATGCGAAAGTCAGTCCATTGGATTCCCATCATCATCATCATAGGCAGTCCCTCGAAATCGAGGAAGACTTTAAGTGAGTTCTCAGGTGACTGAACAGTCCAATATGAGAATTACAGTCTCTGTCACAGGTGGGACAGACAGTGGTTGAAGGAAAGGGAGGGTGGGACTGGTTTGCCGCACGCTCCTTCCGCTGCCTACGCATGATTTCTGCATGCTCTCGGCGACGAGACTCGAGGTGCTCAGCGCCCTCCTGGATGCACTTCCTCCACTTAGGGCGGTCTTTAGCCAGGGCCATTCCCACCCAGGGTGATAAAAGACAGGAATCTACTTTGAGCTCTCTGATCTTGCCTGGGTTTTGTTTTGGGTTTTCCTATCCATACCAGTAGGGCTTGTATTGATATGAGGAGGGCGATGGGATGCCCCAGAGCTCTGTGTATATGTTCCTATTACATCGTGTGGCGAGTTAAATTGATTATGATGATGGGTTATTCGAATTCACAATTCCCTTGAATTTTTGCAATTATTAATATTAACAGCGTTCCACATTCCATAAAACCAGCACAAAAGCAAAGGTTTACACCAGCACAAAAATGCGTTGGGAAGAAAGACCTTGCATTTATATAGCACCTTGCACATCCTCGGGCCATCCCGAAGTGCTTCGCAGCTGATAAATCACTTTTTTGGGACTGTTGTTGTGTCGGCAAACGCAGCAGCCAAAATGTGCACAGCAAGATCCCATAAACAGCAATGCGATGAGTTACCGACTATCTGTTTTAGTGATGTTGGCCAAGGCCAAACTGCTTTCTCTGACAATGCAGCGCTCCCTCAGTACTGCACTGAAGTGTCGGTCCGGATTAATGTGCTTATGGCCTGGAATAGGCCTTGAACCCTGTTGGGATACAGAAACAAAGTAAATGTTTGAATGAAGTAACTTTTACAAATGTATTGCAACCCAAGAGTCTTCATAAAACTTGATGTTAACTTGCCTGTAGTTAACCATTGTGTAAATTCAGTAGCTCATATTGTCTTCAGCTACACACAAGTGAGGTTGCAGGGTTTCTTGACCGCATGTTCCAATGAAGATAACTGTAACACCCAAAATAACGTGCAGATACAGCAAGCAATTAAGAAAGCAAATGGTATGTTGGCCTTTATTACAAGAGGATTTGAGTGTAAGAGTAAAGACGTCTTACTGCAATTATACAGGGCCCTGGTGAGACCACACCTGGAGTATTGTGTACAGTTTTGGTCTCCTTACCTAAGGAAGGGGGTACTGAAGTTGCATGTTCAGCCATGAACTCATTGAATGGCGGTGCAGGCTAGAAGGGCTGAATGGCCTACTCCTGCACCTATTTTCTATGTTTCTATGTTTCTAGGATATACTTGCCATAGAGGGAGTGCAACGAAGGTTCACCAGACTGATTCCTGGGATGGGGGGATTGTCCTATGAGGAGAGATTGAGCAGACTAGCCCTATATTCTTCAGAGTTTAGAAGAATGAGAGGTGATCTCATTGAAACATACAAAATTCTTACAGATGCAGGGAGGATGTTTCCCTGGGGCTGGGGAGTCTAGAATCAGGGGTCACAGTCTGAGAATGAGAGGTCGGCCATTTAGGACTGAGATGAGGAGAAAATGAGGAGATGATGAGCACGTGAGACTTGAGCACAGTATCCTGGCTGACACGTCGGTGCAGTGCTGAGGGAGTTCTGCACTGATGGAGGTGCCGTCTTTCAATGAGATGTTAAACCAAGGTCCTATCTGGTGGACGATAAAGTTCCCACGGCACTATTCGAAGAAGAGCGGGGGGAGGGAGGGTGTCCAGACCAATGTTTATGCCACAAACAACATCACTTTAAAAACCCCAGCTCATCAGGTCATTAATCTTTGTGCTGCTTGTGGGATCTTGCTCTGCGGCAATGGTTGCTGTGTTTCTGCGCAGAATGGTTATCGTTATACTTCTGAAGTATTTCATTGGCTGTGAAATGCTTTGCAATGTCGTGAAGATGTGAAAGGCACAGTAGAAATACAAGGTCATTCTTTCTGGATTTGGATGAAAGAGATTTTTTTTTAATCAAGGTTCTTTTGCCATTTGTAGCGTATGTAGGCACCTTTAGTAATGACTCCACGAGGCAGGGTATGGTACTTAAACTGTGCAGACCTGCAGTGCTTTATTAGCAGCTCCTGAGTGCCGACAACAAGCTGTGAGTTCCCTTTTATACTGGGTTACCTGCCGTGTGCAGGCAACCCCTGGGTCTCCAGCAACAGCACCCTCTGGTGTACCGGTAAGGTGTGTACAGTATAAGGGTACATTCAATGTAGCTTAACAGTGTTACAGACATCGCACAGTAAACAGGCATGCCTACACAACAATACTCCCCTCTGAGCATTTTTCATATCCTTATTGTCATGACCAGGGGAGGTGATCAGTGGTGGGCTATGGGAGGTTGTGGTGAGGGTTGTGTGGTTGCCAGGTGTGACCCCTGTGCTTGAGGCTGGCCTAGTACGTTTCCCCTCCCTCACACACAAACCAAGCGGGTGTCACTGTTGTGGGATCCCTCGGGGAGGTAGCCACGGCAGCAGTGGATGACATGTATACTCTGTGATGTGGGTCGTTGTGGGGTGGTGGGCAGGGCCACAAGACTGGGTGGGCTCCTTGTCCACCAATTGGGATGAGGGTCAGGTCATCCCAGGGTTTGCCAGGAAAGCTGGAGGGTATTGGCCTCTTGCTCCTGGTGTTGGCCCTGATGGCCAGGGATTGTAGGGCTGGTCTGATGCAGGTTGCCATTGGTGGTGGCTGGGCTGCCCATTGACCACTGTCCCTGTAGTGGGTCTGCTCCCACTGTCTGTGTGTGTGTCCTGCAAGGGGCATCACATTCATTCCAAAGGTCCAGGCTACATGGTCAGGTAGCCTGCTGGACTTGGGGGTCTCCCACAGGTGGATTCCATTGTCATTAGCATGGTCCCTGTAGGACCCAATGTCCTACCAGTATACATGACACCTTGTCTCTGATCACACATAGTCGAGCCTGCATTATATATTCTAGCATTTGCATCACTTTTGGGTGTCCTGGTTTCAACAGACATGGTTACATTAGGCATTTCACATTCTTTATTATTATTGTTAAGCATAATAAACTTGTTCTTAACCTTACTGACACCTGTATTCATCTCATTAGTCACATTAGTTAAACCAGCATCACAATTCATGGTTACATTGCATACATTTTCGTACTTGCACACTTTTATTGCATCTTTTGCTTTAAAGTCCGTGTACTCAAATAGTTGGAACTTCCCCTTTAAATTTTTTTGGTTACCGGTCTCCTTTAAGGGAGCCTTCAAACCCGATTGGCCGCTCGATGTCACATGATGCTTCTCCATGTTGACTCATGGCATGGAGGAGGCCATTTTGATTACAGGTCTGCTGCTTGTGGTGCTGCAGCCATTTTCTGGTCTTGCTGCAGGAGGGCTGTGGTGCTCTTTTCTTCCACAGGGCCACTTCGTCTGTTGTGGACCCGGTTCATCCAATTCCTGCTCAGCAGCGTGGGACCGTTGGCAGCTACAATCCACAGGGGGAGTTTGTGCAACACACCGCCCTGGGAGACCTGGACGTCTACACTGCCAACGATTTGGATTTTACCTTTGGTGTAGGTGAGCAGCTTTGCCTGGACAGGAGACAGTTTTGGTCGAGTGGCAGGATGCCTCCAAATTTTTTCAAAGGTCTTTTGGCTCATCACAGACTGGCTCGCCCCTGTGTCGATCTCCATGGAGACTGGGACCCCATCGATGTCCACTTCCATCATCCACGGAGAACTTCCGGTGGAGCAGGTAAAGATTCCATACTCTTCTTCCAGGGTTTGAGCAGCTTCATCTTCATCTGTGTCGGAGCCCCGGTGATTAGCCAACTCATCAGAGACACAGTGAGTATAGCCTTTTCTGCACATTCTCTGAAGGTGCCCTTTTTCTTTGCAACCCTTGCATGCATGGTCTTTGTAGCGGCACTGGTGGGCCCTGTGGTTTCCTCCACAGCGCCAGCACGGGGCCATCTGGTTTGCCCCATGTGGCGGGCTCAGGGTTGCGGGACTTGGGGCAGCATTTCTGCCTTTAGAAGTGTCCATGCGGTGCACTGCGCTCGCCGGTTTAGAGTCCTGGGTCAGTATTCGCCTGGAGTCGCTGGCTCACTTGAATTACTTTCTGCAAGGTGACTATGATGTCAGCCGAGAGCAATTTGTGTAGGAGGCCTTCGTGGTCGAGTCCGATGACAAATATGTCCCTTAGTGCTTCATTAAGGTGGTCACCAAACTCACACGATGCAGCTAATCTTCTTAAGTGTACAGCATACTTGGCAATTTCTTGGCCCTCAGGTCGCTGGTAAGTGGAGAACCGGTGCCTGGCTGTGAGGATGCTTTCTTTCGGTTTTAGTTGTTCCTGTATGATTGTTACAAGTTGTTCATAGCTCTTGGTGGTTGTCTTCTCCGGGGCTAGTAAGTCCCTGACGAGACCGTAGATGGTGGGCCCACAACTGCTAAGCAGGATGGCCCTGCGTTTGTTCGGTAGTGTGGCCGGTGTGTCCCCTTCCAGGTCGTTGGCTATAAAGAAGTGTTCCAATCTTTCCACAAAAGCGACTCAATCTTCCCCCTCTGTAAATTGCTGAAAGTTGCTGAGGTTAGACATGTTGAGCGTATAGTTAGTGATCTCATATTCACGTCGCCAGTTGTAGTGTATGTAAGCACCTTTACATAGAAACATAGAAAATAGGTGCAGGAGTAGGCCATTCAGCCCTTCTCACCTGCACCGCCATTCAATGAGTTCATGGCTGAACATGCAACTTAGTACCCCCTTCCTGCTTTCTCGCCATACCCCTTGATCCTCCGAGTAGTAAGGACTTCATCTAACTCCCTTTTGAATATATTTAGTGAATTGGCCTCAACTACTTTCTGTGGTAGAGAATTCTACAGGTTCACCACTCTCTGGGTGAAGAAGTTTCTCCTCATCTCGGTCCTAAATGCTTACCCCTTATCCTTAGACTGTGACCCCTGGTTCTAGACTTCCCCAACATTGGGAACATTCTTCCTGCATCTAACCTGTCTAAACCCGTCAGAATTTTAAACGTTTCTATGAGGTCCCCTCTCATTCTTCTGAACTCCAGTGAATACAAGCCCAGTTGATCCAGTCTTTCTTGATAGGTCAGTCCCACCATCCCGGGAATCAGTCTGGTGAATCTTCGCTGCACTCCCTCAATAGCAAGAATGTCCTTCCTCAGGTTAGGAGACCAAAACTGTACACAATACTCCAGGTGTGGCCTCACCAAGGCCCTGTACAACTGTAGTAACACCTCCCTGCCCCTGTACTCAAATCCCCTCGCTATGAAGGCCAACATGCCATTTGCTTTCTTAACCGCCTGCTGTACCTGCATGCCAACCTTCAATGACTGATGTACCATGACACCCAGGTCTCGTTGCACCTCCCCTTTTCCTAATCTGTCACCACTCAGATAATAGTCTGTCTCTCTATTTTTACCACCAAAGTGGATAACCTCACATTTATCCACATTATACGTCATCTGCCATGCATTTGCCCACTCACCTAACTTATCCAAGTCGCTCTGCAGCCTCATAGCATCCTCCTCGCAGCTCACACTGCCACCCAACTTAGTGTCATCCGCAAATTTGGAGATACTACATTTAATCCCCTCATCTAAATCATTACTGTCCAATTAGTAATGACTCCACGAGGCAGGGTATGGTACTTAAACTGTGCAGACCTGCAGTCCTTTATTAGCAGCTCCTGAGTGCCAACAACAAGCTGTGAGTTCCCTTTTATGCCGTGTGCAGGCAACCCCTGGGTCTCCAGCAACAGCACCCTCTGGTGTACTAGTAATGTGTGTACAGTACAAAGGTACATTCAACGTGGTTTAACAGTGTTACAGACATCGCACAGTAAACAGGCATGCATACACAACACCATTAATCAGAATCCTAAAATTGCAGCTTCTCGTTCCATGAGGCTAGTTAGGTTTATCACCATGGAAACAACTGGGGCCCAAAATTGCTCCCCCCCCCCCCCCCCAGCCTAAGAATTGGCGCACTTACCGATATTTAAGATTTTTCTCCCCCCCCCCCCCCCAATCCATGGAGCGGATCTCGCTCCGATATTTGTCTCTTTCTCGTCTGTTTCCGGTCGGGGCAGTGCTGAGGCGGGGGAAGCGCTCTTCGGTCGGGTCGAACACCCCAACGAGTCAGCAGTGCCCCGTTGCTGATGTTAAAGGGGAGGGCCGCTGCGAGCTCTGGAACAAATTAAATTAGACCCACTGGGCCACCAGGGGAGGGTTTCGGCCGGGCCAGCGGCCTGGCACCCAAAGGGGGGGGGGGGGGGGGGGGAGGGCGGGGGTATCGGGCTTGCTTGTCGGCGGCCCAGCCGAGCCCGTGAGCGTGATTGTCGGGCCGACCTCGGGAGTCGGCCCAACAATTAAAAATAAAATGGCGGCCGCCGCAGTGCGCCCTCCCCTTTAAGGGCGGACGCGGCAGCCAGCCACACGCAGCATCCCGCCGGAGAAATCTGTCGGGGGCACCGACCGGCAGCGCCGCTCCCACGGGCCAATTTCCCACGGGGGTCGGTAAGGAGGGTCACCGCCGGTCAGTGTGGGGTCGGCGCGTGCCTGACTGGGCGGTGCAGCAACCCGTTCCCAGAGCTCCCAGCCCAGGGGACAATCCCGGACTGGGCGGCCCACCCGCCTGCCCCCAGCCGGTGGGGCTTCTCCATTCCATTGCCGAGGCGGTAATGGACCTTCAGGAAGAGGGCAGTTTCGGCCCCTTTAGATCTTCATAAAGTCTTGTAACTGCTTCGCGCTCGTTACTTCTAAATAATCGATTTGGATTATTAACGAATACCCTACTTCTAAATCAGCTGCGGGCAAAGAGTATCATGAGGGCGACTGCCTATTGAGTTAATTTGACTGCCAGGCCAAAACTTCAACTCTGGAATCACAAACCCGATCAAAATACTTCACTTTCAATTTCTTAATAAGATAAAGTGAAATGCGAGGCTGTGCTAGTTCACAATTGAACTTGTCGATCTCCCCTGATGTTGTACATAGGCAATCGGGTCTACCCACTTCTGCTGTTGTCCGGGGCAATAACAACAACATCAAGGCACTATTTAAATGAACGTTATTGTCCCAAGGCACTTCAGAGGAGCGTTCGCAAACAGCACTTGACATCGAGCCGCATAAGGAGATATTAGGACAGGTGATTGTAACGTATTTGTTTCGTGGGTTCTTTGCTTAAGAATTCATAGCAACACATTGCTATTAAGAACTAGTTGGTTTATTAACAAAGGTTTAACAATCGCACTACACATTACCAGTACATCCACTAGGCTCACAACCAACTGCCTCATCGTGGATGACATAGACCCAACTGGCTGGGGTTTTATTGAATTGTGTGGACATCACGTGACCGTCTAAGCCAATCACAATGCAACAGCTCTACAACAATTTTGTTGCAACATTAATACGCGTGCCCCCTGATTAAACAGGGAGCACTAAAACCGACACAATAAACAAATTAACTTTTGGCAGTAAACTTAATTCAAATCAATTATTTGTTTGCTGGGGGTGATGATGCACTCCAGTCCCTCCGGCGCCCACCTCTCGCGGAAGGCCGCGAGCGTACCGGTGGACACCACGTGCTCCATCTCCAGGGACACCCTGGCTCGGATGTACGCGCGGAAGAGAGGCAGGCAGTCGGGCTGAACGACCCCCTCGACCACCCGCTGCCTGGTCCCTTTGGCCATGCCCAGGAGCAGTCCTACGAGGAGGCCTTCCGACCTGCCCGCTCCCCTCCGCACAGGGTGCCCAAAGATCAGAAGCGTGGGACTGAAGTGCAACCAGAATTTGCAAAAGCACAACGAGTTCTGGCACAATTATTCAGCAGCACAAAAATAACTTCATCCCAAACAGCACTATTAACTCCAACTTTAATAACCTGTACAGTACTCTGTAATTAATAGCCCCATCGAATAATGGAAGAGGGACAACAGCTCTACAACTATTTTTTTTTGAGCATACTCACAAGTGCATATGTTACAGTGACTAAAAGCTTGGTCAAAGTGATAGTTTTTAAGACAAGAAGCTTGCTTGAAGCAGCATTTCCCGTAACTGAAACTAGGTAGAAACTGTATGTACCTGAAAGACAGCAGGCTGACCGGTGTAATATTTGTAATTTAGTTACCTTGCACTTTGCAAAACTTGTTCTTCTATGTCCAAAACCTCCTCTTCTCAATTATGTACATTACAGCATCTTTCTCAACCCAAGCTCCCATGGTGAATTTGTTTAAGTATTCTATTTACTGTCTCTCCTCCCTCACTAACTACATTTTACTCATTTATTTACATAATTATAAAAGCAATATATTTATAGATTCTTATTTCCCACGGCGGATTTGTAGCTCAACAGTAAAGCGCCTCTTGCAAATACGCAACGAGTTCTGGCACAATTATTCAGCAGCACAAAAATAACTCCATCCCAAACAGCACTATTAAATCCATCTTTAATAACCTGTACAGTACTCTGTAACTAATACAACCATTTTATTTTGTGGGTCGCCTGGATATTATAATTCCCCAGGAGCAGGGTGAAAAGTACCAGCAGCATGGATTGAAAAAAGAATTGGGCAGCCCTGGTATAAACAGAGAATACTCAAGTGATGCAGAATCTGAGCTAGTAAATGCCATGTTCTTTGTGACAGAATGAAAGAAAGAAAGACTTACATTTATATAGCGCCTTTCATGACCCCACCGACGTCTCAAAGCCCTTTACAGCCAATGAAGTACTTGTAGCTTGTAGTCACTGTTGTAATGAGGCAGACAATTTGTGCAAACAGCAATGTGATAATGACCAGATAATCTGTTTTAGTGATGTCGATGGAGAGATAAATAATGGCCACAGGACACCGGGGATAACTCCCCTGCTCTTCTTCGAAATAGTGCCATGGGATCTTTTACATCCAACTGAAAGAGCAGACAGGGCCTCAGTTTAATGTCTCATCCGAAAGACGGCATCTCCAAAAAAGTGCGGCGCTCCCTCAGCACTGCACTAGGAGTACCAGCCTAAATTTTTGTACTCAAGTCTCTGGAGTGGGACTTGAATCCACAACCCACAGCAGAAGGGATTCAAATTCCTGGGGCATTGGAACCGGTTCTGGGGGAGGTGGGACCAGTACAAACCAGATGGTCTGCACCTGGGCAGGACCGGAACCAATGTCCTAGGGGGAGTGTTTGCTAGTGCTGTTGGGGAGGAGTTTAAACTAATATGGCAGGGGGATGGGAATCAATGCAGGGAGACAGAGGGAAACAAAAAGGAGACAAAAGCAAAAGACAAAAAGGAGATGAGGAAAAGTGGAGGGCAGAGAAACCCAAGACAAAAAACAAAAAGGGCCACTGTACAGCAAAATTCTAAAAGGAAAAAGGGTGTTAAAAAAACAAGCCTGAAGGCTTTGTGTCTTAATGCAAGGAGTATCTGTAATAAGGTGGATGAATTAACTGTGCAAATAGATGTTAACAAATATGATGTGATTGGGATTACGGAGACGTGGCTCCAGGATGATCAGGGCTGGGAACTCAACATCCAGGGGTATTCAACATTCAGGAAGGATAGAATAAAAGGAAAAGGAGGTGGGGTAGCATTGCTGGTTAAAGAAGAGATTAATGCAATAGTTAGAATGGACATTAGCTTGGATGATGTGGAATCTATATGGGTAGAACTGCAGAACACCAAAGGGCAAAAAACTTTAGTGGGAGTTGTGTACAGACCTCCAAACAGTAGTAGTAATGTTGGGGAGGGCATCAAACAGGAAATTAGGGGTGCATGCAATAAGGGTGCAGCAGTTATAATGGGTGACTTTAATATGCACATAGATTGGGCTAACCAAACTGGAAGCAATACGGTGGAGGAGGATTTCCTGGAGTGCATAAGGGATGGTTTTCTAGACCAATATGTCGAGGAACTAACTAGAGGGGAGGCCATCTTAGACTGGGTGTTGTGTAATGAGAGAGGATTAATTAGCAATCTCGTTGTGCGAGGCCCCTTGGGGAAGAGTGACCATAATATGGTGGAATTCTGCATTAGGATGGAGAATGAAACAGTTAATTCAGAGACCATGGTCCAGAACTTAAAGAAGGGTAACTTTGAAGGTATGAGGCATGAATTAGCTGGGAGTGATTGGCGAATGATACTTAAGAGGTTGACTGTGGATGGGCAATGGCAGACATTTAGAGACCGCATGGATGAATTACAACAATTGTACATTCCTGTCTGTCGTAAAAATAAAAAAGGGAAGGTGGATCAACCGTGGCTATCAAGGGAAATAAGTGATAGTATTAAAGCCAAGGAAGTGGCATACAAATTGGCCAGAAATAGCAGTGAACCCGGAGACTGGGAGAATTTTAGAACTCAGCAGAGGAGGACAAAGAGTTTGATTAGGGCAGGGAAAATGGAGTACGAGAAGAAGCTTGCAGGGAACATTAAGACGGATTGCAAAAGTTTCTATAGATATGTAAAGAGAAAAAGGTTAGTAAAGACAAACGTAGGTCCCCTGCAGTCAGAATCAGGGGAAGTCATAACGGGGAACAAAGAAATGGCGGACCAACTGAACAAGTACTTTGGTTCGGTATTCACTGAGGAGGACACGAACAACCTTCCGGATATAAGAGAGGTCAGAGGGTCTAGTAAGGAGGAGGAACTGAGGGAAATCCTTATTAGCCGGGAAATTGTGTTGGGGAAATTAATGGGATCGAAGGCCGATAAATCCCCAGGGCCTGATGGACTGCATCTCAGAGTACTTAAGGAGGTGGCCTTGGAAATAGCGGATGCATTGACAGTCATTTTCCAACATTCCATTGACTCTGGATCAGTTCCTATGGAGTGGAGGGTAGCCAATGTAACCCCACTTTTTAAAAAAGGAGGGAGAGAGAAAACAGGGAATTATAGACCGGTCAGCCTGACATCGGTAGTGGGTAAGATGATGGAATCAATTATTAAGGATGTCATAGCAGCGCATTTGGAAAGAGGTGACATGATAGGTCCAAGTCAACATGGATTTGTGAAAGGGAAATCATGCTTGACAAATCTTCTAGAATTTTTAGAGGATGTTTCCAGTAGAGTGGACAAGGGAGAACCAGTTGATGTGGTATATTTGGACTTTCAGAAGGCTTTCGACAAGGTCCCACACAAAAGATTAATGTGCAAAGTTAAAGCACATGGGATTGGGGGTAGTGTGCTGACATGGATTGAGAACTGGTTGTCAGACAGGAAGCAAAGAGTAGGAGTAAATGGGTACTTTTCAGAATGGCAGGCAGTGACTCGTGGGGTACCGCAAGGTTCTGTGCTGGGGCCCCAGCTGTTTACACTGTACATTAATGATTTAGACGAGGGAATTAAATGTAGTATCTCCAAATTTGCGGATGACACTAAGTTGAGTGGCACTGTGAGCTGCGAGGAGGATGCTATGAGGCTGCAGAGTGACTTGGATAAGTTAGGTGAGTGGGAAAATGCATGGCAGATGAAGTATAATGTGGATAAATGTGAGGTTTTCCACTTTGGTGGTAAAAACAGAGAGACAGACTATTATCTGAATGGTGACAGATTAGGAAAAGTGGAGGTGCAACAAGACCTGGGTGTCATGGTACATCAGTCATTGAAGGTTGGCATGCAGGTACAGCAGGCGGTTAAGAAAGCAAATGGCAAGTTGGCCTTCATAGCGAGGGGATTTGAGTACAGGGGCAGGGAGGTGTTTCTACAGTTGTACAGGGCATTGGTCAGGCCACAACTGGAGTATTGTGTACAGTTTTGGTCTCCTAACCTGAGGAAGGACATTCTTGCTATTGAGGGAGTGCAGCGAAGGTTCACCAGACTGATTCCCGGGATGGCGGGACTGACCTATCAAGAAAGACTGAATCAACTGGGCTTGTATTCACTGGAGTTCAGAAGAATGAGAGGGGACCTCATAGAAACTTTTAAAATTCTGATGGGTTTAGACAGGTTAGATGCAGGAAGAATGTTCCCAATGTTGGGGAAGTCCAGAACCAGGGGTCACAGTCTAAGGATAAGGGGTAAGCCATTTAGGACCGAGATGAGGAGGAACTTCTTCACCCAGAGAATTGTGAACCTGTGGAATTCTCTATCACAGAAAGTTGTTGAGGCCAATTCACTAAATATATTCAAAAAAGAGTTAGATGTAGTCCTTACTACTAGGGGGATCAAGGGGTATGGCGAGAAAGCAGGAATGGAGTACTGAAGTTGCATGTTCAGCCATGAACTCATTGAATGGCGGTGAAGGCTAGAAGGGCCGAATGACCTACTCCTGCACCTATTTTCTATGTTTCTATGTTTCTAACCTTCTGACTCAGAGGCGAGAGAGTTACCCACTGAGCCACAGCTGACACTAGCTGAAGTGGAATTCTCTACCCCAGAGGGCTGTGGAGGCTTAGTCTTTGAGTATATTCAAGACTGATAAATTTTCGGATATTAAGGGAATCAAGGGACAGTGCAGGAAAGTGAAGTTGAGGTAGAAGATCAGCCATGGCTCGAGGGGCCAAATGGTGGTCTACTGCTCCTAATTCTTATGTTCTTGTGTTGGAATGGCACGAGAGGTAGCACATGCCAGTACCTCAGGTAGCAGACTGGGATTGGAGGCCGTGACTCCATTGGGCAACATCACAACCTGATTAAACCCGGCCTGATCTTTGATATTATGAACCAACACTCCAATCTACGATTTTAAAAGTTGGAACTTCAAGGGATTTGAGAGGAACTTGACGGCCGGGCCTGGGGGAGTTAGAACACAGTTGAGGGCAAATTGAATACTTTGAAGGACATCTGAATAAGCTATTATGTTAAATACATACCAATGACTTTAAAAGAAAGGAGGTTAATCAAATATCATCCTACATAGATTAACACGATCATCAGAGGCAGTTCCTTGAAATCGAGGAAGACTTGCTTCCACTCCAAAAGTGAGTTCTCAGGTGGCTGAACAGTCCAATACGGGAATTACAGTCTCTGTCACAGGTGGGACAGACAGTGGTTGGAGGAAAGGGTGGGTGGGACTGGTTTGCCGCACGCTCCTTCCGCTGCCTGCGCTTGTTTTCTGCATGCCCTCGACGACACAGTAACACAAGGGTGAAATACATTATAAAATTGAACTCCCAAAACTTATAGGGAGGAAGGAAAGTGAAACCACTTGGAAGTTGATTCAGTTGAAATTTTCGAGACTAACTTTGATAGATTTTTGTTGACTAAGGATTATGGAACGAAAGTGGGTAAATGGAGTTCAGGTACTGGAGGGGAAAAAAGCCAGAGGCTGGGTATTCTGTGGTGAGTGTCTCACCTCCTGACTCCCCAAAGCCTTTCCACCATCTACAAGGCACAAGTCAGGAGTGTGATGGAATACTCTCCACTTGCCTGGATGAGTGCAGCTCCAACAACACTCAAGAAGCTCGACACCATCCAGGACAAAGCAGCCCGCTTGATCGGTACCCCATCCATTGTAAAGTCCTGTCCCCTCAGTACAGATTCACACGAGGCATGTAGTGAAGTCAAGGTCACTCTGGACCTGCACCTTTATTTCACAGCTCTGGAATGCTGCACTTGCCTGAGACCTGTCCTTATATACCTGTCTCTTGCAAGTGCACCCCTGGTGGTAAGGTATGCAGGTGGTTACAGGTCATATCTTATTACAGTCCTGTATAGCATGTTAGGATACAGTTATATATAATAATGTAAGATACATGACATCACCCTCCCGCAAGGTCTTATTGTCTTTATAGGTTCAGTCTCTCAGGTGGTCTATGCTCTCGCGTGGAGCGTCTGAGTTGTGGTTCAGTTGTTTGCCTTGGTGTCTGTTTTTCTTTGGGTATGATTGCTGGTATCTCGCCTGGGCTGTCTGTTTTGATTGGTGTGATTGTTGTTGACTCGCCTGGGCTGTCTGTTGGGATTGCCCTTTCCTCAGGTTGTTCCCTCTGTCTGTCCACCAGGTGTGGTGCGAGTTCCACATTGTAGTCTGCCTCTGGTTCCGCAGTGTTGTTGGTACATCTGCTTTTGACTTGGTCTACATGCCTCCGGCAGGTTTTGCCATTGTCCATTTGTACTACCAGTAGCCTGTTACCTTCCTTGCCCGTTACTGTCCCTGCAAGCCATTTGGGACCCCTGCCATAGTGTAGTACAAATACTTTGTCCCCTATCTCATTCCATCTCCCCCTCGAATTTCTGTCATGGTACTCAGTCAGCTTACGGTGCTTTGCTTCAATGATTTCGTGCATGTCTGGGAGGATTAATGAGAGCCTTGTTTTTAAAGTCCTTTTCATCAACAGTTGCGCGGGGGGGATCCCAGTCAGTGAGTGCGGACGAGATCTGTATGCCAGCAGCAGTCGCGACAGGTGACCCTGCAGCGTGGGACCTTGGATTTTAAGCATGCCTTGTTTAATGATTTGCACTGCTCTCTCCGCCTGGCCGTTGGAGGCCGGCTTGAACGGTGCCGTCTTGACGTGATTTACGCCGTGGTCAATTATAAAGTCTTAGAATTCTGCGCTGGTTAAGCACGGACCATTGTCACTGACCAATGTGTCAAGGATTCCGTGCATTGCAAACATGGTTGCAAGACTCTCCAAAGTGGTGGAGGTTGTGCTCGAGTTTAAAATGGTGCATTCGATCCACTTTGAAAATGCATCTACAACTACGAGGAACATTTTGCCCATGAATGGGCCCACGTAGTCTACGTGCACCCGCGACCACGGTTTGGTAGGCCAGGGCCAGGGGCTCAGTGGAGCCTCCCTTGGGGCATTGCTGAGTTGGGCACAAATGGTGCACCTTCGGACGCAGAGCTCCAAGTCCGCGTCAATACCAGGCCACCAGACGTGGGATCTGGCTATGGCCTTCATGAGAACGATCCCGGGTGCTCGCGGTGGAGCTCCCGGACAAATGCCTCTCTGCCTCGCAGAGGCATGACTACTCGGCTGCCCCACATCAGGCAGTCTGCTTGTAGTGATAGCTCATGTATGCGCCTGTGAAAGGATTTTAATTCCTCGGGGCAGGCATCACGAGCCTCTGCCCAGTCACCGGTTAGGACACATCTTTTTACTAAGGATAACGTGGGGTTGCTGGCCGTCCAGGCTCTGATTTGGTGAGCCGTCATGGGCGAACCTGTGAACTCAAAGGTATTGATTGCCATGACTATCTCACAGTCCTGTTCGTCAGACCCTTCCGTGGTCGATAGGGGTAGCCTGCTGAGCGCGTCGACACAGTTGTCTGTGCCTGGTCTGTGCCTTATTGTGTAGTCGTAGGACGCCAGCATGAGTGCCCATCGTTGAATTCGCGCCGAGGCGTTGGCATTTATTGCCTTGCTCTCGGATAGGAGGGACGTGAGGGGCTTGTGGTCGGTTTCTAACGCGAACTTGGCCGCAAAAAATTTTTGACACCGTACACGCACGCGAGCGCCTCCTTCTCTACCATTCCGTACCCGCGCTCCGCCCGCGAAAGTGACCTGGAGGCATAAGCTATGGGTTGTAACTTGCCCGCACTATTGACATGTTGCAAAACGCACCCGACCCCATACGCTGATGCATCGCATGTGAGAACTAGCTTTTTACCTGGGCCAAAGAAAGTCAAAACACTGTTGAAACACAGAAGGTTGCGTGCCTTATTGAAGGCGCGTTCCTGGGCGTCCCCCCAAAACCAATTGCACCCTTTCCTGAGTAGCTCGTGGAGAGGCTACAGCAGCGTGCTTAGGTTCTGCATAAAGTTCCCAAAGTAATTGAGTAGCCCAAGAAAGGCTCGCAGTTCTGAGACATTCTGGGGCCTGGGTGCCAGGCGAATTGCTTCTGTTTTGGACTCTGTTGGGCAGATTCCATCAGCTGCAATCCTTCTGCCCAAAAATTCAACCTCGGGTGCGAGAAACAGGCACTTGGATTTCTTGACTCGTAGGCCTACGCGATCCAACCGCTTTAGTACTTCCTCCAAATTACAGAGATGGGAGTCGGTGTCCCTGCTCGTGATAAGTATGTCGTCTTGAAATACAACCGTCCCCGGGATGGACTTGAGCAGACTCTCCATGTTGCGCTGGAATATGGCAGCTGCCGACCTGATGCCGAATGGGCATCGACTGTACATGAAAAGGCCTCGATGTGTGTTGATGGTGGTGAGTAGCTTGGACTCCTCGGTCAATTCTTGCATCATATACACAGATGAGAGGTCTAATTTTGAGAAAAGTTTACCTCCAGCCAATGTGGCAAATAAGTCCTCCGCTCTGGGCAGCGGGTACTGGTCCTGTAGGGAGACTCTGTTTATGGTAGATTTGTAGTCCCCACAGATTCGTACGGATCCATCAGGCTTCATGACTGGGACAATGGGACTTGCCCAGTCGCTAAATTCCACAGGTGATATAATGCCTTCCTGCAGAAGCCTGTCTAGTTCGTGTTCAATCTTTTCCCTCATCACATATGGTACAGCTCTGGCCTTGTGATGAACCGGTCTAGCATCCTGTGTGATGTAGATTTTGACTTTGGCCCCTTTGAAAGTGCCCACATCTGGCTGAAAGAGATGTTCAAATCGCTTTATAACTGTTGAGCAGGAGGTCCGTTCCTCTAATGACATGGCATGGACATCATCCCATTTCCAGTTTAATTTTGCCAGCCAGCTTCTCCCCAGCAGTGCTGGGGGGTCTCCGGGGACAATCCACAGGGGAAGTCGGTTCACTGTCCCTTTGTGTGTGACAGAGAGCATGGCGCTGCTGAGGACTGGTACGATTTCTTTGGTATATGTCCTTAGTTTGGTGTCGACCCTTGTAGGTTTTGGTCTGTCTCTTTTATGTGGCCACAGTTGTTCAAATTGTTGAGCGCCCATGAGAGATTGGCTCGCTCCCTTATCCAGCTCCATGTTGACAGATATCCCGTTGAGTAGGACCCTCATCATTATAGAAGGCGTCCTGTTGTAAGAGCAGCGGCCATTGATTGTGTTGACCCGCTGTACATCGGTGTCCCGGGTACTGTCCCCACCATCTTCGGGTCCGCTTTCCGACCCATCCAATTCGTATACCAGCCGAGCTGCCGTTTTTTTGCACATGCGTGCCAAATGCCCCGTATATTCACAATTTCTGCAAACAGCCTGCTGAAATCGACATCCCCTTGACGAGTGCCCACCCCCACATCTCCAGCACAGACCGGTTCCATTGTTCAAAGTGTTCCCAAAGAATGAGCTGCGTCTGGCTGATCTCTCTTGAGCTTCTCTCAGTTTGTAGTTGATTGCTCGCATTATGGGTTGATGAGGTGTGAACGGCCGTTCCTGTGGCCCTTGATGGCTTCTGCCTACTGTTGAGAGCCTGTTCTTCTGGTTTTGTCTGTGTGTGGGGATAGCAGCTTGTTTAGTGCTGTGAACTTCTTGTTCCGATATTTCGTTAGTTATCGTACCTGCATTGTAAATCAACCTTGTTTCTTCTTCCCCTACCAAAAATGTCTGTGCAACCAGTGCTGCTGCCTCTAAGGTCAGTTTCTTGGTCTCTATGAGCTTTCGGAATATGCCTGCATGGCCTATTCCTTCAATGAAAAAGTCTCTCAGCATTTCTCTCGTCAGTTCATCGGAGAACTCACATAAACTAGCCAACCTCCGAAGTTCCGCCACGAAATCGGGCATGCTCTGGCCCACACAGCGTCTGTAGTTGTAAAACCTGTGTCTGGCCATGTGTAGGCTGCTCGCTGGCTTCAGGTGGTCTCTTACCAGTGTGCTCAATTCTTCAAACGACTTGCTTGCTAGTTTCTCGGGTGCCAACAGATCCTTCATTAAAGCGTATGTTTTCGAGCCATATCTAGTCAAGAGATGGGCTCTTCTCTTGTCTGCCTTATCGTCGCCTAACCAGTCTTTGGTTACAAAGCTTTGCTGGAGCCTTTCTATAAAATCCTCCCAATTGTCTCCCACATTGTACTTTTCATCTGATCCATTGTTCGCCATTCTGTGGATTCTGTAATCCCGTAACTCGTCGCCACTGTAAAGTCCTGTCCCCCTCAGTACAGATTCACACGAGGCATGTAGTGAAGTCAAGGTCACTCTGGACCTGCACCTTTATTTCACAGCTCTGGAATGCCGCACTTGCCTGAGACTTGCAAGTGCACCCCTGGTGGTAAGGTATGCTGGTGGTTACATGTCATATCTTATTACAGTCATGTATAGCATGTTAGGATACAGTTATATATAATAATGTAAGATACATGACATCCACCACTTTCAACACTCACTCCCTCCACCACCGGCGCACCGTGGCTGCAGTGTGTACCATCTACAAGATGCACTGCAGCAACTCGCCAAGGCTTCTTCAGCAGCACCTCCCAAACCCGCAACTTTCACAACATAGAAGGACAAGGGCAGCAGGCGCATGGGAACACCATCGCCTCCAAGTCACGCACTATCTGTTGCTTCATCGTCGCTGCGTCAAAATCCTGGAACTCCCTCCCTAACAGCACTGTGGAAGCACCTTCACCACACGGACTGCAGCGGTTCAAGAAGGCGGCTCACCACCACCTTCTCAAGGGGCAATTAGGGATGGGCAATAACTGCTGGCCTTGCCAGCAACGCCCACATCCCGTGAATGAAGAACAAAATATATATGTGAGATTTAGGACAGAGAGACGGAAATAACGTTTCTTTTTTGCACAGAGATTTGTGGGATGCAGTTAACGATTAAAACAGAGAATAGGGTTGATAGGTGTTGGGTTAGAGGATGACTAGATATGGGAACACAGCAGGGATAAAGAATGCTGTTCATTTGCGGGGTAAATAGCATCATTGACTCGTTGCATCAAATGGCTTGTTTTTGTGTTGTATTTTCTCAACAATTCTATGTCCAGCATGAGGTAAACTAACAATTCTTGAACCTTGTTGATGGCCATCACTGAATGAGATATATAAGCTATGTACAATTGTCTAGATGTACAGTTCTATCTATAACATGAGGATGAATATATTTCAACAACAATTTGTCATTATATGTATCGCCCTTCGCTCAGTAAAACGTCCCAAGGTGCGTCACAGGACAACATTTGACACCGAGCCACATGAGGAAATATTAGGGCAGATGACCATAAGAATTAGCAGCAGGAGTAGGCCACTTGGTCCCTCGAGCCTGCTCTGCTATTCAATCAGAGCATGGCTGATCTGATCCTGGCCTCAACTCCACTTCCCTGCCCGCTCACCATAACCCTCGGACTCCCTTGACCAAGAGCGTCTTAAAGGAGGATAAAGAGGCGGAGAGGCTTAGGGAGGGAGTTCCAGGGCTTGGGGCCCAGGCAGCTGAATTATGGCCACCGATGGTGGAGCGATTAAAATCAGGGATGCTCAAGAGGCCAGAATTGGAGGAACGCAGAGATCTCGGACGGTTGTAGGAGATTACAGAGACAGGGAGTGGCGAGGCCACAGAGGGATTTGAAAACAAGGATGAGAATTTTTAAATCAAGGTGTTGTTTAACTGGTACCCATTTAAACTTGTGCCATTGTTAAAACATGCTTAGATTTCATTGCATGGCCCATCTTTTCCCACAATGCGATATCATTTTGAGATGCCACAACTGTGGTGTAGAGAAACGATTGGCACATTGAAGGTCATCTTTGTTAACTGTATTGGGAGCTTGATCTTGCTGGGGCCATTCTGCTATTGAAGCAATTAAAACCACTCCTATTCAGGGTTTAACACTTCTGCATTGGGAAAAGCTTTTGTCTTCCTTCACCTGTTGCATATTTTGCTTTCAGTGGTAGATTGGCAATTTAAATCTCATTTTCTCCGTGACTGAGATCTGAAGATAAGCAAAGGTCGACTTTTCTTTTTTTATCTGTCTGAATACAGTGGTAATAAGGTAAATGACCTAAATTTAGATAGGAAAGCTGTGAATTGTCCCATAATCTTGCACCTCCATGAAAGGAGGCATCGGTGTCCATTTTGAATTATTCATTGTTAATAGAGTCCAAGGCTAAACTTTCCTTTTATTTTCGGCGGGTTTTTGGCGATTTTTCTCGGCGGTACAGCTGTTTTTCCGCCCGGTGAAAGTTTCCCCCTTCGTTTTTTCCATGGTACTGCCCAATTGTCAAAACGCCCGCCGGGACCAAACCGCCGACGTGCACCGCCGAGAAAATCGCGTAAGTTTGGCCTCAACGGAAGCCCGTCCGGATCGCCGAGAAATTTATGGCACAGAAGGAGGCCATTCAGCCCACCATGTCAGAAAAAGAGTTATCTTGCGGAACCCACTTTCCAGGCCTGTAGGTTACGGCACTTCAAGTACACATCCAAGTACTTTTTAAAAAATGCGATGAGGGTTTCTGCCTCTACCACCCTTTCAAGCAGTGAGCTCCAGAACACCACCACCTTCTGGGTTGAAAAGATCTCCTCAACTCCCCTCTAATCCTTCCATCAATTACTTTAAATCTATTGATGTTCAGTTGATGCTTTAGATCGGCTGGTTCGAGAGGTCCCCAAGGCATCCACTTTGTACAGGACTGCGCCCTCCCCCTCCCTTGTGTTCCACTCCAGCGACATAATAGAATCATAGAATGATACAGCACAGGAGGGAGGCCATTCGGCCCATCGTGCCTGTGCCGGCTCTTTGAACCATTCTGGGCACCACACTCTCATCATCATCATAGGCAGTCCCTCGAAACGAGGATGACTTGCTTCCACGCCAAAAACAGAGGAGTTCACAGGTGTTTCAATGAAGGACCTAATATTCCAGATCCTGAACTACATGTTGAAGGGTGGAAGATGCCTGTATTGTGGATTTTTTTAACGTGGGGTGACCGTTGCACACTAGCCACCACACGGGCTTGACAGAGCGAGGTCTTGGTCCAGTGGCAAGGATTAACCAGGACGACTGGAGACCAGCTCTGCTGCACGGGCCTAGTGCTCACAGTGTGGGCTGGACCCGTGCTGCCCCTGGGCCCTCGCCTCTCCTGGGCCCCGAACTCTCACCTCTCCTGGGCCCCGATCACATCGCTCTACAATCTCTCGCCGCTCCTTCGCCCCGATCACATCACACTTGTTCAATAGCCGTGCACCATCTCACATATTATTGTAATTTAGGAAGGCTGTCACAGCGCTAGAGAGGGTGCAGAGGAGATTTACTAGGATAATACCAAGGATGAAATACTTCATATATACGGAGAGACTAGAGAAGCTGGAATTGTTTTTCTTCGAGTGGAGAAGATTCAGGAGAGATTAGAATAGAACGGTTACAGAACAGAAGGAGGCCATTCGGCCCATCAAGCCCGTGCTGGCTCTCTGCAAGAGCACTTCAGCCATCCCACTCCCCCGCCCTTTCCCTGTAGCCCTGCAATTGTTTTTCTTCAGGTACTTATCCAACTCCCTTTTGAAAGCCATGATTGAGTCTGCCTCCACCACCCTCTCAGGCCGTGCATTCCAGATCCTAACCACTCGCTGCGTAAAACAGTTTTTCCTTGTGTCGCCTTTGGTTCTTCTGCCAATCGCCTTAAATCTGTGTCCTCTGGTTCTCGACCCTTCCACCAATGGGAACAGTTTCTCTCGATCTACTCTGTCCAGACCCCATCATGATTTTGGGGCTGGGGTTTGGGGCTGGGGTTTGGGGCTGGGGTTTGGGGCTGGGGTATGGGGCTGGAGTCTGGGCTTTGGGATTTAAGAGGTATTCAAAATTATGAAGGTTGTTGATAGAGTAAATAAGTTGAAAGTGGCACAAGGGTTGGTCACCAGAGAACCCGGATTTATGGTAATTGGCAAAGGAACTAACTGAATAATGGGCTGAGGGTTGCATTGCTCATTCATGTTACCGGGCTAGAGCTTCATTATATGACGGAGTGAGTTAGTAATGAGGGCTGAGTGATTTGGGAAGTGTAACATTGATTGATACGGACCAGGACAGTCCAGGTTCGATTCACTGCCTACACGGTTAGCTGGTCTCTGCTAAAGAGGGCAGGTTACATAAACTTGGCTTGAGGTCAGAAAGAAAGACAGAATATCATCTGTATAGTGCCTTTCATGACCACCGGACGTCCCAAAGCGCTTTACAGCCAATGAAATACTTTTTGAAGTGCAGTCACTGTTGCAATGTGGGAAACGCGGCAGCCAATTTGCGCACAGCAAGCTCCCACAAACAGCAATGCGGTAATGACCAGATAATCTGTTTTTTTGTTATGTTGATTGCGGAATAAATATTGGCCCCAGGACACCGGGAATAACTCCTCTGCTCTTCTTCGAAATAGTGCCATGGGATCTTTTAGGTCCACCTGAGAGAGCAGACGGGGCCTCGGTTTAACGTCTCATCCGAAAGACAGCACCTCCGACAGTGCAGCACTCCCTCAGCACTGCACTGGGAGTGTCAGCCTAGATTTATTATGTGCTCTAGTCCCTTGAGTGGGACTTGAACCCACAACCTTCTGAAGGTTAAAGCGTGATATTGTCGGTGTTTCGAATGATAAAGGGATTTGATAGAGTAGATACAGAGAAACTATTTACAGAGAAACTAGTTCCTCTGGTGGAGGAGTCCAGAATAAGAGCCGTTTTCATAAATGTCTCGGCCATTTAGGAGTGAAATGAAAGTGGAGTCAAATTGTAGAGCTCACTCCCCCAAAATGCTGTGGACGCTAGTGTGGGGTCAATTGATATTTTCAAATCTGAGATTGATAGATTCTTGTTCGATAAGGGTATCAAGGGATATGGAACAAAGTTGGTTCAGTGGAGTTGAGGTACAGATCACCCATGATCTAATCGAGGGGCTGAATGACCTCCTCCCGTTGCTCTGTTCGAAAGGTCCTCAAGGCAGCCATTTTGGTAAGGGCAACAGTAATTCATATAAAGCAAGAGAGCCCATAACTGGCTGCTGGAAATCTGTAATATAAACAGAAAAGGCTGGAAATACTCGGCAGATCAGGCAACATCTGTGCCGAGAGAGACATAGCTGCCAGTGAATGAAGGAAATTGCCCCTCTCCTTAAGGCCTGTTACCACCACAAATCGGCGGCCATGCTGTGGAGTGGAGTTGGCCGGCGACTTTCAGTGGGATGGCCGCTGCTAGCCCAATTGCCCTTCCGAGGTTTCACGGTGGTGCCCTGATTTCCCCCCCACCCCCCCCTCTTACTGCTCCGCTGCTGCCGATCCATGGTAAGCACATCATCACCGTGCACACCGCCGATCTACCCCCACCCCCCCCTCCCCCCGATGGTGACATTTCCCTGGGAAAATCTTCGGGCCGCCTGGTGGTGCCAAAACCAGTTTTTTTTCCCGCCGACTGCCAGGTCGGGCCGACAATTCCGTCCCCGGGTTCGACAGGCAGGCCTGTCACCGCGCCTCTTGGGTACCAGGCCGCTGGCCCAGCCAAAACCCTCCCTGGTGGCACCGTGGCCCGAAGTTTTGAAATCGCGGAGGCCTACCCCTTTAAGTGAAGGGGAGAGCCGTGGTGACGCAGCGCCGTGGTGATGTCATCGCGGCAGTCACTCCGCACCGCCCCCAACCTCCGCCCCTCCCGTGATGTCACCGCCCCATATCCGCCCCGCTCATGATGTCACCGCCCCATATCCGCCCCTCTCGTGATGTCACCCCCCCGTGTCCGCCCCTCCCGTGATGTCACCGCCCCATATCCGCCCCTCCCGTGATGTCACCGCCCCATATCCGCCCCTCCCGTGATGTCACCTCCCCCGTATCCGCCCCTCCCGTGATGTCACCGCCCCATATCCGCCCCTCCCGTGATGTCACCGCCCCATATCCGCCCCTCTCGTGATGTCACCCCCCCATATCCGCCCCTCCCGTGATATCACCCCCTCCATATCCGCCCCGCTCATGATGTCACCGCCCCGTATCTGCCCCTCTCATGTTGTCACCACCGCATATCCGCCTCTCTCGTGATATCACCGTCCCATATCTGCCCCTTTCGTGATGTCACCACCGCATATCCGCCCCCTCGTGATGTCACCGCCCCGTATTCGCCCCTCTTGTGATGTCACCATCCCCATTAAGAGCGACGTCTGGATCCAAATTTTAAAAAACAAGCGCGGGAGGCGAACTCAACCACCGCGATCGTTAAAACATTTGAAATGGGGTGGGCCCATTTTGGCCGGCGGTGGGGGACAATATTGGCCCCATAACATTTTACAGACAGCTTACTTGTTCGCATTATCCACTTGGGTCAAAGGAAGACTCTCTGTTCGTTTATCTCGCGTTGTTTGTGGGACCTTGCTGTGCATAAATTGGCTGCTGCATTTTCCCGCAGCGTAACAGTGCGTGCACTTCAGGAAGTATTCCGTTGGTTGTGAAGCGCTTTGGGACGTCCTGAGGACACGAACGGTTCTTTGAATCTGGTTGAGGCCACGCTGAAGAGAGGGCGGGGGGGGAGCAAAGTGGTCACCTCCAGCTACACACCACTGGGAGGTTGGCACAAAAATGATCACCGGCCTGGATTTACGGTCAGAGGCTTCCCGCGGGGACATGGCCTCCGACCCGTGAATAAAACCCGTGCCTACCTTCTGCCTTGGGATCCACGGAGACTCGCGCTCTTGGGCCTCTGCAGGTAGGCCTGCATTGAGAGCCAGGGGTGCAGGCGGGTCACGAGCAACCCTGGGATCACATGGGCTGGCCCAACCAATCAAAGAAGGGGGTTCCCCATTCATTCCGTACATAAGGAATCCCCATAAGCACGAATGGGGATCACATAAAAAACACATTCACGTGACAAAAAAAAAATGGCAAAAGTAAAATGAATTAAAATGCAATTTAAATAAACATTTAAAACAAAAATTTAATTCAAAAAAAAATGTAAATGTTTTACAGGTGCTAAAAATAACTGTAACTTACTTTTACAGGTGTTTTAATGTTTTAATTTACATTTTTTTTTAATTGCATAACACTCCTGTGAAGCACCTTGGGACGTCTCACTACGTTAAAGGTGCTATATAAATACAAGTTGTTGTTTAAATAATTGGAAAAAATATTCTTTTTATGTTCATTTTAAATTCTTACGCAGGTAAAAGCAAGCCTTCATCATCTAGGCGGTCCCTCGAACGAGGATGACTTGCTTCCACGAGAGTTCACAGCAATGAAGGACCCGATGTTCCCGTCCTGAACTCCAATTGAAGGGTGGAAGATGTCTGTGGGTGGATTTTTTTAACGTTGGGTGACCGTTGCACACCAGCCACCACACGGGCTTGACAGAGCGAGGCCTTGGTCCAGTGGCAAGGGTTAACCAGGGCGACTGGAGACCTGCTCTGCTGCACGGACCCAGCGCGCACACACATATCGCAGTGTGGGCTGGGCCCGTGCTGCCCCCTGGGCCTTCGCCTCTTCTGGGCCCCGTACCCTCATTCGCCGCTCCTTCGCCCACGATGTTCCAGGGCCCATGCGCTCCAGCTCTGTTTATAGCCCCGACCTGCGGTGGCGTTCTCACACAGGTCGGGGCGGCTTTACCCGGCGTAAGAATGTCACGGGCATTCGCTGGGCAGTAGTTGGTCAAATAACTCTCTGCCGACGGAGGCCCTTTTCCCGGGGATGCGTGCGATCTGCCACGAAGATTCTTGATGGATCGCGAGTTCCGGGTTTCCGCCTGAGCGCACCCCTAGGTCCCAGAAAGTTCGAGCCTGTGTGCTCATCCCACTCAGAATCCAGACCCACCGACCTCCTACCCAGCACTTGCAGACCGAGCGCCCAAAGGGAGATCTGAGACGGATGAAGGTGCCATTAAAACAGAGGCCAAGAGGATTGTAAATAAAATCCCCCAGCTCTTTATTGATGGCCAAATATGTAATCACTCAGGCCGAAGCTCAGCTCAGCTTTTTAAAAGGTCGTTAAATGATCGATTTTAAAGTGGACAGATGGAGACAGGAAATGGCCGCCTGTGTTTGCTTTGGTGGAAGAAGATGTACAACCTACTTAGTGGTGTGTGACCCACCATCCTGCCTGTCCCCAGATTGCGATCAGATTATCTGTTCCTATTGATTCCTTTGTTTTACTGCTCTGCTCAAACATATAGGCCTGGAAACCCCAGCCTCCCCAGGTCGGAACGGAGTGTATACGGGGTGCGTACGGGGTGCGTACGGGGTGCGTACGGGGTGCGTACGGGGTGCGTACGGAGTGTGTACGGACCCGGGGAGGCATCGTAAAATCACAATGCGCATGCGCTGAAAACCGGCTTTTCCGATCGGTCAAGTTTCTGGCTCGACAGATCTCGCGCATCTCTGGAGCCAGGACATTTGCACGGGCAAGATTGCGGGATTTACCCATATCTTGCCCGGCAAATGTCCTCAAAACTCCTGCGTCTGATAAAAGCAGCAACATAGCCTACTGCTACAGGTGTAAGAGTTTTAAAATACACAAAAACATTTTAAAATAAAGTTATAAAAACACACCTTATTGTTAAAAACCCTCTCCACTACTGTTATGTATGTTAATTTGGGATCACTAGCCACTAGATGGCGTCACTGCTGGAGGCCATTGGGCTGCACGCACGTACTGTGTGCAGCCCAGTATAAAAGACCAGCCATTTTGTATTAGTCACTTTGGGCCTTAATAAAGCAGAGCCAAGGTCATACCTCTTGGAGCTAACAGTACTCCGTCTAACAGTTATTGCATACACAACAACTACGATAAGTTTATTTTAAAGCATGATTTTAAAAAACTTTTTTAAAAATCAGGAAAATATTTATTTTTTAAATTCATAAATAACTTTAATTTAAATTAATAAAAATATGCTGTGCATTTTTTCTATCTTTTATTATTGGTTATGTGTGTTTTGGGGGTTGTTTCTCATTCATAATAATGGGAACACCAACTTCCGGAGCTCCCATTATTATGAAGGAGAACATACTTTACCTGATTGGCTGCCCAGAGCCATGTGACTGCAGCTCCAGACCTGCGCACGTCCCGACTGCGTGTCGCAGCGCGTGCACGTCAGCGGAGGCCTCGGGACCGGGATCCCTCGTGGCCGCAGCAGGTTCAGGAAGGCGCGATTCTTCTCTCCATATTCCACTTGAACGCCCGTGGGAAGGAAAAACTGGGATTTCTGGGCCATTAACTTGCACAGGAGTGCAAGAAAAATGAAGCCGCTATGGTACGCGTGCCAAGGGTGTGGGTGTGTGTTCGAATGCGTCCTTGTGTTCAAACACCTCCTTGGCCTCGCCCCCCCCCCACTCCACCATCTCTGTATCCTCCTCCAGTCCAACAACCCTCTGGAGATCTCAGCCTTTCTCCAATTCTGGCCTCCAGCTAGATTCCTTTGCCTCACCATTGGGGGCCCTGCCTTCAGCTGCGTAGGCCCCAAGCTCTGGAATTCTATCCCTATTATAATGTGCGGTTAGGTCACAGATCAGCCATGATCACGGTGAATGGTGGAACAACAACTTTGTACTTATATAGCGCCTTTAACCTAGTGAAACGTCCCAAGGTGCTTCACGGGAGTATTAGGAGATAGAAATTTGACACCGAGCCGCATAAGTAGAAATTAGCGCAGGCTGGGTCAAAGAGGTAGGTTTTAAGGAGCGTCTTGAAGGAGGAAAGAGAGGTAGAGAGGCGGAGAGGTTTAGGGAGGGAGTTCCAGAGCTTGGGGCCCAGGCAGCAGAAGGCACGGCCACCGATGGTGGAGCGATCATAATCAGGGATGCTCAAGAGGGCCGAATTAGAGGAGTGCAGACATCTCGAAGAGGTGGGACGGTGTGTGGGGGAGGGGGGAGGGGGAATTTGGGGGGCTGGAGGAGATTATAGAGATAGGGAGGGGGCGAGGGCCATGGAGGGATTTGAAAACAAGGATGAGAATTTTGAAATCAGGGCGTGGCTTAACCAGGAGCCAATGTAGGTCAGCGAGCACGAGGGGTGATGGGTGAGCGGGACTTGGTGCGAGTTAGGACATGGGCAGCCGAATTTCAGATCACCTCTAGTTTATGTAGGGTAGAATGTGGGAGGCCAGCCAGGAGTGCGTTGAAATAGTCAAGTCTGGAGGTAACAAAGGCACGGATGAATACAGAAGAATTTTCAGTGAATGCTTTCAATTGCCAGTACCAAATGCTCAAGTTGCAATTTGAAAATTAGCACTGATTTAAAGGAAGTAAATATTCTGGTGTGGTCAAAAGTTAATTAGTGTTGGGGGAAGTGGGATGCCTGCTCCTAACTTTTAACCACTGTTTTGGTTGAAGGGGTTAAGTCGGTAGAATATAATTCCTCCTCCGGTGAGAAGAAAGCTTTCTGTCGGCGAGTGCTTTGAGTCTTCCTGTACCAGATCCTAAATAATTCTTTTGCATGCTTGTAGCTCCATTGGATAACTATCTTACGTGATTTGATATTGAGGCCATGGTCTGTTCGTTGCAGTGCAGGTGTACAGCGTCTGATATATAGGCCCTGAATTTGCGGTCGGAAGCTTCCCGCGGGGTAACGCCTCCGATCCGCAAATAAAATGTCCGCGTACCGGGTGGTCGGAGAGGTCGGGAGACTCACGGTCCTGGGCCTCTCTGGGTACCCGCGGGTCGAGGCCCACGTATCTCAGGGACTCGGGCAGTTCGTAAGCGCCCCCTGGGATCACATGGGCCGGCCCAACCAATGACGGAAGGGAATCTCCAATCATGCTTACGCGGGTTCCGTATGTACGGAAACCCCGGACGTGTGAATGGGAATACCCCCAAAATACATCGAAACATCAAATAAATTTTAATAAACCGTGCCCGAGTTTGATGAAGGCCCCCGCCCGCCCAAGTGCCGCCCAAAGTGCCGCTGATGGCCGCCGAGGTACCGGACGGTACTTTGAGTGGGATATTCATCGCCGAGGTCCCTCGAAGGACGGCAGGCGGCAAATGGACGACACACGCCGCCAATCTGGGCGGCAGTGGGCGGGAGGTTTCATTCTTGGTGGAGAGGCGCTTGCCGGCCAAGTGCCGCCGGGGATGGAGTCGGGCCCACGGAGGGTCGAAGACCTGAAAAGCAAAAGCATTAAAAAAAAACATCTGAAGACCTTCATAAGAACATAAGAACATAAGAATTAGGAACAGGAGTAGGCCATCTAGCCCCTCGAGCCTGCTCCGCCATTCGACAAGATCATGGCTGATCTGGCCGTGGACTCAGCTCCACTTACCCGCCCGCTCCCCATAACCCTTAATTCCCTTATTGGTTAAACATCTATCTATCTGTGACTTGAATACATTCAATGAGCTAGCCTCAACTGCTTCCTTGGGCAGAGAATTCCACAGATTCACAACTCTCTGGGAGAAGAAATTCCTTCTCTTTTAATACCCTGTGATGTATTTCATCAGGACCAGGGGACTTGTCTACCTTGAGTCCCATTAGCCTGTCCAGCACTACCCCCCTAGTGATAGTGATTGCCTCCAGGTCCTCCCTTCCCACATTCCCGCGACCAGCAATTTCTGGCATGGTTTCTGTGTCTTCCACTGTGAAGACCGAAGCAAAATAATTGTTTAAGGTCTCAGCCATTTCCACATTTCCCATTATTAAATCCCCCTTCTCATCTTCTAAGGGACCAACATTTACTTTAGGGGGGGGACCCCATCCAGGTAAGGCCCTGTAAAGAAATAAATTACAAAAAGTGTACCAACCATTTTTTTTCCTCATCCTCCGACTTACCGTCGGGGACAGACCAGCCTCCGGCCAGGGGTCCACCCCCTGATCTGGCGCTGTCCCGCGCCCGCATCAGCATCGCATCTCGGCGGGCGGGAGCTCAGTCCGCTGACGTCAGCGAGCGCTTCCCGGCAGCTCTCCCCTCCTGCCCGCACCAGGCCACGTCGAAATTGGCACTGGGCGGTTCGAGCAGAGAAACATCGGCAGCAGTGGCCGGTAAGGCCATCAATTTCGGCCCCCTGTGTATTTAAAGTTAATTAAAATGACACTTAATTAAATATTTAAAACAAACTTTCATTTTTGGAAAAATAAATTTACGTGCTTTAAAGTGGTTAAAAATAATCCTACCTTATTTCATAGGTTTTTAAATGTATAAATAATAACACTTTATTTTCTGTTTTTTTTTTAAACTATTATGCTGGTAAAAGCAGGCCTTTAGCCAGCTTTTTAACCAGGCATAAGAATCTCACCGGGCATTCGCTGGGCAGGAATTGAGCAAATAGTCCCCAACTCTCCGCCCGCGGAGGCCCTTTCCCCGGGGATGCCTGCGATTTCTCGAGAGAGAGAGAGAGAGAGAGAGAGAGAATTCTCGACAGATCGCAGGTTGCGGGGTTTGGCACATGCTCAGTGAGCGCCTGAACCCTGAACCCGCGTGGCCCCCTGCGGGCGGGTGCACAGCCCCTGGCAGCCGCAAATTACGCCCCAATCTGTGGGATTCCATCAATTTGAACACTGCGTTCTGAGTGGCTCAGGAAGTGGGCGGGGCAGAGACGATTTCATGGCCCCGACTGCCGCGTACTATAACATGCAAGGGCAATTTCACCAAAAAAAAATATAAATACACATGTGGCGAGCATTTTTATTTTGGTGCTGGAGGTAATGTGATGAGCTGCTGACCACATAAACCGGCGATTTCCATCTCCGTAACGTCACCCGACTCCGCCCCGCCTCAGAATATCTGCTGCTGAAACCCTCATCCTTGCCCGCCAAACCTGACTCTTCCCACGTACTCCTCGCCGGCCTTTCCTCATTCTACCCTCCGTAAACTTGAGGTAACCTAAAACCCATTACCTAACTCGCACCAAGTCCCGCTCACCCATCACCCCCCTGTGCTCGCTGACCCACCACATTGGCTCCCGGTTAAGCAACGCCTCGTTTTAAAAAAAAAAAATTCTCCTCCTTTTTTTATTTCTCCAAATCTCTTCGTGGCCTTGCTCCTCTCTACATCTGTAAGCTCCTGCAATTCTACGACCCTCCGAGATCTCTGCGCCCCTCCAAATCTGCCCTCTTGAACATCCCCGATATTATTCACTCCGCCAAGAGGTTTATGGAGGGAGTTCCAGAGTTTGGGGCCCAGGCAGCTGTCTGGGCCCCAAGCTCTGGAACTCCCTCCATAAACCTCTCCGCCTCTTTACCTCTCTTTCCTCCTTAAAATTTACCTCTTTAACCAAGCTTTTGGTCAGCTGTCCTGATATCTGCTGATGGGGCTCGGTGTCAAATGTTGTTTGATAATGCTCCCTCAAAACACCTTGGGACCTTTTCCTACGTTAAAGGTGCTGTATAAATACATGTTATTATTGCTGGAATTATTGCATGGCGGCTTGACCTGCGCGAGACCATCAGCGGTAGGTCGGGGCCATAAAAGGGGCGGCGAATGGCGGCCCCTGAACAGCGTGGCAGCGTACCACAGCAAGGTACAGCACGAGCTGGTGCAGGAGGGCGACGGCCACCGAAGAGTGACGTCATCAAGGTCCAGGTCGGAGATTGGAGCGTGGGTAGATAGAGCAGGAGCGGCGAGGTCAGGCCGACTGATCATGGAGGGACGTGATCGGGGCTCGGGAGAGGCGCAAGTTCGGGGCCCAGAAGAGCCGAGGGCCCTGGGGCAGCACGGGCCCAGCCCACACTGTGCGATACGTGCGCGCACTGGGTCCGTGCAACAGAGCTGGTCTCCAGTCGTCCTGGTTAACCCTTGACACTGGACCAAGACCTCGCTCTGTCGAGCCCGTGTAGTGGCTGGTGTGCAACGGTCACCCCACGTTAAAAAAATCCACGCACAGGCATCTTCCACCCTTCAGGATGTAGTTCAGGACCTGGAATATTAGGTCCATTGAAAGACCTGTGAACTCATCCCTTTTTGGCGTGGAAGCAAGTCATCCTCATTTCGAGGGATTGCCTATGATGATGAATTAATGTATGAGTATGGGGGGGGGGGGGGTGGAATAGCTTATGTGAAATAGTAAGTTTGATTGAATAAAAAAATGTCCCAGTTTGTAAGCTATTCCCAAAGTACAGCGTTGATAGAGTAAGAATGCCAGTCTGAATGCATTCAGGACTCATGATTTGTGCACAGAATGAAATGACAAAATCAATGCTGACACACACACACACACACGCACACACAACAAGCAGCCTAATGTGACGTACTGTGATTCTTTAAACCCCTGGTGGACAGGGTTGTGACAAAAAAAAAGGCTGAATTAAGTTGTGGGGGGGAAAAAAAACAGAACTGGAAGGTGACAAATTGGCTTTGTCATTGTGTTTGGCACCTGGTGTTGTGGCTGGTGTTCAATATGCACCTATCATCCCATCCTAGGCTCCCGAGGGAGCGTAGAGGACTAATGATGCCTATAAATATTAATCTAATCGGCCCAAACAAATAATTGGGAGTGCACGGGAGAACTCGGCGAGATATTTGGACGTGCAGTCCATTACAAGGGCTGTCAGCAGAAACACTCAAACTTTTGAAGTGATATTTAACGGTGGTGTCAAAGCTTCAAGAGCTCATGACATTAAAAGGATGGACGATTTAGTTAATGGAAGCCTTATTGATGAAATGCCTTCCCCAGTCATAGCTGGTAAATGGCTCTTTAGCAGATTATCGGAGACGAGATTAATAAATCACCTATTTGGTCTCGTGGGCGTGTTGCTTATTGTCACAGGTTGTCTTTCCGCACTCCTCTCGTAGCAGTGAGTCAGAAAGCCCCAAAATGACTTCATAGACTTTATGTCACAAGGCTTTTATGGCCGCAGGTTGACTTTGGAGATTGCTCGTGTTCGAAAACTCAATACAACCGCATAGATTTCATGTCACAAAACTCTTACAGCCATATGTTGTCTTTTGAATACCGCTGTGAGTTACTGTACTGCAAAGAAAACACCAATATAACCTGAGAGGCCCTCATGGTGCCTCCAACTCTGACTTGTTCTTCTTAGCATTTCTATCGTGACAGTACACTCGTAAAACCTGCCACTCTTCTTGCAATAACCGTATAAACATTGTTTCTCAGATTTTATTTGGGTCCAACGAAAAGGGAGTTGAAGTACGTGGCAAAAAAAAATACTGTATAATGAGGGGGCTTGACAGAGAGGATATTTCCACTCATAGGGGAAACTAAAACTAGGGGACATAAGAAAATAGGTCCAGGAGCAGGCCATTCGGCCCCTCGAGCCTGCACCACCATTCAATATGATCATGGCTGATCATGCAACTTCAGTACCCCATTCCTGCTTTCTCTCCATACCCCTTGATCCCTTTAGCTGTAAGGGCCACATCTAACTCCCTTTTGAATATATCCAATGAACTGGCCTCAACAACTTTCTGTGGTAGAGAATTCCACAGGTTCACAATTCTCTGAGTGAAGAAGTTTCTCCTCATCTCGGTCCTAAATGGCTTACCCCTTATCCTTAGACTGTGACCCCTGGTTCTGGACTTCCCCCAACATTGGGAACATTCTTCCTGCATCTAACCTGTCCAATCCTGTCAGAATTTTATATGTTTCTATGAGATTCCCTCTCATTCTTCTAAATTCCAGTGAATATAAGCCTAGTCGATCCAGTCTTTCTTCATATGTCAGTCCTGCCATCCCTGGAATCAGTCTGGTGAACCTTCGCTGCATTTCAATAGCAAGAATGTCTTTCTTCAGATTAGGAGACCAAAACTGTACACAATATTCAAGGTGTGGCCTCACCAGTGTCCTGTACAACTGCAGTAAGACCTCCCTGCTCCTATACTCAATTCCTCTCGCTATGAAGGCCAACATGCCATTTGCCTTCTTCACCGCCTGCTGTACCTGCATGCCAACTTTCAATGACTGATGTACCATGACACCCAGGTCTTGTTGCACCTCCCCTTTTCCTAATCTGTCACCATTCAGATAATATTCTGCCTTCCTGTTTTTGGCACCAAAGTGGATAACCTCTGCCATACATCTGCCATGCATTTGCCCACTCACCTAATCTGTCCAAGTCTCAGAATAAGGGGCCGCCCATTTAAAACTGAGATGAGGAGGAATTTCTTCTCTGAGGGTTGTAATTCTGTGAAATTCTCTGCCCCAGAGAGCTTTGGAGGCTGGATCATTGAATATATTCAAGGCGGAGATAGACAGATTTTTGAGCGATAAGGGAGTAAAGGGTTATGGGGAGCGGGCAGGGAAGTGGAGCTGAGTCCATGATCAGATCAGCCATGATCTTATTGAATGGCGGAGCAGGCTCCAGGGGCCAAATGGCTGACTCCTGCTCCTATTTCTTATGTTCTTATGTCCGCCTTCCGTAATTGGTATTTCTTGGTAATGTAGAATTTAGCCAAATTTTAGCAAGAGTGATTGTGTGGACTAGTTTCGATCGCCTATGGGGGTCGGAGAGGAATTTCCCAGATTTTTTTAATCCTCCAAATTGGCCTGTTTATTTATTTTTTTAGATTTAAAATTCTGTTTTTTCCCCATTGAGATCGCATGGCAGGATGGGGAGTGTATAGCGTGTGATGCGTGAGGTATCGCAAATGGTGTGGGACAGGCTGGATGGAGCAGAGGGTCTTTGCCTGTCGGTCTCTGTCCATCAAAATTACATCTCACCCTCTACGTAACTCATCATGAAGCAACTGACCACACTATAAATGGCTGCTAGCTACAGCTTCAAGACACCGGAGACATTACTGGGGGCCATTTCTGAAATGGTGTAAAATGGGCGATGGTGAATCGGCAATCCATTTTACATAGGTTCATAGAATAGTAGAGTTATTCTATCACTGTGACGACTCTTTCGAAGAGCAATCCAGTTAGTCCCACTCCCCCCGTTCTTTCCCCATATCCCTGCAATCTAACACGCACCAAGTCCCACTCACCCATCAATCCCTGTGCTCGCTGATCTACATTGGCTCCCGATTAAGCAACGCCTCGATTTCAAAATTCTCATCCTTATTTTCAAATCCCTTCGTGGCCTCGCCCCTCCCTATCTCTGTAATCTCCTCCAGCCCCACAACCCCCCCGCCCCCCCCCCCACCCCCCGAGATATCTGCACTCCTCTAATTCTGCCCTCTTGAGCATCCCTGATTATAATCGCTCCACCATCGATGGCTGTGCCTTCTGTTGCCTGGGCCCCAAGCTCTGGAACTTCCTCCCTAAACCTCACCCCCTCTCTTTCCTCCTTCAAGACGCTTCTTAAAACCTACCTCTTTGACCAAGCTTTTAGTCACCTGCGCTAATTTCTACTTCTGCGGCTCAATGTCAAATTTTTATCGCATAACGCTTCTGTGAAGCGCCTTGTGATGTTTCACTACATTAAAGAGATCGATAGATTTTTGGAGTCTAGGGGAATCAAGGGATATGGAGATAGGACAGGAAAGTGGAGTTGAGGTCGATGATCAGCCAGGATCTTATTGAATGGCAGAGCAGGCTCGAGGGGTTGTAGGGCCTACTCCTGCTCCTTTTTCTTATGTTCTTATGTTGTTAAAGGTGCGATATAAATACAAGTTGTTGTTGTCCTTTAAGTCTCGTCGCTTGATTGGCACCCCATCCACCACCTTCAACATTCACTCCCTCCACCACCGGCGCACCGTGGCTGCAGTGTGCACCATCTACAAGATGCACTGCAGCAACTCGCCAAGTCTTCTTCGGCAGCACCTCCCAAACCCGCGACCTCTACCACCTAGAGGGACAAGGGCAGCGGGCGCATGGGAACACCACCACCTCCACGTTCCCCTCCCAGTCACACACCATCCTGACTTGGAAATATATCACCGTTCCTTCATTGTCGCTGGGACAGAATCCTGGAACTCCCTCCCTAACAGCACTGTGGGAGCACCTTCACCACACGGACTGCAGCGGTTCAAGAAGGTGGCTCACCACCACCTTCTCAAGGGGCAATTAGGGATGGGCAATAAATGCCGGCCACACCAGTGACGCCCATATCCCAGGAACTTCTCTGCTGTGGTGTGAATAGGCCAAGGCTGCTCACTGTACAGGCTGAGGCAGGGATGGGCATGGTATGGAAAGACTCCTGGTGACTGCGGAATCACAGAATCAGAGAACGGTTACAGCACAGAAGGAGGCCATTCGGCCCGTCGAGTCCGTGCCGGCTCTCGGCAAGAGCACTTCAGCCAGTCCCACTCCCCCGCCCTTTCCCCGTAGCCCTGCAATTGCTTTTCTTTCAGGTACTTATCCAACTCCCTTCTGAAAGCCACGGTTGAGTCTGCCTCCACCAACCTCTCAGGCAGCACATTCCAGATCCTAACCACTCGCTGCGTAAAAATGTTTTTCCTCATGTCGCCTTTAGTTCTTTTGCCAATCGCCTTAAATCTGTGTCCTCTGGTTCTCGACCACTCCATCTGGTCAAGTCATTCAAAAGAGAGAAGAAAGCTGGAAATAAATATCAATACAAACATGCGTAATGTTGCTGAGCATCATATTTGGCATTATCCCATTTGTTCAAGTCCCCACTTCAGGGTCTTGAGTGCATACATAAGAAATAGGAGCAGGAGTAGGCCAAACGACCTCTCGAGCCTGCTCTGCCATTCAATAAGATCATGGCTTATCTGATCATGGACTCAGCTCCACCTCCCCGCCCGCTCCCCATAACCCCTTATCCACTTATTGTTTAAGAAACTGTCTATTTCTGTCTTGAATTTATTCAATGTCCCAGCTTCCACAGCTCGCTGAGGCAGAGACTTCCACAAATTTACTGAGAGAAGAAATTTAGAAACATAGAAACATAGAAAATAGGCACAGGAGTAGGCCATTCGGCCCTTCGAGCCTGCACCACCATTCAATAAGATCATGGCTGATCATTCCCTCAGTACCCCTTTCCTGCTTTCTCTCCATAACCCTTGATCCCCTTAGCCGTAAGGGCCATATCTAACTCCCTCTTGAATATATCCAATGAACAGGCATCAACAACTCTCTGCAGTTGGGAATTCCACAGGTTAACAACTCTCTGAGTGAAGAAGTTTTTCCTCATCTCAGTCCTAAATGGCTCACCCCTTATCCTAAGACTGTGTCCCCTGGTTCTGGACTTCCCCAACATCGGGAACATTCTACCTGCATCTAACCTGTCCAGTCCCGTCAGAATTTTATATGTTTCTATGAGATCCCCTCTCATTCTTCTAAACTCAATGTATAAAGGCCCAGTTGATCTAGTCTCTCCTCATATGTCAGTCCAGCCATCCTGGGAATCAATCTGGTGAACCTTCGCTCCCTCAATAGCAAGAATGTCCTTCCTCAGATTAGGAGACCAAAACTGAACACAATATTCCAGGTGAGGCCTCACCAAGGCCCTATACAACTGCAGTAAGGCCTCCCTGCTCCTATACTAAATCTCCTAGCTATGAAGGCCAACATACCATTTGCCTTCTTCACCGCCTGCTGTACCTGTATGCCAACTTTCAATGACTGATGAACCATGACACCTAGGTCTCATTGCGCCTCTCCTTTTCCTAATCTGTCGCCATTCAGATAATATTCTGCCTTCGCGCTTTTACCCCCAAAGTGGATAACCTCACATTTATCCACATTATAGTGCATCTGCCATGCATTTGCCCACTCACCTAACCTGTCCAAGTCACCCTACAGCCTCTTAGCGTCCCCCTCACAGCTCACACCGCCACCCAGTTTAATGTCATCTGCAAACTTGGAGATATTACAATCAATTCCTTCATCTAAATCATTAATGTATATTGTAAATAGCTGCGGTCCCAGCACTGAGCCCTGCGGCACCCCACTAGTCACTGCCTGCCATTCTGAAAAGGACCCGTTTATCCCGACTCTCTGCTTTCTGTCTGCCGACCAGTTCTCTATCCACGTCAGTACATTACCCCCAATACCATGTGCTTTGATTTTGCACATCAATCTCTTGTGTGGGATCTTGTCAAAAGCCTTTTGAAAGTCCAAATACACCACATCCACTGGTTCTCCCCTGTCCACTCTACCAGTTACATTCTCAAAAATTCCAGAAGATTTGTCAAGAATGATTTCCCCTTCATAAATCCATGCTGACTTGGACCGATCCTGTCACTGCTTTTCAAATGCGCTGCTATTTCATCTTTAATAATTGATTCCAACATTTTCCCCACTACTGACGTCAGGCTAACCGGTCTATAATTACCCGCTGTCTCTCTCCCTCCCTTTTTAAAAAGTGGTGTTACATTAGCTACCCTCCAGTCCATAGGAACTGATCCAGAGTCGATAGACTGTTGGAAAATGATCACCAATGCATCCACTCAGGCCCCGGGGATTTATCTGCCTTCAATCCCATCAATTTCCCTAACACAATTTCCCGCTTAATAAGGATATCCTTCAGTTCCTCTTCTCACTCAACCCTCGGTTCCTTAGTACTTCCGGAAGGTTATTTGTGTCCTCCTTCTCATCTCCGTCTTAAATGGGTGGCCCCTTATTCTAAGATTATGCCCTCTAGTTCTAGTCTCCCCTATCAGTGGAAACATCCTCTCTGCATCCACTTTGTCAAGCCCCCTCATAATCTTATACGTGTTGATAAGATCACCTCTCATTCTTCTGAATTCCAATGAGTAGAGACCCAACCTACTCAACCTTTCCTCATAAGTCAACCCCCTCATCCCTGGAATCAACCGAGTGAACTTTCTCTGAGCTGCCTCCAAAGCAAGTATATCCTTTCACAAATATGGGAACCAAAACTGCACGCAATACTCCAGGTGTGGCCTCACCATTACCCTGTATAACTGTAGCAAGACTTCCCTGCTTTTATACTCCATCCCCTTTGCAATAAAGGCCAAGATTCCATTGACCTTCCTGATCACTTGCTGTACCTGCATACTATCCTTTTGTGTTTCATGCACAAGTACCCCCCAGGTCCCACTGTACTGCAGCACTTTGCAAACTTTCTCAATTTAAATAATAACTTGCTCTTTGATTTTTTTCTGCCAAAGTGCATGACCTCACACTTTCCAACATTATACTCCGTCTGCCAAATTTTTGCCCACTCACTTAGCCTGTCTATGTCCTTTTGCAGATTTTGTTGTGTCCTCCTCACACATTGCTTTTCCTCCCATCTTTGTATCGTCAGCAAACTTGGCTACGTTACACTCAGTCCCTTCTCCCAAGTGGTTAATATAGATTGTAAATAGTTGAAGTCCCAGCATTGATCCCTGCGGCACCCCACAAGTTACTGGTTGCCAACCAGAGAATGAACCATTTTCGGATGAGATGTTAAAACCGAGGTCCCGTCTGCTTTCTCAGATGGACGTAAAAGATCCCATGGCACTATTTTGAAGAAGAGCAGTGGCGTTATCCCCGGTGACCTGGCCAATATTTATCCCTCAATCAACATAACAAAAAAACAGATTATCTGGTCATTATCACATTGCTGTTTGTGGGAGCTTGCTGTGCGAAAATTGGCTGCTGCGTTTACTACTTTACAACAGTGACTACACTTCCAAAAGTGCATCATTGGCTGTCAGGTGCTATATAAATGCAAGTCTTTCTTTTGTTCTTTATAGGAATTACAACAATGTTCATCTTCACAATTTCTCCAGTGAAAGAAACTTTGAAAATATATATTTTTTCAGTTTCAGAAACGTGTCTCACCTGATGTTTGCTTTACGCTAGAAAACCCCAAATTGCAAAAGGAAACTGTTAAATCATTTCCCAGACAGGCAGAACATCTTACTTTCTTCTCCACTCCCCTGAACTTCCATTTGAAGCCAAGAGTTGCAAATTGGATCAAATAAACGCCGTTGTTAAGAACACCTGCCAATATTGGGCAGATGAAGCAATCCCTCTGTGCTACTTCTAATTCATTTTAACCCCTTTATAATGAAATACGCCGCTCTAATTATTTGACTCTGACTGGTTTGGACAGAACAAGGTAGGCAGGGAATAAGCTTTAACTTTATGAAGAACAAACATTTAATTGGAAGATTTATTTGGGCAGTTCCTGGGTTTCCCATAAAGAGTCTTCACAATGTTGCCTCTGGTGTCCCCCAAGGATCTATCCTTGGTCCCCTCATAAGAACATAAGAAATAGGAGCAGGAGTAGGCCACCTGTCCCTGGGCGGGCGTTCATATTGAATCTCGGTGTTAATTCCGTGCGGAAAGTAACGTTCGGCGATGTTATGGGCGTTGAATTCACCCATCCTGCTGATTCCGCCCAAAAAAGGTAGGCGGGTGGTAATATTTTTTCTCTGCGTTAAGCACATGGGGAAAGTAACGCTCGCCGATAAGTTTCCGAAAAATGCCCGCCAGTTTCCATTTTGTGCCAAAATGGACGATATCTGGGCGTTATGCGTCATTTCAGTGGTAAAATGGGCGTTAAGTGGGCGTTAAGCAGGCAAAAAAAGTGGAGGTCCTGGCCATCATTTTTATTGAAGCTCTGCTTCAGATTGATAGGTACTCAAAATGTGGGTGCTGAAAAGAGAGTTTGAAGCCAAATGGTTAGGAAACTACTCATTCTGACTAAAGCAGGCCGTACATTCACTAATAAACAGATTGGGCCGTAAATTGCAGCCTCTCGCTGGGAGTGTACGATGTGTGTGAGCACCCGTAGAGGCCCCGGATGTGCCCGTTTAAGGCGCGAGATGAGCATGCCCCCAAAACCGGCATTTGCGATCGGTCAAAATGTCGTTTTGCACGCATCCCCGGGAGGAGGGCCTTCGCAGGAGGAGATTTGGGCTATTTGCCCCAACCCCTGCCGAGCGAACGCCCTTCAAACTCTTACGCCCGGTGAATGCAGGCATAATGCCTGCTTTTACCAGCGTAAGAGTTTCAATAGATAGAGAAAAAAAAATCTATGTTATTACTTCCTTTTATATTAACAATCCTGTCGATGAAGGTAAGTTTATTGTTAACACATTTATTTTTTAATTTCAAAAAAATAAATTGTTCTCTAAAACATTGAATTTAATGCAATTTCTATTAATTTATAAAAAGTGTAGTGTTTTTTAAAATTTATGTGTGTGTTTTATTTGATTTTTGGGGTATTTTCATTGATGGTAATGGGGGCCCGGTGCTCCCATTATCAATGAGACTACATTGTGATTGGTGGTTCGGGCCCACGTGATCCCAGGATATGCGCGTACGCTGACATGGAAGACATGTTCCCGTACGCTGGACTGTGCAACTAGGCCCCGGAGTGCAAATCTACGTTACTCCAGGACCACCAGGTACATTTTTGTAAAACAACATTTTGGCCAGAGGTGACCGCCCATGGGAAGCCTCTGACTGCAATTTTCGGGCCATTATCTGGTCATTTTCACATTGCTGTTTGTCTCAAGTTGCTGGAGAAATACCACCAATGACGTCTCCGCAAGATCCTACAAATCCCCTGGGGGGACAGGTGCACCAACATCAGCGTCCTCATTCAAGCCAACATCCCCAGCATTGAAGCACTGACCACGCTCGATCAGCTCCACCAGGCAGGCCACATAGTTCGTATGCCAGACACGAGACTCCCCAGGAACTCCTTCACGGCAAACGAGCCCCAGGTGGGCAGAGGAAACGTTACAAGGACACCCTCAAAGCCTCCCTGATAAAGTGCGACATCCCCACCGACACCTGGGAGTCCCTGACCCAAAGACCGCCCTAAGTGGAGGAAGCGCATCCGGGAGGGCGCTGAGCACCTCGAGTCTCATCGCCGAGAGCATGCAGAAACCAAGCGCAGGCAGCGGAAGGAGCGTGCGGCAAACCAGTCCCACCCACCCCTTCCCTCGACGAATATCTGTCCCACCTGTGACAGGGACTGTGGCTCTCGTATCGGACTGTTCATCCACAAAGAACTCACTTCAGGAGTGGAAGCAAGTCTTCCTCGATTCCGAGGGACTGCCTATGTTGATGATGATGATGATGATGCTGTTTGCGGGAGCTTACTGTGCGCAAATTGGCTGCCGCGTTTCCCACATTACAACAGCGACCACGCTTCAGCAAACATTTCATTGGCTGTATTGCGCTTTGGGACGTCCTGAGGTTATGATTGCTGCTATATAAATGCAAGTCTGTCCTTTTCATACCGTAGACAATGGAGCTTCAAATCTCAACCATCAAACAGTCTGATCTTGCCTTGCTCCATCTCAATGGGCGGCCATTTTGTGGCCTATTATGCAGGTTTGATGTGTGTCGGTAAGCTGGAGTGTTGAACACTATTGCACCTGTAAACCTCATCAGCTCCCCTACAGAGAGAGTAGTTGGGTGGCAGCGGAAGAGATATGATTGTCTCGTGGGAAAACCACGTGTAAAATAATGCTTCAGCGAGTCCCTTCATCCGTTTCCCTTGTTTTAATAAATTTACAATACATTGCATAACAATTATCTGTTGTCCGTATAGATTAAGGGGAGACATTCGATTGGACAGCGCCCCTGGTGAGGATGGGAACAGGGGCGCTGAAGGGTTTGAAGACTCGAGTGCCAGTATTCGTGCCGTTCGGCAAATTCAGCGAGCCGATACTGGCGGCGCTGAGGAGTATCACCCGGGAGCAACGCGCCGGTGTCCAACGCCACCGGTATCAACACGGCCGCAACATTTGGTTTGCGCTGCACCCTGTACTGCCCCCTAGTGACTCCTCCAGAGAACACTGGCGTGCAGAGCTGTCCCAGGGTGCTAGGGGAAGGAACGACTGCACGGGGTAAGTGTGGTTGGTTTTATTTTTATTTGCGATTTACCTTTGCGAGCAATCTATCGGGAATGTTTTTTGTGTTTTTTGTTCTGCTTCTTTGTTTTTTGCAAGGAGGCCTCTCTTAGGGCACTACCAAGCTGGCTCGTTAGCACGGAATATTCAGTTGCTCCTGCGGCCTAGCGCCCTATGTGAACGGCTCCCTTAGCTCTCCGCCCCACTCTCGGGGCGCGACCACTGAATCTTGCGGCTGCCGGCACAAACCAATTTCCCGGCGCTAAATTTAGCCACCCCCCGACATTAGCGCCTTAAAAAAAAACCTTCAACAGAATTTCCAGCCCTATCAGCTCTGGGTCCAATTAGTTTTCGAACTCCCACCGTGGGACGATTTGCCGCTGCGTTGGGTTCGATACAACCCCCTCCGGCTTGCAAACACACAGGCAAGGCTCCGAGAAAATACATGCCCTTCACAACCGAGCTGAATCGACGTGTTGTCAGACACAGATGCATGTTAATGAACTCTAGCACAGCGCTAATGATTCGTCGGCAATGTCACTCCAGCAATTGGGAATAGCAGACCCACCTCCGTCATCATTCAACTAGTCAAGTGGGTGAGCACTGCAGCAGGTTCAACCCATTCATCACCAAGGACACAGGCAACACAAGAAGCTCGAGTTAGATTTTCTTGAGAAAAGTCACCTTACCTGTTTTTAAAAAAAAAAAACTCTCTCTCGACGTGTGGGTGAAAAGAATGCTTTGGCTTAGATTCTTAACAGTCTCTTTGTTATTATTAATATCCAATCTCCCACAGCTTTAAGCAGAACAAAGTACGCAGCCCATATGATTAATGTACCCTTCGTGTAGGTAGCACACTCGCCTCTGAGTCAGAAGGTTGTGGGTTCAAGTCCCACCCCGGCGACCATGGTTTGGTTCATGAGGTGAAAACGCCGCTCGGACTTTTGAAATAAATCCCCAGAGAATTACAGTCCCTGTCACAGGTGGGACAGACAGTGGTTGGAGGAAAGGGTGGGTGGGGAGTCTGGTTTGCCGCACGCTCCTCCCGCTGCCTGCGCTTGGTTTCTGCATGCTCTCGGCGACGAGACTCGAGGTGCTCAGCGCCCTTCCGGATGCACTTCCTCCACTTAGGGCGGTCTTTGGCCAGGGACTCCCAGGTGTTGGTGGGATTGTTGCATTTTATCAAGGAGGCTTTGAGGGTGTCGTTGTAACTTTTCCTCTGCCCACCTGGGGCTCGCTTGCTGTGTAGGAGTTCCGAGCAGAGCGCTTGCTTTGGGAGTCTTGTGTCAGGCATGCGAACAATGTGACCCGCCCAGCGGAGCTGGTCGAGTGTGGTCAGTGCTTTGATGCTGAGGATGTTGGCCTGATCGAGGACGCTAACGTTGGTGCTTATGTCCTCCCAGGGGATTTGCAGAATCTTGCGGGGACATCGTTGATGGTATTTCTTCAGCGATTTGAGGTGTTTACTGTATATGGTCCACGTCTCTGAGCCAAACAGGAGGGCGGGTATCACTACAGCCCTGTAGACCATGACCTTGGTGACAGATTTAAGGGGCTGGTCTTTGAACGCTCTTTTCCTCAGGCGGCCGAAGGCTGTGCTGGCGCACTGGAGGCGGTGTTGAACCTCGTTGTTGATGTCTGCCCTTGTTGATGATAGGTTCCCAAGGCATGGGAAATGGTCCACATTGTCCAGGGCTGCGCCGTGGATCTGGGGGGCAGTGCTGTGTGGCGGGGTCAGGTTGGTGGAGGACTTTTGTCTTACGGATGTTTAGTGTAAGGACCATGCTTTCATACGCCTCAATGAAGATGTTGACTTGGAGTTCAGTCTATGAATGTGCGCAATCGTCGTCCGCGTACTGTAGCTCGACGACAGAGGTTGGGGTGGTCTTGGATCTGTCCAGAAGACGACGAAGGTTGAACAGGTTCCCACTTGTTCTGTAGTTTAGTTCCACTCCAGCGGGGAGCTTGTTAAGTGTGAGGTGGAGCATTGCAGCGAGGAAGGTCGAGGAGAGGGTTGGCGCGATGACGCAGCCCTGCTTGACCCCGGTCCGGACATGGATTGGGTTTGTGATGTGTAAGGGAAGCTTGTGGTGTGGGTTCGAATCCACACTCCCCTGAGGTTCTGTACGTGCGATTTATGAGGATGGATGAGTAATGAGGCACCAGACACAGTGGGTAAGAGTGCAAAATGGCTAATGTTGTTTATTTAGAATAGTAACCACCAAGATAGAGGACATAGGAAGAGGTCATAAATAGCAGAAATGGCACAATCTCACTCAACAACACGAGAAATCTCGCAACAGGGAAGAGGAAAATAAGAGGTTAAAACATTCCACTCACACACAACCACATCTCCCACTTCCACCCTTCTTACCAATTCCTATCCTAAATTGAGTCTGTGAGGGGGTTTGGGCTGTACTCACAATCCTATCAACTCCGGGGTTCTGGGGACACTTATTTCAGCTCGGGGTCCCTCTGGGGTGGGTTTTACGTTGTTGGTTGGTTCGGTTTTCCTCCTCGATGTCGCGTCGGTTTCTTCTCTTTGCCTTTCGGTTGGCTCCTCGGCAAAAAGCTGCTGGAGTTAAGCACACCTTCCCCAGAGCGAGGGCCCTGTGAAAAACTGACTCAACCCAAAAGCTCACTCCAACTGCTTCCAAAAGCTCACTATCTTTGTATCCAATTTTGTTCTGGCCTTTTCGCGCTCAAACTCAGTTGGTGATCCATTGTGTCCGTTTGGGCGGGGAGATAGCTTTGAATATTTAATCAGAAGATGTCACAGGTACAGGTAGGTGTGAGGACCGGGGTATTGTTTCAGTGCACATTGGTGCCTCAACGTCTGCTGGTCCATTGTAACAGTCCTGGGAGTCAATCGGTTTGGGCCTCCCCTTTGATGGGCCATTAGGTAGATGATGGTCCACATTCATTAGGGGGGAGTCATATTTTCAAACTGGGCCAGGTAGTCCCCATTGGTTGAGGATTTCTCTGCTTCAGGCCCTACTCGACCCCTGATTGGCCTGCCAGAATCCACTTTTCCCCCATTGGCCAGTGCCTCTGTCTCGCTTGTGAGCCAGACTCCACAATGTCTGTATCCACCCACACGTTTCCCAGCCTGCCTGGTCTGAGGATTTTACTTGGCCAAAAATGTTCATTTAAAATGTATAGGACGATCCCATGGTATTTTTATTGTCCTTGGGGTGTTCCAATAAAATGCGGCCGTGGATGTTCGAACCTTACACTCCCCCATTAAAACACTCGGTCTCAGGGTGTTTTCAAAATGTGAAACAAAACCTTTTCCCTCTCACAGAGCCAATCTTCCCCAAATCTTACCTAAACCCACGATAAAACATTAAAATACACCAATGGTATTCATACATTTGGAATTAATACAATACTGAAAATGTAAAAATTCTCAACCAATCCCCTTCACCAAAATCATAATAGTACATAGTATCACACCTCATAGTATTACAGATAGGGAGGTACGGACCTTTTACAAGGTACAGACTTTTCTTTACAGTGCAATACATTCGGCTCGTACAGTCAGTCCCATCATGCTGCATATACTTTGCGAGCCCTCCCATTTCGTTTGGCCTTTGACTTGGCCTCCCGCATAGCTTTCTCAATTTTTAAACCACGGCCCTTTCTCCGAAGCTGGCAGCGGATCGCCAGTAAATCGGCTCCGGTGATCAGCTGTGCCACTACCAGGGCGTGAGAGAGGATGCGGTCCCAGGCCGGGACCTCTCCGTCCAACCCCAATCCCACCAGGGCCTTGGATTTAAGTCAGCTATCTGGGCTCCCAATTTTACTGTTTTTTTTTTGTTGTAGGGTGAAATAATGTTTCTGGGATTTTTGTGCTGCTTTGAACAGATCTGTCAGGTGCTCGGGTAAAAATGAAATGTGGTATCCCAAATGTGCTACATAATTGTCCATGCTATTAATCATTGATGCCCCAGTGTTGAAACCGGTAAATACGTCATTCCAGATCCCTCTTCTGTGTCTTTTCGGTTTGACATTGTCTTTGGGTTATAGACAGTACAGCAAAGTCTTATTCAAATAGCCAAAATCGAGCTCGGAGAATGTCCTGAATATTTCTCGAAGGAGAGCCTGGTAGAGGTGTTCTGTCTCTTTTGGGCACCACTGAGGTAGGCATGCCTCGGTAAGGTTTAGGATGACGGAGGCCATGGCGTAGTGGACCCCCCGGTATATCAGCTTGTCCGTGGGAACCAAAACCAAACTGTTCTCTGGTCCCTGGGTGGTGCTAGGGCATCTGTCCGTGTCAGTTGGTTCGGTCGGGGCTGTGGGCAGGGGCTGTCTGGGGTGTGCGCTTAACTCGGTGGCGTGGATGGAGCTGGGGCGGCTTACTATGCAGGCGACCATGCTCCGGTCCCATCCCATTCCCTTCGCTTCATCCCGCCACTGTCGGAAGAACGCTGTGGAGATGCCTGCCGGGCATATCTTCTCTGATCCCCACATGCACACATACACTCCGAACTCCGCCTCCCACCATTTATCCCAACACACACTCACTCCCCCCACCGGGTGCCCGTGATGGTCCGGTGGGTGCTGTTGTCCAGTCTCTCCCAATCTGTTGTCGGGTTTCCCATGTCCTTGCTCAGCTTCCTGAGCCACCATCACCTTCCCACCGGGATGTGCCCCTTACAGGTCAGGCGAACCCTCTTCCCAACCACTACCCTAACCCGGGATGCGGTCACCTCAATGCTGGGGCAGGAGACTGATGCTTCCCCATACGTGACCCCGGGGTGGCTGGAGTATCTAGTGGAATTGGACCCCAGCCACCCTGGCCACCTTCCCCTGTGGGTATATATTGTGGTCCCCTCTACCCCTGGGGTCCCTTCTCCTGTGGTGGCAGTCGGTGCCTGCCCCCCTGAGCATCCAAAAATAATGGCTTCTTCAGTCTCTCCCCGGTAGCCGATGCACATTCTGATGTAGGTGCACAGGAGCAGGATTTTCCTCATCTCTGGTTCCTCTTCTGAAAGACAAAACCTCATTTGGTTCAAAAACCCTGAGCCCCCTGGCTCATCCCTCCCCCATTTTCCACTCTGTCTACACCTCACAGTACCCCTGCACGGGTTTAAACTGTGTGTGCCTATCGGTCTGGCCGCAAACCGCAATTTTACTGTGGAAGTCAAGGGGTTTCAACTAATAAACACTTGAAACAACAAATAAACCTTACACAAAAGAGGAAGTGAGAGAAAAAAAAAAGTCCAGGCTCCCTATCCTATTGGCTCAAAAGCCTCACTGTTATACTCCCTATATTGCAGAGGCCACCTGAGCCCCACTACACCAGAGAAAACCTTATATATATCTGTACACACCTACTGCTCTCCTTTTTAACCTGCTTGCCACCCTTCCCGGGTGGCTGTGCTAATCCCTGGGATGCTCCTTGGTTTTCCTTTTATGCGGGGGAATGTAGGGGGGAGACCACCTCTCCTTTGGCCTCTTGGGCCGGACCGACCTCCGCGGCCCCTCTGTCTCCCCTGCCAAGGTGTCCCCCGAGCTTTGAGTGGTGCTTACTGGGCTGGGACAGCCCCTCACCCCCTCCAGGAATGGCTCACTGCCCTCGGGAGCAACAAAAATTACCCCGGCAGGCTGCTCACTGCCGGGGACTCCCGTATCCTCTGGGGGCTTTGGGTTGTACAAGGGTTCCACCCGAAACCACTCGCAGCTGATAGTCTCACAGCGTTTCCTCAGTTCTTCTAGGGACCACTTACTACTGGGACCCGCCGTCACTCCCTCTCCTGCAGGCTCTGGGCTGTCTGCACCAAAAGCTCGGCTAGCCCCGACAGGCTCCTCACTGTCGGCGGCCCCTTCCTCCGGTACAGCCCCTTCCCCGTCAGGAGACCTTGGCTGTGGGGTCACGTCCAGTGACTGGCTGCCTGCCCTGCGTGGCCCTTTTCCCCTAGTACCTCTCGGGAAAGTAAAACAGGCTGCTCGGGACAGTGACACCCTTGGCTGCGGAGTGCGAGCGGATCTCCTAACGGGTGGAGGTGAGTCCTCGTCCCATATGTAGGGTGGGAATCCCCCTTCCTGTGGGTCCCAAATCTGTGGGTAGTTTATACCTGTGAAGCAACTCACTGCTCCTTGTGGTAGGATCGGTGGGGCTACAGTGGTGGGCTGGGGGCTTGGGCTTCCCGTTGGGATTATCCCTCCGGGCTGCCCTTTCCCACAAGGTTTTGCTTTGTTGGGGTTAAACAGTTTACATTGGTTAATGTGAAACCATTTAACCCGGCGGGGCATCTTGACCGCGTATACCATGGGGCTTGCCTTGTCGACAATGCTGTAAGGCCCCATGTATAGTGGCTCAAAGACTCCCACCCTGGCAAAGTTGTGGACCATGACCTGGTTCCCCACCTGCCACTCGTGGTGTTTGCTCGGTTCCAGCAGCAATCGGTTGGTCTGATGTTGCTTCCCCATGTAGTGAATCTGCTTGAGGTGCTCCAACAGACTCTTGGTAAAGCGGTCCCTATTCACCTCGATTACCTGAGCTTCCGTCAAGACCGGGGCAAGTACATGGGTGGGGGTTCGCATGGCTCTTCCAGACACGAGCTCGGATGGGGAATACCCCGTGCTTTTCAACTGGCTGGCCCGGATCCCCATCAAAACCAGGGGCAACCTCTCCACCCACCTCTGCGGGGAATCCCCAGTCTCCTTCCTGAGTTTTTCTTTCAAGGTCCTATTAATACGCTCCACTAACCCCGAGGACTGGGGGTTGTAGGCCACTTGCCACTTTCCCTCAATCCCCAGCACCTTCAGGGTTGCCTGCATGACCTGTCCCGTGAAGTGGCTCCCCCGGTCAGACTCCACGTACTGTGGAAGTCCCCACCTGGAGAAAACCTCCCTAACCGATATCCTGGCGGTCCCCGCTGCTGTGGCTGTTCGGCAAGGGAAGGCTTCAACCCACTTTGTGAAAGTGTCTACCAAAACCAGGCAGTACTGGTACCCTCCCTTAGCCACAGGTAGGGGCCCTATGTAATTGATTTGTATCGATTGCCATAGTCCTTCTACCCTCCTTGCGTGTCCAAGAGACACCTTTCTTTTCTGGGGATCTGGATTATTGGTTGCACAGACAAGACAGTTCACGCAAAATTCACGAGTGTCTTCCTGGAGCTGGAGCCACCACCTGACCTGTTCCACCCGTTGCCAGGTGACCTCCGGTCCGGGGTGTCCAGCTCCAGGGCCTGCGTGGGCCAGCTGAAGGAACTCCCTCTGGTGCTGCTGGGGCACTATTCACTGCTCTCCTTTAAACAACATCTTCTCCCTAACATGGAGGCCTGTGCCTCCGTACGGTCCTTCGACCTTTTCTCCCGCAGTCAGCTTGTCCATGACGGACTTGAGGACGGGATCTCGTGCCTGTACCTGCTGGAGGTCCTGGGCCAAAGCCACCCCTGCGCTCCCTTGTGTCCCTTGTCCGCCCCAGATAGCTGCTATGGGGCCTGCCTTGAGCGGGTTCCACTTGGTTCCCGCTCGGGCTCCCTCTTTGGCCAGCTGATCTGCCTTTTGGTTCCCCGCAGCCCTGGGCTCATGTTTGTAATGGGCCTTTACTTTGTGAATGCAAATGTCTGCCCCGGTCCCTACTGCCTGCATGATGTGCTGCAGGAGGGGTTTTATGGCCAGGGGCTTACCGTCTGCAGATGTATACCCGCGACGGGACCGGATGGCTCGGTACTCCGTGCAGGCATTGCAGGTGAACATACTATCTGAACAGATAGTATAGGGCCGTGGTAATACGTCGGGGCGGGTGACTACATACATGACTGCCGACAGTTCAGCGTGCTGGGCGCTCATGGTGGTTGGGAGCTTTATGGCCCTGGCAATGCCTGCCTGGGGATCATAAATCCCGCACCCTGTGAGCCTTTCCCCCGCCACCATCGTGCTGGACCCGTCAACATAGATCTCCTGGCCGTGGGGATGGATCCCCGCCCGGAGCCCTATGTCCTCGTCCCAGACCCCCTCAACGGAGCAATGGTGGGCTTTCCCGGGTACAGGGTGTTGGCTGCCAGTCGGGGCTCACACATCCCTTTTACTCTCAAATCCATCTGTGAGAGCAGGAGGGTCCAGCGAGCAATGCGTGCGCTGCTCACTGTCCCATCCTCAACTCTCCCATCCAGCAGCATCTGAGTGGGGGTGTGATGAGTGAGGAGGGTGATTGGGGACACTCCTGTAAACACCTGCCACCGCTTCACAGCCCAGTGGGTGGCCAGCAGATGCCTTTCACAGTTTGAGTAACCCCTCTCAGACTCAGTGAGGACCCTGGAGGAGTAGACCAAGGGCCTCAGCTGGCCGTGCCGCTGTTACATCAGCACAGCACTGAAGCTATCCCCGCTGGCTGCTACTTCCAGGAAAAATTCCTCGCCCTCATCCACCGCTCCCAGGGCCGGAGCTTTTTGCAGGTCTCCCTTGGGGCGGGTAAACGCTGCATCACAGTCCTCATCCCACTCCCACTCCACGCCTTTGCACAAGAGCCGGAGTAGGGGGGCTGCAATGGTCTGCGTAATCCTCAATGAAGTCCCTGCAGTAACTGGTCAGACCCAGGAACGACCTCACCCCTGTAACTGTAGTCGGAGCCAGTAACTCCTGAACTGCCCTCCTCTTAGCCTCATCAATGGCTCTCTCCCCTGCCCGCACAGTCAGCCCCAGGAATTTTACCTCTGTCTGGCCGATCTGTGCCTTCTTAGGGTTTACTTTAAAACCCTCCTGGTGCAGCAGTCCCAACAGCTCTGGCAGCAGGGAACCGTGCGCTTCCTCCGAATCGGAGAATAGCAGCAGGTTGTCCACACACTGGACTAGCTGTCTGGGTCTGCTCAATTCTTTCAGGCAATTGGCCATACACTGATTAAAAAAATGCTCGGACTGTTGTGGAAGTCCTGGGGAAGACAGTTCCAGGTATACTGCTGTCCTTTGAATGTAAAGGCGAATTTGTACAGGTAAATGGGGTCGAGGTCAGAGTAGATGGGGACCCCATGTCTAAGCCCCAGAAGCAGTATAATTTTCCCAGGGAGGCTGAGGCAGACCTAGAGGTCGCATTGGGATCTCTAACCAGCGGGATGGACCAGAACCCATTCGAGATGTCCAGTACCGTAAAGACGGCTGTGACTAGGTGGGCTACGGTTGCCACTGTGGGCGCATAGGCAGGGATATTTTTATTGAGGACTCGGTAGTCCACTGTGGCCCTCCAAGAATTGTCCGTTTTCCTAACCGGCCAAAGTGGAGAGTTCACATGTGTGGCTATTGGCCTCAACACTCCCTGTCTGACTAGAGATCCCAATGCGACCTCGAGGTCTGCCTCAGCCTCCCTGGGAAAATTATACTGCTTCTGGGGCTTAGACATGGGGTCCCCATCTACTCTGACCTCGACCCCATTTACTCGTCTACAGTCGTGCTTATGCCTGGCAAATGCCGCCAGGTTGGCCCGCACAAAAGCCTGATCGATCATCGGGGTGCCGTCTACCAGAGCTCCGAGGTCATATCCCTCCTTCGGCTTTACAGTGTAGAGGGAACCCTTCCCCTGCTTCCCCTGGATGACGGCTGTACCCTCCCCCTCCCCGGGGTCAGCTGTGCCCCACAGACAGTGGTTCCTCAGGTCGACCAGAATTTTCTGTCCACTGAGGAAATCTGCCCCTAGGATGCCTTTACCCACTCCCTCCCACGGCAGAAGGACACACTTCCATATGGTGTGGAGGGTGCCTATGTGTATCTGCAGTGGTTTGGAGAAGAAGCCCTTGCGTTCTTCTCCAGCGAAGCTGGTTAGGCAGTAGGGGATTCCACTGGATAGGGGTGAGGTAGGGGTGCATGAGGCCCCTGTGTCCAGCAGATACTCCCCCCGGACCCCCTCAACCCCCATCATGACACGTGGTCTGTTCCACGCATCATAGGTGACCGGGCAGTGGTACAAGGGTTCCTTGGGGTCTTGTCATTGGGGGGTGTTGGTCTTGGACTGAGGGACTTCTCCCCCGGTCAAGGCTGCGACCTTCCCAGTCTGGGTAAAGAGTGCCTGCAGAGCTGCGAGGAGACCTTCGAGTGGGGTGGCAGGGCTGGGCACAGCTGGCTTGGGAGGGCTTGCGGCCGCGGGGACTGGGGCTGAGGTTGGGGCCTGTGGACCTCTCTTTTCCTGCCTCGGAGCCCGGCATTCCCGCCTCATGTGCCCTGTCTCCCCGCACCCGTAGCAAACCACCTCTCTGCCTGTCTGCCAATTCCCTTCTTGCCTCCACTCTCTCTTATCAGAGCCGGGGCGGATCTCACGCACCTTCCCCTTGGTGGGTTTCTCCCCCCCAATTCTGCCATTGGATAAGAGAGGGTCAGCTGCTTCAGCACCGTCTCCTCTGTGGCTTGGGGGTCTCTGAAATCGAACCACAGGTTGGCCTGGGCGCGCAACTCCGGTAGGCTGTTTGCCACCAGTGCACGCAGCCAGCGACCACGTCGGTGTGGATCCAGCTGGGTTCGGTCCAAATTCCCCCCACTGGCTTCCTCATACACTCTCCACAGTCGATCAGCGAACGCCTGGGGGGTCTCCCCGGGTCTCTGGACAGTGGCCTGTACCCGGTCGAACGGACAGCCGTCGTTCAACCTCATGGCCTCCAGGATATCCTCCTGGAGAGCGGCCACTCTTCGCTGACCCCTCTTGCTCTCAGCAGAGAGAGCCTGACACAGGGCTGGGTCCAGTGAGAACAGGAGCAGTTTGCTCCGTTCGGCCTCATCGCAGTCATTTATGTCTCCTACCTGCTGTACTTCCATAAAGTGGACAGAGGGGTCTCCTTTTCGGGTAAGTTTATTCACATAGGCCACCATCTGCCACAGCTGGGCTGCACTGTGGGGAAACACGTACTGGTTCTATAGGGGACCCTCAGCCTGACCCACTGCGGGTGGTCTGAATCTACTCTGCCTGATGGGGCACATTGGGGCTGGTCCCAGAGGTTTAGATTCCAGCATTTCCCCCTGCCTCTCCTCCGGGATCCCCAATGGGGCTGTGGGAGAGGGCCTGTAGGATACTTCCTCCCTATCCCTCTCCCCACAGCCTGTTTCACAATGCTCCCCCTTCCGCACCTTGGCTGGGCTGATAAGGCACACCACTCCTTTACTGGGTGCCTTGCTTTCAGCCCAGCTTAAGGGCTTTTGCCTCAGCTAGGGCCAGAGCTTTGGTGTCGGGCCGGGTGGGGATTCGAGTCTCGGGCACTTCCAGAGCTTTTGCTCCGGCTAGAACAAGGGCTGCTTTGGCTTCAGCCAGAGCCAGGGTGAGCCGATCGATTCGTTCCTGAAAGGAACGATGATCCGCCTCTGCCCTGCTGGGGCACGCCTGAAGCGCAGCCTGTAGCTGGAGACTCTTACCCTCTCCCAACCTTCCCTGGTTCTGAGCCTGGGCAAGTTCCTCCTACAGTCCCCTGATGTAACCTTTTCCCTCAGTTACCTGGGACTGATGGTACTCCCTGTGGTTGCGATAGCTTCCTCCATCTCTCTCTCGTTCCTGCCTCTCCCACTTTAAATCCTCATCCAGCTTTTCCCTTTCTTTGCTGGTCTTTACTAGCTCCTCTCTCTGCTCCGCTAACTCTGTCTGCAGGACGTCTACCTGCCTGTCCAAGACCTGTATTTGCTTCTGAAAACAAATCAGCCACACTGCCTTTTCCACTGATCTTTTATGATCTTTACTCTGGGTCCACCTGGCTGCTGCGTCCTCAGGCCGTTCAGCCCTCAGCAGCGCCTGCACCCACTTCCTTCAGCAGTTTATCCTTGCTGTTACATACCGAGCAATTCGACCCTCCATTTTATACTCCTCTCCACCAAGACTGACTGTCTCTTCACCCTCACTCAATGCTCGTCCCTTCGTGGTCGCCATTGTAAGGGGAGCTTGGGGTGTGGGTTCGAATCCACACTCCCCTGGGGTTCTGTACGTGCGATTTATGAGGATGGGTGAGTAACGAGGCACCAGACACAGTGGGTAAGAGTGCAAAATGGCTAATGTTGTTTATTTAGAATAGTAACCACCAAGATAGAGGACATAGGAAGAGGTCATAAATAGCAGAAATGGCACAATCTCACTCAACAACACGAAAAATCTCGCAACAGGGAAGGGGAAAATAAGAAGTTAAAACATTCCACTCACACACAACCACACCTCCCACTTCCACCCTTCTTACCAATTCCTGTCCTAAATTGAGTCTGTGAGGGGGGTTTGGGCTACACTCACAATCCCATCAACTCCGGGGTTCTGGGGGCACTTATTTCAGCTCGGGGTCCCTCTGGGGTGGGTTTTACGTTGTTGGTCGGTTCGGTTTTCCTCCTCGATGTCGCGTCGGTTTCTTCTCTTTGCCTTTCGGTTGGCTCCTCGGCAAAAAGCTGCTGGAGTTAAGCACACATTCCCCAGAGCGAGGGCCCTGTGAAATGATGACTCAACTCCCAAAAGCTCACTCCAACTGCTTCCAAAAGCTCACTCCAATTGCCTCCAAAAGCTCACTATCTTTGTATCCAATTTAGTTCTGGCCTTTTCGCGCTCAAACTCAGTTGGTGGTCCATTGTGTCCGTTTGGGCGGGGAGATAGCTTTGAATATTTAATCAGAAGATGTCACAGGTACAGGTAGGTGTGAGGACCGGGGTATTGTTTCAGTGCACATTGGTGCCTCAACGTCTGCTGGTCCATTGTAACAGTCCTGGGAGTCAATCGGTTTGGGCCTCCCCTTTGATGGGCCATTAGGTAGATGATGGTCCACATTCATTAGGGGGAGTCATATTTTCAAACTGGGCCGGGTAGTCCCCATTGGTTGAGGATTTCTCTGCTTCAGGCCCTACTCGACCCCTGATTGGCCTGCCAGAATCCACTTTTCCCCCATTGACCAGTGCCTCTGTCTCGCTTGTGAGCCAGACTCCACAATGTCTGTATCCACCCACACGTTTCCCAGCCTGCCTGGTCTGAAGATTTTACTTGGCCAAAAATGTTCATTTAAAATGTATAGGACGATCCCATGGTAGTTTTCTTGTCCTTAGGGCGTTCCAATAAAATGCGGCGGTGGATTTTCGAACCTTACAGATGGATCCATTGGTCAGGATAATATCGTCGTGGAGCAGGCGGAGGATGGTGACAAACATTTGGGGGCAGCCAAAACGGAGGAGGACGCTTCATAGTCCCTCGCGGTTGACAGTGTCAAAGGCCTTTGTAAGGTCAAAGAAGGCCATGTACAAGGGTTGGGGCTGCTCCCTGCATTTTTCTTGCAGCTGTTGCGCCGTAAAGGTCTGAATCTAAAGCAACAACCCAACTCTGGAGCAGCAAAGCAGCTTTACAGACGGCTTAAGGCCGAGGTCCAACAAAAAACCCACGACCTAAAGAATAGATGTTGGGTGGAGAAAGCACAGGAGATCCAGCAGCTGGCCGACAGCCATGATGTACGAGGATTCTTCACCGCAGTCATGTCCGCCTACGGCCCAAACACCCAAGGACCCACCCCACACTGCTGGCCAAGAATGGGGAGACACCCATCAAGGACACCGAGGCAGTCAGGGCCCGCCAGAAGGAGCACTTCGAAGATCTCCTCAATCGAGACTCTGACTTTGACTCGAGTGTCCTCGACTCCATGCGGCCCACCACCACTTCAGCAAAACCCCAGCCCTGCACGAGGAAGAAAAGGCCTATCCGCCAGCTCAAGTACAACAAGGCAACAAGAGCGGATGGAATCCCCGCTGAGGCACTAAAGTATGGCGGAGAGGCACTATTGGCATGGATACATGACCTCATCTCTCTCATCTGGAAAGAGGAGAGCATGCCGGGAGATCTCAGAGATGCAGCAATCGTGACCATCTTTAAAAAAAGGGGACAAGTCCGACTGGGGCCACAGTCTAAGGTTAAGGGGTAAGCCATTTAGGACCGAGATGAGGAGAAACTTCTTCACTCAGAGAATTGTGAACCTGTGGAATTCTCTACCACAGAAAGTTGTTGAGGCCAGTCCGTTAGATATATTCAAAAGGGTGATAGGTGTGGCCCTTACGGATAAAGGGATCAAGGGGTATGGAGAGAAAGCAGGAATGGGGTACTGAAGTTGCATGATCAGCCATGATCATATTGAATGGTGGTGCAGGCTCGAAGGGCCGAATGGCCTACTCCTGCACCTATTTTCTATGTTTCTATGTTTCTATGACTGTGGTACCTACAGAGGAATCTCCCTTTTATCAACCACTGGAAAAGTCGTTGCTAGAATCCTCCTCAACCGTCTTCTCCCCATGGCTGAGGAGCTCCTCCCGGAGCCACAGTGTAGATTTTGTCCACTACGGGGTAGAATGTACCACCTACAAGATGCACTGCAGCAACTCGCCAAGGCTTCTTCGGCAGCATCTCCCAAACCCGCGACCTCTACCACCTAGAAGGACAAGGGCAGCAGGCGCATGGGAACACCACCACCTCCACGTTCCCCTCCCAGTCACACACCATTCTGACTTGGAAATATATCGGCTCACCACCACCTTCTCAAGGGCAATTAGGGATGGGAAATAAATGCCGGCCTTGCCAGCGACGCTCAGACCCCGTGAACAAATTTTAAAAAAGATACAGGTGAATGGAGAGAAACCGGGAAAGTGGGATTCCTGCAGCAAAGCTTAGACACTGACACTTTTGGAATGAGTACATGCCTGTCAATGTGCATTTATATAGCGCCTTTAACATAATGAAACATCCCAAGACACTTCACAGGAGCGTTATCAAACAGAATTTGACACAGAACCGAGCCACATAAGGAGATATTAGGGCAGGTGACCAAAAGCTTGGTCAAAGAGGTAGGTTTTAAGGAGCGTCGTAGAGCTGGAGAGAGAGAGAGATAGAGGAATTTAGTGCGTGAATTTCAGAGCTCAGGCTCAGGGCCCAGGCAGCTGAAGGCACGGCCGCCAATGGTGGAGCAATTAAAATTGGGGACGCACAAGAGGCCAGAATTGGAGGAGTGCAGAGATCTCGGGGGGGTTGTGGGGCTGGAGGCGATTACAGAGATAGGGAGGGGGCGAGGCCATGGAGGGATTGGAACTCAAGGATGAAAATTTTAAAATCAAGGCATTGACCGGATCAGTGAGCGCAGGAAGCGATGGGTGAACAGGACATAAGATACGAGTTAAGACACAGTCAGCAGAGTTTTGGATCAGCTCAAGTTTACGGAAGGTGCAAGATGGGTGGGAGGCCGGCCTGGAGAGCGTTGGAATAGTCAAATTGACATCATTATATTAACAGACAAAATACGCTAGATGACAAACTCTGCAGACAACGGTTATTAGCCGTGGGAATGCCCTAAAGAAAGTAAGACCTGCATTTATATAACACCTTTCATGACCACCGGACGTCTCAAAGCGCTTTACAGCCAATGAAGTCTTTCCCAGTCGCCCTTCAATTTTTTTTCCTTCCCTTTTGAAAACCACGATTGAGTCTGCCTCCAACACCCTTTCAGGCAGCGCGTTCCAGATCCTAACCACTCGCTTTTGAAGTGTAACGTGGGAAACGCAGCAGCCAATTTGCGCACAGCAAGCTCCCACACACAACAATGTGATAGTGACCAGATAATCTGTTTTTGTTATGTTGATTGAGGGATAAATATTGGCCCCAGGACAACTCCCCTGCTCTTCTTCAGATTTATGTCTCATACAAAACACAGCACCTCCGACAGTGCGGCGCTCCCTCAGTACTGCCCCTCCAACAGTGCGGCGCTCCCTCAGTGCTGCGCTCCCTCAGTACTGCCCCCCGACAGTGCGGCGCTCCCTCAGTACTGCCCCCCGACAGTGCGGCGCTCCCTCAGCACTGCCCCTCCAACAGTGCGGCACTCCCTCAGCGCTGCCCCTCCGACCGTGCGGCACTCCCTCAGCACTGCCCCTCCGACCGTGCGGCGCTCTCTCAGCAATGCCCCTCCGACCGTACGGCACTCCCTCAGTACTGCCCCTCCGACCATGCGGCGCTCCCTCAGTACTGCCCCTCCGACAGTGCAGCGCTCCCTCAGTACTGCCCCTCCGACAGTGCAGCGCTCCCTCAGTACTGCCCCTCCGACATTGCAGCACTCCCTCAGTACTGTCCCTCCGACAGTACAGCACTCCTCAGTACTGCCCCTCCGACAGTGCATCGTTCCCTCAGCACTGCACTGGGAGCGTCAGCTTATATTTTTGCGTGCTCAGGTCTCTGGAGTGGGACTTGAACCCACAACCTCCTGACTCAGAGGTGAGTGTGCTGCCCACTGAGCCACGGCTGACACTGCAGGAAAGGAATCGAATGCAGCTGTTCAATGAAATGTTTCAAGGTGGATGTTCCACAAGACACAAGAGTGAAGAGCACAAACGTGTTATTCATTTGAGTAAACTACTGACATTTACCATTCCCAATAGCATTAAGTTCTCCTTTGACAGTAAAACACGGAGAGCCTGTTCAGTCAGTCCGCAGCAAAGCATCTATTTTTGAAATAAAAAATTAAAATAATCGGTACTTGCAGTCGGACGGAAATCACATTATTTTTTTTTTTCCCCAATGTTAAGGGAGAATAGCTGCCTTGAGGCTGTAACCTATAGAAAGAAATTAGCTTTCTTATTTATACCCTGAAATAGCACTTTCCGTGCGCTTCTCTGTCACACACTGTGGTGTGGACTGATTGTTTATTAATGTGCGTTGAATGGGTTTATGCTCCATCTTCATTGTTGGCAGTCAGCAGCAAACAAATGGAATCGCGTTTTTGCAATGTATGGCAAACTGGCAAAGAGACATCAGGCTTTGTGTGAAAAATTAAACAGTATTACAGAGAGGCTCATATCCATTTGTGGCACGAAATACAATCAGATATCTTGAAACAAAAGCACTTTTCCTTTCATTGGTTGACTAGTCTGGAAGTTACAGTTGCTGCACTTTCGAAGATTTAACTTGAGCTTATTTTCGGCCCTTGGGGGGTTATAAATGAAGCTGCTCAACTCACAATAATCACACTCGACCAGCTCCGCTGGGCAGGGCCACATTGTCCGCATGCCCCAACACGAGACTCCCAAAGCAAGCGCTCTACTCGGAGCACCTACACGGCAAGCGAGCCCCAGGTGGGCAGAGGAAACGTTTCAAGGGACCACCCTCAAAGCCTCCCTGATAAAGTGCAACATCCCCCACCGACACCTGAGAGTCCCTGGCCCAAAGACCAGTCCGCCCTAAGTGGAGGAAGTGCATCCGGGAGGGCGCTGAGCACCTCGAGTCTCGTCGCCGAGAGCATGCAGAAACCAAGCGCAGGCAGCGGAAGGAGCGTGCGGCAAACCAGACTCCCCACCCTCCCTTTCCTCCAACCACTGACTGTCCCACCTGTGACAGAGACTGTAATTCCCGTATTGGACTGTTCAGTCACCTGAGAACTCACTTTTAGAGTGGAAGCAAGTTTCCTTGATTTCCAGAGGCTGCCTATAAGAAACTTTATGTGAGCTAAAATGTGGACTATTTCTGCCCTATGCCAGGCCAACCAATGAAGATTCATAGAATCATAGCATGGATACAGCACAGAAGGAGGCCATTCGGCAGTCGAGTCCGTGCCGGCTCTCCAAGAGCACCTCAGCCAGTCCCACTCTCGCCACCCTTTCCCAGCAGCCCTGCAAATTTTTTTCCTTCAGGTATTTATCCCCTCATCATAGGTGGTCCCTCGTATCGAGGATGACTTGCTTCCACGCCAAAAAGGGATGAGTTCACAGGTGTTTCAATGAAGGACCTAATATTCCAGGTCCCGAACTACATCCTGAAGGGTGGAAGATGCCTGTGCGTGGATTTTTTTAACGTGGGGTGGCCGTTGCACACCAGCCACCACACAGGTTTGACAGAGCTAGGTCTTGGTCCAGTGGCAAGGGTTAACCAGGACGACTGGAGACCTGCTCTGCTGCACGGACCCAGTGCGCTCACATATCGCAGTGTGGGCTGGGCCCGTGCTGCCCCTGGGCCCTCGCCTCTTCTGGGTCCCAGATTCACTCCTCTCCTGGGCCCCGGTCACTTCCTCCTATAGACTCTTGCCGCTCCTTCGCCCCTCCTGCTGTGCCTGCCCGCACTGCAATCAGCGACCTGGCTTCGTAGCCATTGTCCTCCTGCAGCAGCACGCGCTGCTCCCTGCAGTGGTATACCGCCGCACGCTGCTCCCTCCAATGGCCTCGGCCTGCTGATGGTCTTGCAGGCTGGGACCGCGCCGATTTCCGGGCCTGGCCGCCACACATTGCTCCCTTTTGAAAGCCACAATTGAATCTACCTCCAGGCAACGCATTCCAGATCCTAACCACTCGCTGCATAAAAAAGTTTTTCCTCGTGTCGCCTTTGGTTCTTCTGCCAATCGTTAAATCTGCCCTCTGGTTCTCGACCCTTCCACCAATGGGAACAGTTTCTCTCTATCTACTGTCCAGACCCCTCATGATTTTGAACGCCTCGATCAAATCTCCTCTCAACCTTCTCTGCTCTAAGGAGAACAACCCCAGCTTCTCCAGTCTATCAACATAAGCGAGAAGGGGGAACGGAGGGAAATCCTTATTAGTCAGGAAATAGTGTTGGGGAAATTAAAGGGACTGAAGGCCAATAAATCCCCAGGGCCTGATAGTCTGCATCCCAGAGTACTTAAGCAAGTGGCCCTAGAAATAGTGGATGAATTGGTCGTCATTTTCCAACATTCTATAGACTCTTGTTCAGTTCCTATGGATTGGAGGGTAGCTAATGTAACCCCACTTTTAAAAAAAGGAGAGAGAGAGAAAACAGGGAATTATAGACTGGTTAGCCTGACATCAGTAGTGGGGAAAATGTTGGAATCAATTATTAAAGATGTAATAGCAGAATTTTTTGAGGATTTAACTAGTAGAGTGGATAAGGGAGAACCAGTGGATGTGGTGCATTTGGACTTTCAAAAGGCTTTTGACAAGTCCCACACAAGAGATTGGTGGGCAAAATTAAGGCACATGGTATTGGGGGTATTGATGTGGATAGAGAACTGGTTGGCAGACAGGAAGCAGAGAGTCAGGATAAACAGGTCCTTTTCAGAATGGCAGGCAGTGACTAGTGATGGGATTGGACAGATTAGATGCAGGAAGAATGTTCCCGATGTTGGGGATGTCCAGTGTCATGTATTCGACCAGCATTGTAACCCATGTATAATCTGACCTAAGTTGTACACTGTGAGAACAATGACCACTAGGTGGTGAACTTGTGGGAGACACTCCTAACCTGGACCTTCAGGTATAAAAGGGGAAGCTCCACCTACTTCCTTCACTTGAGTGCTATGGAATAAAGGATAGGTCACAGACTGACCTTCTCTCAAGCATGGGCCTCGTGTGCATTTATACTGTATAGTAAGGACGTATCAATGGCGACAAGAAACTGGGATTTAAACCACGCGAGCATGGCCACGAGCAGAACAGACGAGAGGTACTGTGATAAGGAATGGTTGGGACAGAGATTCAACATTGTTAAAGCAGCACACAGTTCTCCAGGCAGACAAGGGCAGTCGGGCATGCCCCAACATGTAGTCGAACCCAGAGGGGGAGTTCGACAGAGACAATAGCAAGCTGAACGGCAATTCACGCCATTGCAAGGGACAATGCGGCCAGTAATGGGGCCATCAACACCTGTTAATGGCGCACTCAAAGACAATAATAGGGGCAGTCAGGGACAATCGACTGGCAAGGGGCCTTTTGTTTCAAACAGCAGCTCATGTTGGAGGCGTGGAGGCACACACACAGCCGGAGTTTGCAGAGATGAGCAAAATACCTGCAGAAATTGCAGAAATGGACACTGGGGGAAATCGCTGGAAGCTGAAGTTTAGCGAGTTCATGTGGAGCACATATACAGTTCATACACCAGGACGCCACCGATAATGATGAAATTGCTCCTCAATGGCATCCCAGTATCAATGGAGTTAGACACGGGTGCCAGCCAGTCCCTGATGGGTATCAAACAGTTCGAAAAGTTGTGGGCGTCCAAGGCCAGAAGGCCAAAATTATCGCCGATTGACGCACAGCTACGGACATACACAAAGCAGATCATTCTGGTGCTAGGCAGCGCCACGGTAATCGTGACCCACAAAGATTCGGAGAAAAGGTTGCCACTCTGGATTGTCCCGGGGGACGGTCCCGCACTACTGGGAAGGAAGTGGGTGGAGCTTCCCCTTTTATATCTGAAGGTCCAGGTTAGGAGTGTCTCCCACAAGTTCACCACATAGTGGTCATTGTTCTCACAGTGAACAACTTAGGTCAGATTATACATGGGTTACAATGCTGGTTGAATACTTGACATCCAGAACCAGGGGTCACAGTCTAAGGATAAGAGGTAAGCCATTTAGGACCGAGATGAGGAGAAACTTCTTCACTCAGAGAATTGTGAACCTGTGGAATTCTCTACCACAGAAAGTTGTTGAGGCCAGTTCGTTAGATATATTCAAAAGGGAGTTAGATGTGGCCCTTATAGGTAAAGCGATCAAAGGGTATGGAGAGAAAGCAGGAATGGGGTACTGAAGTTGCATGGTCAGCCATGATTATATTGAATGGTGGTGCAGGCTCGAAGGGCCGAATGGCCTACTCCTGCACCCATTTTCTATAATTCTAAGTAACTGAAGTCCCTCATCACTGAAACCATTCTTGTAAATCTTTTCTGCACCCTCTCTAAGACCTTCACATCCTTCCGAAAGTACGGTGGCCAGAATTGGACATACTCCAATTGAGGCCGAATCAGTGTTTTATAACGGTTCATCATAACTTCCTTGCTTTTGTACTCGATGCCTCTATTGGTGAAGCCCAGGATCCCGTAAGCTTTTTTAACCAGTTTCTCAACCTGCCCTGCCACCTTCAACGATTTGTGCACATATACCCCCAGGTCCCTCTGTTCATGCACCCCCTTCAGAATTGTACCCTTTAGTTTATATTGCCTCTCCTCCTTCTTCCTACCAAATTGTATCACTTCACATTTTTCTGCGTTAAATTTTAGCTGCCACATGTCCGCCCATTTCATCAGCTTGTCCATGTCATTTTGAAGTCTATCACTATCCTCCTCATTGTTCACTATACTTCCAAGTTTTGTATCATCTGCAAATTTTGAAATTGTGCCCTGTACATCCAAGTCCAAATCATTAATATATACGAAGAAAAGCAGTGGTCCTAGAACCGAGTCCTGGGAAACACCACTGTATACCTTCGGCCAGTCCGAAAAACAACCGTTCACCACCCTCATTTGCCGCACCTCCGCCATAATCTCTCACCGCTTCTCTGCCATGATCTCTCACCGCACCTCCACCATGATCCCTCACCGCACCTCCGCCACGATCTCTCACCGCACCTCCGCGCCAAACATCCGCTGTACCTCCAGCGCGATCACTCGCTGAATCTCAGCCACGTTCTCTCACCGCTCCTCCGCCCCGATCATTTGCCGCACCTTTGCCTCGATCTCGCGCCTCACCTCAGTAGATCCTACACAGCAGATACAGGGCGGAGGTGTCCGGGAACAGGCAGCACCAGTCAGTCCCCACGGTAGCGAACATGGATCACACGCAAGGCTGTCACAGCTCACATACCGTGCAGTGGGTTAAACAAAAGCTCTGCATTGTGCGGCGAACTTATCTGTCATTGCTTCTGTTGTGTTCCTGACACAGATGAGGCTGCACACAGGAAGGTTAAAGTAACAATGACCTCAGTTTTTATTAAGACACTCCAGAATGAGGAACAGGCCTTAGGAGCCGGCTTATATACAGTGCTCCCAAGGGATGCTGGGATCCCTTGGGACTTCAGTGGATGCGCTCCCTGGTGGTGGAACATGGGAGTGCATGCTTTACAGATACACAACATCACTCCTCACCCAAAGTCAAAGTGAAAACTATTTACAAGGTGAGGCGGTCGGGAGCCTTTCTTTCCCTGGTGGACTGTCTCGGTACAAATATCTGTTCTGGTGTGTTGGCTGTGCCCTCGCTGGGCTGGCGTGTTGTTGGCTCTGCAGGGCTGCTGGGTGAGCCTGGCCTTGCTGGGCTGTTGGGCGTGATGGGTTCAATTTCCTGGTCCGGGGTGGTGTCGTTGATCCTTTGGGTGTGTGTTGTGGGCTCGAAACAGGTGGTGTCTGCTGTGGGTTGTTCAGGGCAGTCTGTGAACCGCAGCCTCATTTGGTCCAAGTGCTTTTTGCAAATTTGTCCATTGTCTAGTTTGACTAAAAACACCCTACTCCCTTCTTTAGCTATCACCATGCCCGCGATCCACTTGGGACCATGTCCATAGTTTAGTACATAAACAGGGTCATTCAGATCAATTTCCCGTGACACAGTGGCGTGACCATCGTTTACATTTTGTTGCTGCCGCCTGCTCTCTACCTGATCATGCAGGGTGGGGTAAACCAGCGAGAGTCTGGTTTTAAGTGTCCTTTTCATGAGTAGCTCAGCTGGGCGCACCCCTGTGAGCAAGTGGGGTCTCTTGCGGTAGCTGAGTAGTACTCGGGACAGGTGGGTTTGGAGTGAGCCTTCTGTGACTCGTTTAAGGCTCTGTTTGATGGTTTGTACTGCCCGCTTTACCCGCCCATTGGAGGCTGGTTTAAACGAGGCTGAGGTGACATGTTTGATCCCATTGCGGGTCATGAATTCTTTAAATTCAGCACTGGTGAAACATGGCCCGTTGTCACTGACCAGTATGTCAGGCAGGCCGTGGGTGGCAAACATGGCCCTCAGGCTTTCAATGGTGGCGGTGGCGGTGCTTCCCGACATTATTTCACATTCAATCCATTTTGAAAAAGCATCCACCACCACCAGGAACATTTTACAGAGAAACAGGTCCGCATAGACGACATGGGTCCTCGACAATGGTCTGGAGGGCCAGGACCACAAACTTAGTGGTGACCTCTCTGGGCGCGTTGCTCAACTGAGCACACACGCTGCATTGCCGTACACAGGACTCTAAGTCAGAGTCGATACCGGGCTACCACACGTGGGATCTGGCTATCGCTTTCATCATTATTATATCCAGGTGTGTGCTGTGGTGACCTGAGATGAACGTCTCCCTGCCCTTTTTGGGTAGCACTACATGGTTACCCCACAACAGGCAGTCAGCCTGAATGGACAGCTCGTCCTTTCGCCGCTGGAACGGCTTGATTGGCTCTTGCATTTCAACGGGGATGCTGGCCCAGCTCCCATGCAGTACACAATTTTTTACTAGGGACAGCAGAGGATCTTGGCTGGTCCAAGTCCTAATCTGGCGGGCCGTGAGAGGTGATTTATCATTTTCAAACGCTTACATGACCATCAACAAGTCTGCGGGATGCGCCACTATCAACAAGTTTACAGACTGCGCCATTTCCATCCCCGTGGTGGGAAATGGTAGCCGACTGAGAGCATCCGCACAGTTCTCGGTGCCTGGCCTGTGGCGGATGGTATAGTTATACGCTGATAGCGCGAGTGCACACCTTTGTATGCGGACTGAGGCACTAGTATTTATCCCCTTGTTTTCAGCGAACAGGGATGTGAGGGGCTTGTGATCGGTTTCCAGCTCAAATTTGAGGCCAAACAGGTACTGATCCATTTTCTTTACCCTGAACTTTCACGCTAATGCCTCTTTCTCAATCATGCTATAGGCACTCTCGACCTTAGACAAGCTCCTGGAAGCATAGGCGACAGGTTGCAACTTCCCCGCAACGTTAGCTTGTTGTAATACACACCCGACTCCGTACGATGATGCGTCACATGCTAGCAGAAGTCTTTTACACGGGTTATACAATACAAGCAGCTTGTTGGAGCATAAAATGTTTCTGGCTTTCTCAAAAGCAATTACTTGTTTTTTTCCCCCATACCCAGTTCTCACCTTTGCGCATGTAGGGGCTCTAAGAGGGTGCTTAACCCCGGTAGGAAGTTACCAAAATAATTGAGGAGTCCCAGGAACGATCGCAGCTCCATGACGTTCTATGACCTGGGCGTATTCCTGATAGCCTCTGTCTTGATGTCTGTGGGCCGAATGCCGTCCGCCGCGATCTTTCTCCCCAAAAACTCCACTTCTGTTGCCATGAAGATGCATTTCGACTTCTTCAGCCGCAGCCCTATGCGATCCAGTTGCTGGAGGACCTCCTCCAGGTTTTGTAGGTGCTCGGCAGTGTCCCGACCCGTGACCAATATGTCATCCTGAAAGACCAACCATGGTACCGACTTGACTAGACTCTCCATGTTTATCTGGAAGATCGTTGCAGCCGACCGAATTCCAAACGGGCATCTGTTGTAGGTGAACAGTCCCTTGTGCGTGTTGATGCAGGTGAGGCCCTTCGAAGACTCCTCCAGCTCCTGCGTCATGTAGGCCGAAGTCAGGTCGAGCTTGGTAAACGTCTTGCCTCTTGCTAGCGTCGCAAATAGGTCGTCTGCCTTAGGTAGCGGGTATTGGTCCTGTAACGAGAAACAATTAATAGTTACTTTATAATCGCCGCAAATCCTGACCGTGTCATCACTTTTGAGTACTGGAACAATCGGGCTGGCCCAATCGCTGAATTCCACTGGGAAGATGATGCCCTCGCATTGCAGCCTGTCCAGCTCGATTTCCATTCTCTCCCTCATCATATGAGGTACCGCTCGTGCCTTGTGGTGAATGGGTCGTGCCTCTGGGACCAAGTGGATGCGCACCTTCACCCCGGACAAGTTTCCAATACCTGGCTCAAAAAGGGAAGGAAATTTGTTAAGAACCTGAGACCTCATCGACATGTGATAGTGCTCGGATGTCATCCCAGTTCCAGCGGATTTTGCGCAGCAAGCTCCTTCCAAGGAGTGTGTGTCCATCGCCCGGGACAATCCAGAGTGGCAGTTCGTGCACCGTGCCCTCGTAGGTGACCTTGACCATGGCGCTGCCCAGGACAGTGATAAGCTCTTTGGTGTACGTTCTCAGTTTCGTGTGGATGGGGCTCAGGGCTGGCCTGAGTGCCTTGTTGAACCACAATCTCGCAAACATCTTTTTACTCATAATGGATTGGCTAGCGCCAGTGTCCAGTTCCATGGCTACGGGTAAGCCATTCAATTTTATGTTTAGCATTATAGGTGGACATTTCATCGAAAATGTGTGCACCCCGTGTACTTCTGCATCTGCCTCCTCTTTGATCCACCATGGAGCGATCTTCCTCTGCCACGTGGTGGTTAGCACGTTTTGCAGAGCTTGCAGCTCGTTTGCAAGCTCGTTGGAGGTGCCCAATTGTTCCACAGCCCTTGCAAACATACCCTTTGAAGCGGCATGAATAGGCTGAATGGAAGCCTCCACAACGCCAACAAGGTGTGAATTGCCTTGCATTCATCCTTTGTTGCGGACTCTGATGCCTTCTGGGTCACCTGAGGCCTGCTGGCAGTTGCAGACTCATGGGTTCTGCCCTGTACATTTCTGCTCGCAAACACAGTTCCAGTTAATTTATGAACATTGCTAGCACTTGTGTGCTGAGAGATTTGTTTGGTGTTATCACTGGTGAACATAAACCCCTGTGCTATCGCAATGGCCTTACTGAGGGTCGGTGTCTCTACAGTCAACAGTTTTCGTAGGATGGTCTCGTGGCGAATTCCCAGTACAAAAAAGTCTCTGAGCATTTGCTCCAGGTAGCCATCAAACTCACATTGTCCTGCAAGTCGCCTTAGCTCGGTGACATAGCTCGCCACTTCCTGACCTTCAGATTGCTGGCACGTGTAGAACCGATACCTCGCCATCAGCACGCTCTCTCTTGCGTTAAGATGCTCCCGAACCAGTGTACACAGCTCCTCATACGACTTATCTGTGGGTTTCACTGGAGCCAGAAGGTTCTCCATGAGGCTGTAGGTCAGTGCCCCGCAGACTGTGAGGAGGACCGCTCTCCTTTTTGCAGCGCTTCCTTCTCCGTCCAGCTCGTTGGCTACAAAGTACTGGTCTAGCCATTCGACATAGGCTTCCCAGTCCTCACCTTCCGAGAACTTCTCCAGGATGCCCACAGTTTGCTGCATCTTTGCGTTGGATTCGTATAATCGTCGCCAGTTATTGTGTTCCTAACACGGAGGAGGCTGCACACAGGGAGGTTAAAGTAATAGTGACCTCAGTCTTTAATAAGACACTCCAGAGTGAGGAACAGGCCTTGGGGGGCCGGCTTATATACAGTGCTCCCAAGGGATGCTGGGATCCCTTGTGACTTCAGGGGATGAGCTCCCTGGTGGCAGAACATGGGAGTGCATGCTTTACAGATACACAACAGCTTCCAATGTAGCAGAGTCTCTGTGTTTGTATTTAAAACATGAACGTGCAGCACAGTTGTCGGAGTTGGATAAGTATCTGAAGGAAAAAAAATTTGCAGGGCCATGGGGAAAGGACGGGGGAGTGGGACTAGCTGACAGGTTCGACGGGCCGAATGGCTGCCTTCCGTGCTGTAACCATTCTCTGATTCTAAGTTGGTTTGGACAGTTAATGGGCAGATGTGGTTTGCCCTTTCGGCAATGGCAAGGCCCTAGCGTGCATTAGAAGCGGTCTTGAATTAGTGTCCAGGGCTGAATAGCTGGCACCTCTGTCGATTACTCATTATCATCGAATCATCGAATCCTACAGCCATTCGGCCCATCACGCATGCTTCTTTCAAAGAGCCATCCAATTAGTCCCATTTTCCTGCTTTTTCCCCATAGCCTTGCAAATTTATCCCCTTCAAGTATTTATCCAATTCTCTTTTGAAAGTTACTATTGAATCTGCTCCCACCGCCCTTTCAGGCAGCGCGTTCCCGATCACAACAACTCCCTACATTAAAAGAAAACCAGCCCTGGTTCTTTTGCTAACTATCTTAAATCTGTGTCCTCTGGTTACCGATCCTTCTGCGACTGGAAACACCTCTATTCAATCTCCCTTTAAACCTTTTCTGCTGTAAGAAGAATAATCCCAGCTTCTCCAGTCTCTCCACACAACTGAGGTGCCTCATCCCTGGTGCCATTCTGGGCCCTAGGCTCTGGAATTCCCTCCCTAAACTTTTCTTTTTTAAGTTGTTCCTTAAGATATATCTTTGACCAAACATTTTTTGTCACCTAATATTTCCCTGTGTGGCTTCGTGTCAAACATTGTGTCAGAAACCGCTCCTGTAAAGCACCTTGCGATGGTTTTCTATGTTAAAGGTGCTCTATAGATGCAAGTTAGTGTTGTAAATCTCCTCTGCACCTTCGCCAAGGTCTAGATAACCTTCCTAAAGTGTGGTCCCAATAATTAGACACCGTACTCCAGCTGGGGCCGAACCAGTGATATATAACGTTTAGATTGGAAAATTAGTCTTTCGCTGTCTTGCTCTACCGTGGGTTTTCTGTGCTGGTAATTGAGCTGCATGCTGAGGACATTTCTTTTAGCATGATGTTATGAAACATGCAGAAGAATTATTCTGGAGCTCTTTGTGAAGGGAGAGGTTAAATTATACGACTGACTGAGTAGTTCCGAACGCGAGTTTGCTATATTACAAAACAGACCACACTTCAACTAAACTACTTCATCGGCTGTGCACCACTTTGGGACATCTGGTGGTCGTGAAAGGCGCTATATAAATGTCACTTTTTTTCTTTTTTTTTCTTTCCCTCTTTCCCTCTCTTTCTGTCTATCTGTCCTTTGTTTCTTTTTTTCTTCCTTTCTTTCTCTCTGTCTCTCTCTGTCTCTCTTTCTCTTTCTCGCTTTCTCTTTCTCTCTCTTTTTCTCTTTATCCCTTTCTCTTTCTCTCTCTCTCTCTTTCTCTCTCCCTGTCTCTCTCTGTCTCTCTCTCTCTCTTTTTCTCTCTCTGTCTTTCTCTGTCTCTCTCTTTCTCGTTCTCTTTCTCTCTGTCTCTCTCTCTTTCTCACTCTCTCTCTCGCTTTCTTTATTATCTTTCCCTCCTTTTTTTCCCAAAGGTAAATTTGATGATGATGCTGATTCTTGAATGGACTGCGATGCCTCTGTACACTGCTCACGGCGTGATGCTTTTGAGTTGACACACTTTGGAGTGTGAAGCTTTCGAAAGATGTAACTTTACAAATGCGTGCTTAACACAAGACCTTTAGGTATATAAGTTTGGAAAGGAAAATATGTGTTGATTGTAACTCCAGAGAAACATATTCAAAGAATTTATATGAAGTTACAATACAGTGAACGCTTCACATCTCTGAACATTCCATTACCAGAGTGACCTTGGGGGTTGGAAGAAGTTGCATTTTTGTTCCTCACTTCAACATAATAGCTTACATAAAACTGGGAGGAGGCACAACTCGAGATGTTTTCTAACAACTGAACAGGCGATTAGGAATTTATCCTTGAACTTGCATTCCTCAACTAACGAACTCATGGGCGACTTTTCTCTTCATCTTTTTGTTGCACGTCAGAGCAAAATGGAACCATGAGAATAAACTAAAGCAGTTCCCACCCGGAGAGGGAAGTGGAAGAAAAATGCAAAATCCATAGGCAAAACGTTGTGTAATTTAAATAAAGATAAAGGGGATTTTAAATTGGTTATGACTATTTTTGAGGCGGGCGGTGATAACGCCTGAGCGCTGATTTTAACGCCGGGCGTTAGGCACAGCCTCAAAGTCCCAAATTCGTTTTTTACGCCCAAAGATGAAAGAGCAGCGCTAAAAAGTCGCGTCGCGCACACATCCTCAGGCGGGAGCTCAGGAGGCCGACTAAATTTCCCGGAGGCTACCCGCCATGCTAGGAAAAAAAAAAGGAAAGGAAAAAAAAAGAACGGAAACTTCTCCGATCCACACACACACACACACACTCACTTTTAAAACTAATGACAATGTGCAGAAATAAATAAAGAGAAAAAATTACCTTCCTTTCTGGCCGATTCTGCCTGAGATCCGCTCTTTAACCACCACACATTCCTGGCTGTGCCCGCCTGGTTGTATGGCAGCAAATATCGCGACAGAGGCGTTGTGCGCTGGGTGATATCACTACACGGGTGGCGTTAGCCGGCACAACGTTACCTCTTGGCCCCTCTGCCAAAGTGCCGACCGAATTTAGCACGAGGCGTCCACGCCGCTTACCCGCGATGATAATCCTTTGCCGCCCATTAGCAGCCTAGCAGGACGCTAACGGGCAGGGTAATAAAGCGAATTTCGGCCCCGAAGTCTTTCGGATGGGACGTTAAACCGAGGCCCCGCCTGCTCTCTGTTGTGTTCATAACTCTATTTATTTGTTGCAGCTCACTGGGCGGGCATTAGGACCCTGTGGGAGCTATTCACAGTTGCTGTATTCATTCCAGCTCATGCTGCTTTGCGACACCATTTTGGGTTGTATAAAAGCACACGGTTTAAGTTACTTTACTCCTGGCTCAGTTTGTCAGTTATTTACGCGTACACAACACTCTCTCTCAGGTGGATGTAAAACATCCCATGGCCACTATATCAAAGCAGTGGAGGGGAGTTCTGCCCAGTGTCCTGGGGCCAATATTTATCACTCAATCAATCGTATAAGATTATGAGGGGGCTTGACAAGGTGGGTGCAGAGAGGATGTTTCCACTGATGGGGGAGACTAGAACTCAAGGGTATGATCTTAGAATAAGGGGCCGCCCATTTAAAACTGAGATGAGGAGAAATTTCTTCTCTCAGACGGTTGTAAATCTGTGGAATTCACTGCCTCAGAGAGCTGTGGAAGCCGGGACATTGAATAAATTTAAGACCGAAATGGACAGTTTCTTGAACGATGACGGGATGAGGAGTTATGGGAAGCAGGCGGGGAAGTGGAGCTGAGCTCAAGATCTCGAGGGGCCGAATAGCCTACTCCTACTCCTACTCCTATTTCTTATGTTCTTATGTTCTAACATCACTTAAAAAAAAAACAGATTAGCTGCTCATTATCAAGTTGCTGTTTGTGGGAGCTTGCTGTGCGCAAATTAGCTGCAACGTTTCCCACAGTACAACAGTGACTACACTCCAAAAGTGCTTCATTGGCTGTAAAGCGCTTTGAGACGTCCGGTGGCTGTGAAAGGCGCTATATAAATACAAGTCTAGTTTTCTTATGTTGAGATATATATTGCTGAATGAGATTGGGGAAGATCAACATCTCAAAACCCATTTTTGATGTTCAGTGTATCAAGCATCCTTGCCTCTGTATTTAAAAGAGAAAGGAAAGACTTGCATTTATATAGCACCTTTCCTGACCTCAGGACAGCCCAAGGAGCTTTACAGCCAATGAAGTACTTTTTCTTTGGAATAGAGCCTTCTATTGTTGCGAGCCTTTTGCAAAAGTAGTATCTGATAATTCCAGAACAGCCTGTTTGCTTTGCTATCGATGAATAGAATAGCTTACCTAGAAATTTTGGGCTCAATTTTCCCCAAAGCATTTTTTTGGCGTACTTGGAGTTACGCCCGATATTTTGGCGGCCAAAGTACGCCAAAAAAATACTCTAAGCTTCCCTGTTGGATTTCTTCTTTTTGGCGTGGCCTAACCTGACCTTTAGCTTTGTGGGTGGAGCCTTAATCTGCGCCAAAAAGATCGGTGTGTGTGAGTGAGTGAACCGGGAACCGAGAATGGGACCGGACCGGGAGAATGTGGACCGAGAATGGGACAGGGCCGGGAGAATGGGGACCAAGAATGGGACCGGGCCGGGAGAATGGGGACCGAGAATGGGACCGGACCGGGAGAATGGGGACCAAGAATGGGACAGGGCCGGGAGAATGGGGACGGAGAATGGGACCCGACCGGGAGAATGGGGACCGAGAATGGGACCGGACCGGGAGAATGGGGACCGAGAATGGGACCGGACCGGGAGAATGGGGACCGAGAATGGGACCGGACCGGGAGAATGGGGACCGAGAATGGGACCGGGCCGGGAGAATGGGGACCGAGAATGGGACCTGACCGGGAGAGTGGGGACCGAGAATGGGACCGGACCGGGAGAATGGGGACCGAGAATGGGACCGGACCGGGAGAATGGGGACCGAGAATGGGACCGGACCGGGAGAATGGGGACAGAGAATGGGACCGGACCGGGAGAATGGGGACCGAGAATGGGACCAGACCGGGAGAGTGGGGACCGAGAATGGGACCGGACCGGGAGAATGGGGACCGAGAATGGGACCGGACCGGGAGAATGGGGACCGAGAATGGGACCGGACCGGGAGAATGGGGACCGAGAATGGGACCGGACCGGGAGAATGGGGACCGAGAATGGGACCGGACCGGGAGAATGGGGACCGAGAATGGGACCGGACCGGGAGAATGGGGACCGAGAATGGGACCGAACGGCCTTCGGGCAGGGTTGGAGGTAAGTTGCTGCTTTGTGTTTTTCAATCCTTTCAGTGTATCCGGGCATCTGCTTCTCCGATTTCCTTACCTGTGCCCATTTCCTTAACTCTGGGTAAGGATTTTCTGGAGAGGCCACATACGCTGGCCTGAGCACAACTGGAGTAACTCTCAGCTGGCCAAACTTCCCTAAATGGCCAAAATTGGCCGGCGTGGCAGGTTACGCCCTTTTGGCTGAAAATAAAGCTGACCTAAAAAAATCGTAACTAACTAACTTACACTGGCGCAAATTGATCGGGGAAATTGTAGTTTTTCAACTCAGGCCAAAAAGAGCAGCTTGCTCCAAAAAAACGGCGCAAATCACTGAGAGAAATTGAGCCCATACGCAGCACTCGTGAAGTCAATAGGGTAAAAATTCGGAGACTTCTGTAAAAGGCGAGCAATCTGTTCCGCCAAGCGGTGGTTTCCAATTCTATACTCGACGAAGAGACGGTAATGCAGATAAAGCATGTGTGGGGCATGTGGAAAGATAGATAGAGAGAGAGAAAGGCACGCAGAAAGAGCAGGAACGATGTGAGAGGCGTACAAAAGCGAAAGGAAAGGAAAGAGAGGAAAACCTACACAAAGCGAGAGGGTTGGAGACACAACATTCCTGGTATAAGAACAGAAGAAATAGGAGCAGGAGTAGGCCTGACGGCCCCTCGAGCCTGCTCCGCCATTCAATAAGCTGATCATCGACCTCAACTCCACATTCCCGCCCGATCTCCGTATCCCTTGATCCAAACATTTATCAGCCTTGAATATATTCAGAAACTCGGCCTCTACAGCCCCCTGGGGCAGAGAATTCCAAAGATTCACCATCCTCCGAGTGAAGAAATTCCTTCTCATCTCTGTCTTAAATGGCCGACCCCTTATCCTGAGACTGTGCCCCTGGTTCTAGACTCCCCAGCCCGGGGGAAACAACCTCTCAGCATCTACCCTGTCAATCCCCCTCAGAATCTTGTATGTTTCAATGAGATCCCCTCTCATTCTTCTAAACTCCAGCGAGTAAAGGTCCATTCTACACAATCTCTCCTCATAAGACAGTCCGCTCATCCCAGCAATCAGTCTGGTGAACCTTCGTTGCACCGCCTCCAAGGCAAGTATATCCTTCCTTAGATATGGAGACCAAATCTGTGCACAGTACTCCAGGTGTGGTCTCACAAATGCCTCGTACAATTGTAGCAAGACTTCCTAAGTCTTATATTAGCCTGAATTTGCAAAATCTGCTCCCACTGCACAAAGCTATTTGGCAGGAGTGTTAATTCGTAAAATCTGCCCCATTATTGATTTGAGGTACTCATTATTTTCAACAACCGTTCATAAACAACAACAACAACAACTTTAATTTATATAGCGCCTTTAAAGTAGTAAAAACATCCCAAGGCGCTTCACAGCAGTGTTATAAGACAAAACAGCTAAATTTGACACAAAGCCGTATAAGAAGAAATTACGGCAGGTAAGCACAAGTTTGGATAAAGAGGTGGGTTTAAGGAGCGTCTTAGAGGAAAGAGAGGTAGAGAGGCAGAGAGGTTTAGGGAGGGAGTTCCAGAGCTTAGGCTCCAGGCAGCTGAAGGCACGGCCACTGATGGTGGAGCGATTATAATCAGGGATGCCCAGGAGGGCAGAATTAGAGGAGCGCAGACATCTCGGGGGGGATTGTGGGGCTGGGGGAGATTACAGAGATAGGGAGGGGGCAAAGCCATGGAGGGATTTGTAAACAAGGATGAGAATTTTGAAATCGACGCGTTGCTTTACCGGGAGACAATGTGGGTCAGCGAGCACAGGGGGTGATGAGGCATAATTTCGATATATTGAAGTTGTGAGGAATCGTGTGTGGGGGCTCACATATTTTGAACCCAAGACAGAAAGTAATAAGCACGACATTTGCAATAGAGAAAGATAAGAAAGGAGAGAGAAGTATGAGGAGAGGCGTGAGAGAAGGATAAGCTATCAGACAATAACTTTACGAATACCGCATCCAGGGCTTCAATCTATCCAAGTCAGATAAGATGAAAGCTCGTTCTCTGTCACAGCTGCTGAATAGACGCAACTGACAGAACCACAGGTATTAGCAATCTATTACTCATTGGAAATAACTTGCAAACTACTTTCAAAGAAACTTTTGAGGGCTGCTGATCTTTTTGTAGAGCAAACGCGTCTCCTCTTGAATCATTCAATCCAATGACAAATGGAGCAGGGTCAGTCATTGTTTTGAAATAAAACAACATCAAACAGCTGGTCAAACATGGTTGATGATGTCTCAGGGAATAAGCACACCTGAAAGGCAAGCAAGCTGATGCTTCTATTCAGCCAGTGGTCCATCATCGATGCCAGAAAAGCATTACAGGATGGACAACTACTATCAGCTTCAATATGCTTTGTACACCGCATGACACTGTGCGTCAGAAGAAAACAAATGGCAAAACTGTTCAAAGATTTACGATTCCACCTGAATGAAAAGCAATTTCTACTATTTTGAGGCTTCATGCTCTTTTTTTATTCTTCATATGACTTTAGTTTGGCAGCTCATCCACCACCTTCAACATTCACTCCCTCCACCACCGGCGCACCGTGGCTGCAGTGTGCACCATCTACAAGATAGAAACATAGAAATTTACAGCGCAGAAGGAGGCCATTTCGGCCCATTGTGTCCGCGCCGGCCGACAAAGAGCCACACGGCCCTCAGTCAGCAGCCCTGAAGGTTACATACAAACCCATGAACAATATCGGAAAGGCAAAGAGCACCCAGCCCAACAAGTCCTGTTATATATGAAAACTTGTATATACCCTGTACAGCCACCAGAGGGCTCATCCCCTGGAGTACCAAGGGATCCTATAATCCCTTGGGAGCACAGGTATTTAAGGAGGCCTCAGTGGTTGGAGAGGCACTCTGGAGACCTGCAATAAAAGACTAAGGTCACACTTTACTTTGAGCTCACAGTATCCAGCCAGACTCTTTCTTCATACACAACAACTGGCGACGAGATACAGATAATGAACCCAATGATGCAGAAAACAGTGGGCATCCTGGAGACATTTTTGGAGGGAGATGATTGGGAAACCTTTGTGGAGCGACTCAACCAATACTTCATGGCCAACGAGCTGGAAGGAGAAGCGAATGCCGCCAAATGAAGGGCGATTCTCCTCACCGTCTGCGGGGCACCAACGTATGGCCTCATGAAAAATCTGCTTGCTCCAGTGAAACCCACAGAGAAATCGTACGATGATTTGTGCACATTGGTCCGGGAGCATCTGAACCCGAAGGAAGGTGTTCTGATGGCGAGGTACCAGTTCTGCACCTACAAAAGATCTGAAGGCCAGGAAGTGGCAAGTTATGTCGCCGAGTTAAGATGCCTTGCAGGACATTGCGAATTTGAAGAACATTTGGAGCACATGCTCAAAGATTTTTTCGTACTTGCATTGGCCATGAAGTGATACTTCGCAAACTTTTGCCTGTAGAGACCCCAACCTTGAGTAAGGCCATAGCGATAGCCCAGGCGTTCATCGCCACCAGTGACAATACCAAGCAAATCTCTCAGCACACGAGTGCTGCTACAAGTACTGTGAACAAAGTGATGTTGTTTTCAAATTGTAACGTACAGGGCAGGCCCCACATGCCTGCAGCTGCACGTCCGCAGATATCTCAGAGCCCACCATCAAGGGTGATGAATGCAAGGCCATTAACCTTGTTGGCGCTGCAGGGGTGATCATCATTTCCATTCATTCTGCTTCAAAGGGTATGTTTGCAAGGGCTATGGAACAATTGGACTCCTCCAACGTATGTGCAGGCGAGCTGCAAATCCTGTTAATCCTGCAAACCACGATGTTGCAGAGGAGGACAGATCCACGGCGGATCACGACGAATCAGAGCCTCAGACCGAGGAGGCAGAGGTACATGGGGTGCGCACATTTACCACGAAGTGTCCCCCGATAATGCTGAAGGTTAAATTAAATGGACTCCTGGTGTCAATGGAGCTGGACACTGGCGCGAGCCAGTCCATCGTGAGCAAAAAGACTTTCGAAAAATTGTGGTGCAGCAAGGCCTCAAGGCCAATCTTGACTCCAATTCGCACGAAACTAAGAACTTACACAAAGGAACTGATTCCCGTAAGGGGCAGTGCTACCGTAAAGGTCTCCTATGATGGAGCGGTGCACGATTTACCACTCTTGGTGGTACCGGGCGATGGCCCCATGCGACTCGGCAGGAGCTGGCTGGGAAAGATACTTTGGAACTGGGACGACATCTGAGCGCTCTCGCCTGCTGATGACACTTCGTGTGCCCAGGTCTTAAACAAGTTCCCTTCGTTGTTCGAACCAGGCATCGGGAAGTTGCAAGGGGCAAAAGTGCAGATCCACCTAATTCCGGGGGCGCGACCCATCCATTACAAGGCGAGAGCAGTACCGTCCATGATGAGAGAAAGGGTAGAGATCGAGCTGGAGCGGCTGCAAAGAGAGGGCATCATTTCACTGATCGAATTCAACGAGTGGACCAGCCCAATCATTCAGTCCTCAAGGGAGATGGCGCCGTCAGAATCTGTGGCGATTACAAAGTAACTTTCAATCGTTTCTCCCTGCAGGATCAATACCCACTACCAAAGGCCGACAATCTTTTCGCTACGCTGGCAGGAGGAAAGACGTTCACGAAGTTGGACTTGACCTCGGCCTACATGACGCAGGAGCTGGAGGAATCATCAAAGGGCCTTACCTGCATCAACATGCACAAAGGTCTCTTCATTTCTAACAGATGCCCGTGTGGAATTTGATCAGCCGCGGCGGTATTCCAGAGAAACATGGAAAGCTTACTGAAGTCGGTCCCGCGCACGGTGGTCTTCCAGAATGACATCTTGGTTACAGGTCGGGACACAGTCGAGCATCTGCAGAACCTGGAGGAGGTTCTTAGTCGACTCAACTGCCTGGGGCTCAGGTTAAAACACTCGAAGTGCGTTTTCCGGCACCTGAAATGGAGTTCCTGGGAAGGAGGATCGCGGTGGACGGCATCAGTCCCACCAACTCGAAGACAGAGGCAATCGAGAACGCACTGAGGCCACAGAATATGACGGATCTGCGGTCGTTTCTCGGAACTACTTTGGTAACTTCTTACCGGGTCTCAGCACACTGTTAGAACCACTGTACTCCTTGCTATGTAAAGGGGACGAATGGGTATGGGGCAAAAGCCAAGAAAATGCCTTTGCAAAAGTGCAAAAGCGATAAAATTGTTATGCTCAAACAAATTGCTTGTGTTGTATGATCCATGTAAGCGTTTGGTACTAGCATGTGATGCGTCGTCATATGGCGTCAGGTGTGTATTGCAACAAGCTAATGATTGCGGGAAATTGCAACAGGTTGCTTTTGCATCAGAAGTCTATTCAAGGCTGAATGATCCTACAGCATGATTGAAAAAGAAGTGTTAGCGTGGAGTCTATGGGGTCAAGAAAATGCATCAATACTTCTTTTGGGCTAAAATTTGAATTGGAAACTGACCATAAGCCACTTATATCCCTGTTTTCCGAGAGTAAGGGGTAAATACTCATACATCGGCCCGCATCCAGAGATGGGCGCTCACGTTGTCCGCATACAACTACGCCATCTGCCACAGGCCAGGCACAGAAAACTGTGCCGATGCTCTCAGTAGGCTGCCGTTGCCCACCATGGGGGTGGAAATGGCGCAGCACGCAGATTTAGTCATGGTTATGGAAGCATTTGAGAGTGAGCAATCACCCGTCACAGCTCGACAGATTAGAACCTGGATGAGCCAGGACCCCTTACTGTCCCTAGTTAAAAACTGTGCTTCATGGGAGCTGGTCCAGTGTCCCAGTGGAAATGCAGGAAGAGATAAAGCAGTTCCAGCAGCGCAAAGATGAAATGTCTATACAGGCAGACTGCCTTCTGTGGGGCAATCGGGTAGTGGTTCCCAAGAAGGGCAGAGACACTTTCATCAGTGACGTCCACAGTATCCACCCAGGCATCGTAATGATGAAAGCGATAGCCAGATCTCATATGTGGTGGCCCGGTATCGATGCGGACCTAGAGTCCTGCGTGCACAAATGTAACACATGCTCGCAGCTAAGCAATGCACCCAGGGAGGTGCCTCTAAGTTTATGGTCTTGGCCTTTCAAACCGTGGTCTAGGGTCCATGTCAACTATACAAGCCCATTCTTGGGTAAAATGTTCCTTGTGGTTGTAGATGTGTACTGCAAATGGATTGAATGTGAGATAATATCGGCAAGCACGTCCGCTACCACCACTGAAAGCCTGCGGGCCATGTTTGCCACTCACGGCCTGCCCAATGTCCTTGTGAGCGACAACGGGTCATGCTTTACCAGTGCTGAGTTCAAAGAATTCATGACCCGTAATGGGATCAAACATGTCACATCTGCCCCGTTTAAACCAGCATCCAATGGTCAGGCAGAGAGATCAGTGCAAACCATCAAGTAGGGCTTGAAAAGGGTAACTGAAGGCTCACTGCAGACTCGCCTATCCCGAGTCCTGCTTAGCTACCGCACGAGACCCCACTCGCTCACTGGGATTCTACCTGCTGAACTGTTCATGAAAAGGGCACTTAAGACAAGGCTCTCGTTAGTCCATCCTGATCTGCACGAACAGGTAGAGAGCAGACGCCTTCAACAAAGTACATATCATGATAGCGCAAATATGTCACGCGAGATCGATATCAATGACCCTGTACTTGTATTGAATTTTGGACACGGTCCCAAGTGGCTTCCCGGCACTGTTGTGGCCAAGGACGGGAGTAGGGTGTTTCGGGTCAAACTTTCAAATGGACTCATTCACCGGAAACACTTGGACCAAATCAAACTCAGATTCATGGACTATCCTGAGCAACCCACTTTGGACCCTACCTTCTTTGACCCTGCCAACGTACACACCAGTGGCGACCGACACCACGGTTGGCCACAAAGCGGAACCCATCATCCACAGCAGCCCAAAGGACTCAACACACCAGGCAGCCCAGCAAGGCCAGCTGCACAGCAGCCCAGCAAAGGCCCAACTGACGACTCACCAATACCAGCATTTGCACCAAGATGATTAACCAGGGCAAGAAGGGCCCCGGATCGACTCACATTGTAAATAGTTATACTGTTGACTTTGGGGGAGGGGGGGGGAGTGTTGTTATATATGTAAACTTGTATATACCCTGTACAGCCACCAGAGGGCTCATCCCCTGAAGTCCCAAGGGATCCCATAATTCCCTGCAATAAAAGACGAAGGTCACACTTTACTTCGAGCTCACAGTATCCAGTCAGACTCTTTCTTCATACACAAGTTCACCCCACACAACTGTGACACCCCTTACACTAAACACATCTACACTCCACCCCAACTGAAGCCATGTGATCTCCTGGGAGAGGCAAAAACCAGATAAAAACCCAGGCCAATTCAGGGAGAAAAAATCTGGGAAAATTCCTCTCCGACCCATCCAAGCGATCAAAACTAGTTCAGGAGATCACCTTGGCCGTATTCTATTCTCTGCAGTGCTTACCATTATACCTGCACCGACCAACAAAAAGTCGTCCAGTCTAATCCCAATTATCAGCTCTCGGTCCATAACCCTGCAGGTTGTGGCATTTTAAGTGCCCATCCAACCATCTCTTAAAAGTGGTGAGGGTTTCTGCATCCACCACTCTTCCAGGCAGCGAGTTCCAGATCCCCACAACCCTCTGCGCAAAGAAGCCCCCCCCCTCAAATCCCCTCTAAACCTTCCACCAAGATGCACTGCAGCAACTCGCCAAGGCTTCTTCGGCAGCACCTCCCAAACCCATGACCTCTACCACCTAGAAGGACAAGGGCAGCAGGCACATGGGAACACCACCACCTTCACGTTCCCCTCTGAGTCACACACCATCCTGACTTGGAAATATATCGGCTGTTCCTTCATCGTCACTGGGTTAAAATCCTGGAACTCCCTCCCTAACAGCACTATGGGAGCACCTTCACCACACGGACTGCAGCGGTTCAAGAAGGCGGCTCACCACCACCTTCTCAAGGGGCAATTAGGGATGGGCAATAAATGCCGGCCTTGCCAGTGATGCCCACATCCTGTGAACAAATTTTTTTAATGTTTCTTTGCATGAGATGATGTCATGGGAAAGATTTGATTGTTCTCTTGCTATATTGGATATACTCTGTTGGCAATATATTTGAACTTTCTTTCCTTTCTATATGCTTGGCAACCGTGCATTAGTTCTATTTGTGCTGCAGTTTGATTGACACTCGAGAAGAAAGAAGAAAAGACTTGCATTTATGTCACGCCTTTCACAACCTCAAGCTTTACAACCTCACTTTGCAGCCCAGCATCTCCAAATAGTTTTCTTGCCTCTGAGTCAGAAGTTTGTGGGTTCAAGTCCCACTCCAGAGACTTGAGCACATAAATCCAGACTGATATAGAAACATAGAAATTAGGTTCAGGAGTAGGCCATTCGGCCCTTCGAGCCTGCACCACCATTCAATATGATCATGGCTGATCATGCATTTCAGTACCCCACTCCAGTGCAGTGCTGAGGGAGTGCTGCACTGTCGGAGGTGCCGTCTTTTGGATGAGACGTTAAACCGAGGCCCCGTCTGCCCTCTCAGGTCGATGTAAAAGATCCCACGGCACTATTTCGAAGAAGCGCAGATGAGTTATCCCCAGTGTCCTGGGGCCAATATTTATCCCTCAATCAACATCACTTTAAAAAAACAGATTATCTGGTCATTATCACTCTGCTGTTTGTAGGGGCTTGCTGTGTGCACATTGGCTGCCGCGTTTCCCACATTACAACAGTGACTATGCTCCAAAAAGTACATCATTGGCCTTAAAGTACTTTGCGATGTCTTTAAGTTGTGACAGGCGCTATAGAAATGCAAGTCTTTTTTTTTTTCTTTCACAGCATCAGATTCGGCGTTAAAACTAATCTTGAAGTTTCAAACTGTTGGTGAGATAAATCAGAGTCAGCGAATGTTCTTTGGCAGCCAACAGTTGCGTGCAATGCCTCAGCAATCGGTATAAATGCACTCGGCTCATCATTCTGATGATAGAGCAGGATGTTGCATGATTTAGCAGCACTTAGCTGGAGCAGGAGTTGGCCATTCGGCCCCTCGAGCCTGCCCCGCCATTCAATAAGATCATGGCTGATCATCGACCTCAACTCCACTTTCCCGCCCCCTCTCAATATCCCTTTATTTCTCTCGCGTCCAAAAATATACCGTGCTCAGACTTGAATATACTCAATGTTTCAGCAACCACAGCCCCCTGGAGCAGAGAATTCCAAAGATTCACATCCCTTTTCGTTACCATTAAAGCATTTGGGGGCAAGTACATTGGCATTATCATCGAACAGATAAGTTGAGCACAATTGAGCTGAATGATCCTTTCTCATCTTTCTTTTGCTATGTTCAAAAATTTAAAATAAATGTGTTGAAAGAGCTGAGGAGATCTTAATCGATGGACGCTGCTGATAATTCTTATTGCAAAGAATGTTGTCATAAACAGCAGTGAGAATCATAGAATGATACAGCGCAGGAGACCAGTCAGCCCATCATGCCTGTGCTAGCTCTTTGAAAGTGCGACCTAATTAGTCCCAAAATAAAAGCCATAACTAACTACAAGTAATTACTAATTATAATTGCTAACCAGACTATTCGCAACTTTGGTGTTAGATTTGACTCTGAAATGAGCTTCCGACCATATATCCGTGGCCTGATTCAGATGACCTATTTCCCCCCTCCTTAACATCGCCCGTCTCCGCCCCTGCCTCAGCTCATCCATTGCTAAAGCCTTCATCCATGCCTTTGTTACCTCTAGACTTGACTACTCCAACGCACTCCTGGCTGGCCTCCCGCATTCCACCCTCCGTAAACTTGAGGTCATCCAAACCTCGGCAGCCCGTGTCCTAACTCCCACCAAGTCCCACTCACCCATCACCCCCTGTGCTCGCTGCCCCGTGTCCTAATTCGCACCAAGTCCCGCTCACCCATCACCCCCTGACCTTGCTGCCCCGTGTCCTAACTCGCACCGAGTCCCGCTCACCCATCACCCCCTGTGTTCACTGCCCGTGTCCTAACTCGCACCAAGTTCCGCTCACCCATCACCCCCTGTGTTCACTGCCCCGTGTCCTAACTCGCACCGAGTCCCGCTCACCCATCACCCCCTGTGCTCACTGTCCCGTGTCCTAACTCGCACCGAGTCCCGCTCACCCATCACCCCCTGTGCTCGCTGCCCCGTGTCCTAACTCGCACCGAGTCCCGCTCACTCATCACCCCCTGTGCTTGCTGCCTCGTGTCCTAACTCGCACCGAGTCCCGCTCACCTATCACTCTCTGTGCTCGCCGACCTACATTGGCTCCCGGTTACGCAACGCATTGATTTCAAAATTCTCATCCTTGTTTTCAAATCCCTCCATGGCTCTCGCCTCTCCCTATCTCTGTAATCCCCTCCAGCCCCACAACCGTCCGAGATGTCTGCGCTCCTCTAATTCTGCCCTCTTGAGCATTCCTGATAATAATCACTCAACCATTGTTGGCCGTGCCTTCTGTTGCCTGAGCCCCAGGCTCTGGAACTCCCTCACTAAGCCTCTCTGCCTCTCGTTCCTCCTTTAAGATGCTCCTTAAAACCTACCTCTTTGACCAAGCTTGTAGGCATCTACCCTAATTTCTTATGTGGCTCTGTGTCAATTTGTATTTTTTGTGTTGTAACAATCTGTGGAGCACCTTGGGATGTTTTACTACGTTAAAGGCGCTATTTGAATACATGTTGTTGTTGTTGTTAACAACTCCTAATGCAGGAATGTGTTGGAATAGTCAAGTCGAGGTAACAAATACATGGACGAGGGTTTCAGCAGCGGATGAGCTGAGGCAGGGGCGGAGATGGGCGATGTTACGGAGGTGGAAATAGGCGGTCTTAGTTATGCCGCGGGTATGTGGTCGGAAGCTCATTTCAGGGTCAAATATGATGCCAAGGTTGCGAACAGTCTGGTTCAGCCTCAACAGACAGAAGTTGGGGAGAGGGATGGAGTCGGTGGCTAGGGAACGGAATTTGTGGCGGGGACCGAAAACAATGGCTTCGGTCTTCCCAATATTCAATTGGAGAAAATTTCTGCTCATCCAGAACTGGATGTCGGACAAGCAGTCTGACAATTTAGAGACCGTGGAGGGGCCGAGAGAAGTGGTGGAGAGGTAGAGATGGGTGTTATCAGCGTACATGTGGAAACTGACACTGTGTTTTCGAATGATGTCGCCAAGGGGCAGCATGTAGATGAGAAATAGGAGGGGGACACCAGAGGTTACAATACGGGGGTGGGAAGAGAAGCCATTGCAGGTGATTCTCTGGCTATGATTAGATAGATAAGAATGGAGCCAGGCGATGCAGTCAGCTGAATTATGGTGTATAGTCAGATCCGTGCCACTCTACCAAGGAGATTGTAACAGTCGGTGTTATATATGTAAACTTGTATTTACTCTGTACAGCCACCAGAGGCTCATCCCCTGGAGTCCCAAGGGATCCCATAATCTCTTGGGAGCACAGGTATTTAAGGAGGCTTCACAGGTTGAAGAGACACTCTGGAGACTTGCAATAAAAGACTAAGGTCACACTTTACTTTGAGCTCACAGTGTTCAGCCTGACTCTTTCTCCATATACAACAGTAGGGGGCAAACATTTTGCAAGATATGGTATTAACATGCAGTCTTTGTCGTTGCCGCCTATCTCAGTTGAAAATCTATTTGGTCATCATCATCATCATCATCATCATAGGCAGACCCTCAAAATCGAGGAAGACTTGCTTCCACTCTAACAATGAGTCTCAGGTGACTGAACAGTCGAATACGGGAATTACAGTCTCTGTCACAGGTGGGGCAGACAGTGGTTGAAGGAAAGGGAGGGTGGGACTGGTTTTCCGCACGCTCCTTCCGCTGCCTGCGCATGGTTTCTGCATGCTCTCGGCGACGAGACTCGAGGTGCTCAGCGCCCTCCCGGATGTACTTCCTCCACTTTGGGCGGACTTTGGGCCAGGGACTCCCAGGTGTCGGTGGGGATGTTGCACTTTATCAGGGAGGCAAGTATATAGTCGTTCCCTCTCAACAGAAGCTAAGCTAGTGCCAGTCAGAGGCTAAACTTGGAGCGTCTCCACAAGCTACCATTTATCGTTATCTAAGTGGCCGGATCAGACCGGGGTAGAGCTGTCTTCTAGCTTTCAACACAGTTCCCAGCGCGTTCAGCTATGAGACACATAAGGGAGTGGGCCATTTGCATTGAAATTGCCTCTTGCTCCAGCTACCTTATGCTGTAAATGAGTATCCATTATATAAATCGAACATGTTTCCCCGATGATGTGCAATGCAATTTCTCTCACTGCCTTGATTCATTTGTGTCCATAAAAGTTGTAATATTTAGATATTATGACTTCCATAAAGCACTATCACTTACATAATTCATCAAACAAGAAGCAGAATGAATTCACACCATTTTAAATCTGCAGCATTACTCTATAGGTCCCCATATTTAGCCTGACACCTATATTTTTCATGACTGTAAATGGCAAGCGTAAATATTGATTCTACCAACAGTCAACGAAAGAAAGACTTCCATTTATATAGCGCCTTTCACAACCCCGGGACGTCCCAAAGCGTCCCAATGAAGTACTTTTTGAAGTGTGGGCACTGTTGTAATGAACGAAACCGATTTGCGTACAGCAAGCTCCCATGTCCAGTTTTGGTCTCCGTATTTAAGGAAGGGTATACTTGCATTGGAGGCTGTTCAGAGAATGTTCACTAGGTTGATTCGGAAATGAGAGGAGTTGACTTGTGAATTAGGTTTGGCCTCTACTCATTGGAGTTCAGAAGAATGAGAGGTGAGCTTATCGAAACGTATAAGATAATGAGGGGGCTCGACAAGGTGGATGCAGAGAGGATATTTCCACTCATAGGGGAAACTAAAACTAGGGGACATAGTCTCAGATTAAGGGGCTGCCCATTTAAAACTGAGATAAGGAGGAATTTCTTCTCTCAGAGGGTTGTAAATCTATGGAATTCTCTGCCCCAGAGAGCTGTGGAGGCTGGGTCATTGAATATATTTAAGGCGGAGATGGACAGATTTTTGAGCGATAAGGGAGTAAAGGGTTATGGGGAGCGGGCAGGGAAGTGGAGCTGAGTCCATGATCCGATCAGCCATGATCGTATTAAATGGCGGAGCAGGCTCGAGGGGCCGAATGGCCAACTCCTGCTCCTATTTCTTATGTTCTTATGTAATATGTTTTGAGCCTGTTTAATGTAGATCTCCTTATTATTTTTCTCAGTTGGAACCTGCACATAGTTTTCGAATCCAAAATATCTCTGCAGGGTAGATCTGGAGATCCTATAAACCTTGTTTTTATTTATTCGTTCCTGGGATGTGGGCGTCACTGGCAAGGTCGGCATTTATTGCCCATCCCTAATTGCCCCTTGAGAAGGTGGTGGTGAGCCGCCTTCTTGAACCGCTGCAGTCCGTGTGGTGAAGGTGCTCCCACAGTGCTGTTAGGGAAGGAGTTCCAGGATTTTGACCCAGCGACGATGAAGGAACGGCCGATATATTTCCAAGTCAGGATGGTGTGTGACTGGGAGGGGAACGTGGAGGTGGTGGTGTTCCCATGCGCCTGTTGCCCTTGTCCTTCTCGGTAGTAGAGGTCGCGGGTTTGGGAGGTGCTGCTGAAGAAGCCTTGGCGAGTTGCTGCAGTGCATCTTGTAGATGGTGCACACTGCAGCCACGGTGCGCCGGTGGTGGAGGGAGTGAATGTTTAAGGTGGTGGATGGGGTGCCAATCAAGCGGGCTGCTTTGTCCTAGAATAAATGTGTTAAGGCATAGGACCCTTCAGGTGAGGAGGCTAAACATGGATATAATGGCAGTCAGATTGGTTTCCCCATTCACTGAAGCTGAAAGCACCTTTTACTAAACACAATGTTGTTCCAATATTAATAATTGAATTAAGATGTAATTAATTTGCCAGGCGGGCTAATATTCAGTTATTAATTGGCTCTGACCTTCCATTTCCATTCATAGGGGCAACAAGTGAGGGACCTGAATCCAGATGACTTTAGGAGGTACTTCTTGATGTAACCGGTCTTCAAAATCCTTTCCTTTGGATGAATAAGGTAGGACTCTCTCTCAAATGTATCTCAGATCGCTGATATTGAATCACTCCAAGTTGACATCAGTGTATACTTTGCTTTAATTTCTTCGTTGCCCTGTTCGAGGTCATTTGTGTCGGTCACTAGGTTTTATCTGTAACTTGAATGAAATATCCAAGTAGATAACTTGTTCATTTTACTCTGAATGTCTTTGGCTCAGTCTCCAACGTTCAACACAATTGGTAGCTATTGCATCAGCTCCTTGGGTCATTGGTTGGTCTTGCTGTATTGGCTGGTGAGCTTGTCCTAGATTTAATAGCTCGATCATATTGGCTTCTGAATCTTAGCGTGGGTTTGTTATAGTCACCGCTGAATTTATATTTGGAATTTAAACATCTCAGTGCTGAGTCTCAACTTGAATCTATTGCACACACTGCTTAATCTCAGTTCAGTCTTGTTGGACACACTGTTCAATGTTGGCCTGGGTTTACCTGAGCTTTATTATATTGGTTACTTACATTGGCCTCCGTGAGACCACACCTGGAGTACTGTGTACAGTATTGGTCTCCTTACCTAAGGAAGGATATACTTGCCTTAGAGCAAGCTCAACAAAGGTTCACTAGACTGATTCCTGGGAGGAGGGGATTTTCCTATGAGGAGAAATTGAGTAGACTTGACCGATGCTCTCTCGAGTTCAGAAGAATGAGAGGCAATCTCATTGAAACGTATAAAATTCTTAAGGGGCTTGACGGGGTCGATGCAGGGAGGATGGTTCCCCCGGGCTGGGGAGTCTAGAACCAGGGGTCACGGTCTCAGAATAAGGGGTCGGTCATTTAGGACTGAAATTTCTTCACTCAGAGGCTGGTGAATCTTAGGAATTCTCTACCCCAGAGGGCTGTGGATGCTCAGTCATTGAGTATATTTAAGTCAGAGGTTGATAGATTTTTGGACACTCAGGGAACCAAAGGATATGGGGATAGCGCGGGAGGGTAGAAGATCAGCCATGATCTTATAAAATGGCGGAGCAGGCTCGAAGGGCCGAATGACCTACTCCTGCTCCTATTTAGCATGCTCTTATGTTCTTAATCTTAACATATATTCACTGTTGAACTTTGGCCTGGTGTTTTCAAGATTCCTCGAGTCATTTTTTTATTACCTAGTTTAGAAAGATTGGGATTGCATTCTCCTTCATCTTAGGGTCGATGTTTGCTTGATTTGTCGTGCGCTCCTTCCGCTGTTTGCGCTTGGCTTCTGCGTGCTCCCGGCAAAGAGACTCGAGATGTTCGGCACCTTCTCGGCTGCTTCTCCTCCACTTTGAGCGGTCATGCGCCAGGGAATCCCGAGAGTCAGTGGGGATGTTACATTTTATCCAAGGATGCTTTGAGGACATCCTTGAAGTGTTTTCTCTGCCCTCCTGGGGCTCGCTTGCCGTGACAGAGCTCGGAGTAGAGTCCTTGTTTCGGGAGTCTCGTATCGGGCATTTGGATTATGTAGATTGAGCATCATCTACAGGGGGATTTTTACCGTATCCTCCATGAAAGTGTTTGGAAAATCATGAGCGCATTGTCCCTGATTTTCCACTCATTGCAGTCTCCATTCTGGGCTCCGGCTTTTGTCGTCGTTCTTTTATTTTTCTTACCAACAGTCACTGTGGTTCTTACCTTCAATTCATTTACCTACATGAAACACAAAAGGATAGTATGCAGGTACAGCGAGTGATCAGGAAGGCCAATGGTATCTTGGCCTTTATTGCAAAGGGGATGGAGTATAAAAGCAGGGAAGTCTTGCTACAGCTACGTAAGGTTTTGGTGAGGCCACACTTGGAATACTGCGTGCAGTTTTGCTTTCCATATTTAAGGAAGGAAATACAGGGAACTCTCGTTTATCCGGATCGCTCAGGGATTCGGCAATTCCGGGTAATCGAATTGTCCATTAGGGCGAGGTTACATTTTAAAGTTAAAACTTTACTGAATCAATACAATCAGCTACAAACAGTAACAAGGCAGTTAAGTACACAAAAGATGGACATTGCCAGCGTGCAGGTACTTCCCCCAGACTGTAATCGCGGAGGGGCGAATGCTGCACTGGGAGTGGCTGCAGGTGGCCTCGAGGAGGAGATTGTCTCACTCCGGGGCTCCGGAGCCCACTCTCTGGGCTGCGTTCTGTGCCTGGAATCTGGTGTCGGCACTGTCCCCATTCCCAACGTCAGCGGCGGCCGCGAGAGACGATGGCTGCAGCAGTGCACACTCACACACCAGCAAAGCAAGGGCACAGGAGGGTAAACGTGTATATTCAGTTTTTTACAATTTTACGGTAGATTTTATGAGTCCTTGCTCATGGTGAGCGTCACGTTGTGCAATTGTTAGCGATTTTGCAACAGAAGGATCCGGATATGATATATGTCGAAGTGTTACGGGTGAGAAGTGGTGACGTAATATTTTTAATTCCGTTACAGCGGGTTTTCCGTTACATCCGTATCCGGATAAACGTGAGTTTCCTGCACTTGCTTTGGAGGCAGTTCAGAGAAGGTTCACTCGGTTGATTCCGGAGATGAGGGGGTTGACTTATGAGGAAAGGTTGAGTAGGTTGGGCCTCTACTCATTGGAATTCAGAAGAATGAGAGGTGATCTTATCGAAACGTATAAGATTATGAGGGGGCTTGACAAGGTGGATGCAGAGAGGATGTTTCCACTGATAGGGGAGACTAGAACTAGGGGGCATGATCTTAGAATAAGGGGCCACCCATTTAAAACTGAGATGAGGAGGAATTTCTTCTCTCAGAGGGTTGTAAATCTATGGAATTTGCTCCCTCAGAGAGCTGTGGAAGCTGGGTCATTGAATATATTTAAGATAGAGATAGACAGTTTCTTAACCGATAAGGGAATAAGGGGTTAAGGGGAGCGGGCAGGGAAGTGGACCTGAGTCCATGATCGGGTCAGCCAAGATCGTATTAAATGGCGGAGCAGGCTCGAGGGGCCAAATGGCCGACTCCTGCTCCTATTTCTTATGTTCTTATAATGTTTCTTATTATCTGGGGGAAGCTTATGATCAGATCTGCTCATTGTGTTTGCAAATAATTCACTTTCGCTAATAGGTTCCTGTGTTATACCCACTGCCACTTAAAAAAAAATTGAAACATTAAAGGATTGATTTAGAAAGTCTTTGAAAGATGAAACAACACATCCGTGTTTTAATAACAGGGGCTTTGCTTCAGAATTGCCAGATCAAAAGAAAAAATCTCTTATTACTATGATAGGTGAAATATCTGCTCTGTTCAGCGCTCTTAATAAAGGCGAGGATGATGCTTGTTCAGTGACTAATCGCACTTACAACCATGTGAATGTCATATTATAATTATACCCATATAAGCTAAATAGACGATTGAGCGATAGAGAATTCAGAACTATAACTAGGAAATACTGCAATGAAAATAGGCACTTTTTTAATCACCTGCAACGACTTCTCTTCCCCCCCCCCCATCGTTACCTCTGGTGTCCCCCAAGGATCTATCCTTGGCCCCCTCCTATTTCTCATCCTCATGCTGTCCCTTGGTGACATCATTCGAAAACACAGCGTCAGTTTCCACATCTACGCTGTTAACACCCATCTCTACCTCAGCCCCACTTCTCTCCACCCCTCCACGGTCTCTAAATTGTCAGACTGCTTGTCCCACATCCAGTTCTGGATGAGCAGAAATTTTCTCCAATTGAATATTGGGAAGACCGAAGCCAATGTTTTCGGTCCCCGCTACAAACTCCGTTCCCTAGCCACTGACTCCATCCCTCTCCCCAACTTCTGTCTGAGGCTGAACCAGACTGTTAACAATCTTGGCGTCATATTTGACCCTGAAATGAGCTTTTGATCGCATATCTGCAGCATAACTAAAACCGCCTGTTTCCACCTCCGTAACATCGCCCGTCTCCGCCCCTGCCTCAGCTCATCCACTGCTGGAACCCTCATCCATGCCTTTGTTACCTCTAGACTTGACTATTCCAACACACTCCTGGCTGGCCTCCCTTATTTAACCCTACGTAAATATGAGGTGATCCAAAACTCGGCTGCCCATGTCCTAACTCGCACCAAGTCCCGCTCACCCATCACCTCCTGTGCTTGCTGCCCCATGTCCTAACTCGCACCGAGTCCCGCTCACCCATCATCCCCTGTGCCCACTGCCCCGTGTCCTAACTCGCACCGAGTCCCGCTCACCCATCACCCCCTGTGCTCGCTGACCTACATTGGCTCCCGGTTAAGCAACGCCTCGATTTCAAAATTCTCATCCTTGTTTTCAAATCTCTCCATGGACTCGCCCCTCCCTATCTCTGTAATCTCCTCCAGCCCCAGAACCCCCCGAGATGTCTGCACTCCTCCAATTCAGCCCTCTTGAGCATCCCTGATTATAATCTCATCCGGATTCTTGTTGTTATTGCAACAATAGGAAACATTGCATCATAATGTTTATCTAAAAGACAGATCAATGCTCCGATTTGTCCTCTGTATGGATATAAATAATGCAGCAAGCCGGAAGGTGCTTAGGTTATTCAGGTGAAGGTTCTCCTAGGTCAATAACAACAGCAACTTGTATTTATATAGCGCCTTTAATGTAGTGAAAAGTCCCAAGGCGCTTCAGAGGAGTATCATGAGATTTTAAAAAATTTGACACCGAGCCACATAAGGAGAAATTAAGGCAGATGACCAAAAGCTTGGTCAGAGTGGTAGTATTAAAGGAGCGTCTTGAATGAGGAAAGAGAGATAGAGAGGCGGAGAGGTTTAGCGAGGGAGTTCCAGAGCCTGGGGCCCAGGCAACAGAAGGCATGGCCGCCGATGGTAGAGCGATTATAATCAGGGATGCTCAAGAGGGCAGAATTAGAGGAGCGTGGAATGTGGTGGCTGAAACTCTCGAACAGCGAGTGCCGTATTTGCTGGAAACCGTCGTAGTCTAGGGGGTTGTAAATCCACAAGATCCTGCAAATCCCCTGGGAGGACAGACGTACCAATGTTAGCGTCCTCGACCAGGCCAACATCCCCAGCATCGAAGCACTGACCACACTTGATCAGCTCCACTGGGCAGGGCCACATTGTTCGTATGCCAGACACGAGACTCCCAAAGCAAGCGCTCTACTCAGAACTCCTTCACGGCAAACGAGCCAAAGGTGGGCAGAGGAAACGTTACAAGGACACCCTCAAAGCCTCCCTGATAAAGTGCAACATCCCCACTGACACCTGGGAGTCCCTGGCCAAAGACCTAAGTGGAGGAAGTGTATCCGGGAGGGCACCTCGAGTCTCGTTGCCGAAAGCATGCAGAAATCAAGCGCAGGCAGCGGAAGGAGCGTGCAGCAAACCAGTCTGATTCTCCCCTTCCCTCAACGATTATCTGTCCCACCTGTTGCAAGGGGAGCTTGGGGTGTGGGTTCGAATCCACACTCCCCTGAGGTTCTGTACATGCGATTTATGAGGATGGGTGAGTAACGAGGCACCAGACACAGTGGGTAAGAGTGCAAAATGGCTAATGTTGTTTATTTAGAATAGTAAACATAAAGATAGAGGGCATAGGAAGAGGTCATAAATAGCAGTAATAGCACAATCTCACTCAACAACACGAAAAATTCTCGCAACTGGGAAGGGGAAGATAAGAGGTTGAAACATTCCACCCACACACAACCACAACTCCCACTTCCACCCTTCTTACCAATTCCTATCCTAAATTGAGTCTGTGAGGGGGTTTGGGCTGTACTCACAATCCTATCAACTCCGGGGTTCTGGGGGCACTTATTTCAGCTCGGGGTCCCTTTGGGTGGGTTTTACGCTGTTGGTCGGTTCGATTTTCTTCCTCAATGTCGCGTCGGTTTCTTCTATTTGCCTCTCGGTTGGCTCCTCAGCAAAAAGCTGTTGGAGTTAAGCACACCTTCCCCAGAGCGAGGGCCCTGTGAAAAGCTGACTCAACTCCCCTTTAACTCAACTCAACCACCACGAAAAGCTGACTCCCACTTTCTTAACTCAACTCTACAACTCCCAACTCCAACTTCCAACTTCCAAACTCCAACCTCCAACCTCCGACTTCAACCTCCAACAACCAACCCCCAACCTCCAACACCTCCAAACCCCAACTCCCAACTTCCAACCTCCCTGTATGTTTTTGCAGTTTTTCTTATAGTCTGTTCATCTTCGCGCCAAAACTACATGCCATTGTCTTGGGTTTTCCTTGAATAAAATGGGGTGTGAATGGCAGTTCGATGTGTATCGATCTGTCTGGAATGGGAGATTAGCCACACCTCCTGTATCCTGTCGCTCGCTGATGGGGTGAATGAAGATGATTGTTCTCTGTCTGGGCTGGCCAAAATGAGTGCATTGGACCTGTGAGCCTTTGTTTAATTATTCAAACTGATACCCTTTGTGTTGCCTTGTGTATTACTGGGCAGATTTTGCCTGGACATGTTGCCTCTTCTGTGAGGATTTTCCACGAAAAGCTGGAGAAATGTCCTTTTAAAATATAAAGTTGCCTTGTATCCATTTTCCTGGAAGAACCGAATGTACACTCTTCCTCCCTTACGGTAGCTGGCTCACCCCCATCCGGTTCCGTGCCCCCTGCAACACTGTCCGTTACTGTACAGGGTGGCCAAAGTCCCATCATCCTCCGCGGTTTACAGGTTGGCTGCAGTTGGTCATTTTAAACATGGCATCTTCCCATTCTCCCTGCCACATGTCTCCATGGTTGGTTTTGCAGAACCTTACACTGTGACAGGGACTGTGGTTCTCGTATTGGACTGTACAGCCACCTAAGAACTCATGTTGAGAGTGGAAGCAAGTCTTCCCCAATCCCGAGGGACTGCCTATGATGATGATGATGATGATGTAAATTAAACACCGACGTAAACAATGGTCACGTTGCGCGATGTGAAGCGTAACCGTATATTTTTGCCAAGACTGCTTTGTTTTTTTTTTATCTTTCTTTACCGAAAGGCTGAATTTTTAAGTGCTCCCTCGAAGCAGATGGCTGCCTCACTAGTGTTGGGTTAGAATTAACTGTCTGCCAGTGGGAGGGTGATGGCATGATTCATTAATGAAATGTGAGCAGCAGGAGTTGCTAATGAATAAGACATCCCAAGATTCCACGCACGGAATTTTCTCCATTGGAAAATTAGTCATCTCTCGGACCTGTTCTAATTCATCACCAAAAGCACGCAGCTCCAGTTCTCCAAACCGTGCTACATCTTCATGGATACTTCCTGAAGCAAGCTTAGTACGGCTGTGCAAATGTGGAAACTGTTCAAGGTGAATGTTTGTTAGAGAGTGTGGAACATTCATCAATAGCTGAAGAAATAAAGTAGTGCGCGATCAAGAATGTCCGTGCATGATGTCGCTCTTGGTCACGGAATAATGTGTGCGTAGGACATGAATTCTCCGCTGTTTCAATGGAGCTGTTAACCCATTTAAAATAAACAGATTGATGCCTCTGTTAAATTAGAGGACAAAATAATGTCATATAAACACATTCAGACTTCACATGCTATCAGGTACACTCACTCATTCACTCTCTCTCTCTCTCTCTTTCTCACACTCACTCTCTCTATCTCTCTCTCTCTCACACACTCACTCACTCTCACTCACCCACACTCACACTCACTCTCACTGTGATATATATAGCTCCACCCATCCTCTTCGAAACAGAAAACAAGTGGTTTAGCTTGATTTGTAAATATGGCAAAATAAATCCCTATCTTTTGTTATGTATAACCATGCAAGTTATGTATGATGATTATTTTGTTATAATTACTTCTTCATTAAGGAGGGAGAAGTGTAATATATATATAGCTCCACCTGTGGACTACTGTGGCACTGCAGCCAGTGCTGTGTACAAATAAAGAGGGAACAGGTCACCTGACTAGAGAGTTCCGGAGTGTGCTGCCATCTTAAGGCTTGTGTATGTTTGTGAGTTGCACTGAAGATATAACTAACACTCACTCACTCACTCACTCACGTAGCATAGTGGTTACAATACTGGACTAGTAATACAGAGGCCCTGGACTAATGATCTGGAGACAAGAGTTCAATTCTCACCACGGCGGCTCGGGGAAGTTAAATGCAGTTAATTAAATAAATTTGGAATTAAAAAGCTAATATCAGTAATGGAACTACCAGACTGTTAGGAAAAACCCAACTGGTTCACTAATGTCTTTAGGGAGGGAAATCTGCTGTCCTTACCTGGTCTGGCCTATATGTGACTCCAGACACACAGCAATGTGGTTGACTCTTAACTGCTCTCTGAAATGGCCCAGCACTGTGGAAGCACCTTCACCACACGGGACTGCAGAGGTTCAAGAAGGCAACTCACCACCACCTTCTCAAGGGCAATTAAGGATGGGCAATAAATGCCAGCGATGCCCACACCCCATGAATGAAATAAAAAACACATACATTTCTAGGCTGAAGTGTAAATTGACGTAACAAGGACTCCATTTGAGAATTCATATTTATTGTAAAAATATACAGGATACAGTACATTTATTTAAAGCTCATATTTTCCTGGAACTTAGTTTCGAGATAATGTATTGTGCAGCAAAAATACACAGTCATCTCCTTTTGATTTCATCTGTATTCTTGCCACCAATTCTTGTCAACCAACGGTATTAAAGGATATGGACCAAAGGCGGGTATATGGAGTTGGGTCGCAGATCAGCCGTGATCTCAAACAAGGATGACTTGCTTCCAGGAGTTCACAGATGTTTCAATGAAGGACCCGATGTTCCGGTCCTGAACTCCAATTGAGGGGGGTTGAAGGTGCCTGTGCGTGGATTTTTTTTAACGTGTGGTGACCGTTGCACACCAGCCACCACACAGGCTCGACAGAGCTAGGTCTTGGTCCAGTGGCAAGGGTTAACCAGGACGACTGGAGACCAGCTCTGGCGCACGGACCTAGTGTGCGCTCACATATCGCAGTGTGGGCTGGGCCCATGCTGCCCCCTGGCAAATCGCAGGTCAGCCATCAACTTATTGAGTGGCGAAACAGGTTTGAGTGTCTGTTCCTAAGTTCTTGCATCCAGAGCCAAATGTCTTTCTTACACTTCATCGAACCCCAGGATCCCTGTCAATGGTCCCACAACCTAGGACCCCTACCCCAATGGTAGGAAACCCCAGGATATGTCTGTCCTCAGTGATGCTAAACTGTCGGACCTGAGCCTTCTCTGCGACGGACTTGTGGAAGCCGCCATCTGACTTGTGCTAAATCCCAGCACCACTCCTTAGTACTGTGGTGAGCGAAGCCATTGTTTTCGGTCCCCGCCAAAAACTCCGTTCCCTCGCTACTGACTCCATCCCTCTCCCCAACTTCTGTCTGAGGCTGAATCAGACCGTTCGTAAATTTGGTGTTATATTTGAACCTGAAATGAGCTTTCGACCACATATCTGCAACATAACTCAAGACCGCCTATTACCACCTCCGTAACATTGCCCGCCTCGGCCCTTGCCTCAGCTCATCCGCTGCTTAGGTCCTCTTCCATGCCTTTGTTACCGCTAGACTTGACTATTCCACGGCACTCCTGGATGGCTTCCTACATTCTACCCTATATAAACTAGAGGTGATCCAAAACTCGGCTGCCCGTGTCCTAACTCGCACCAAGTCCTGTTCACCCATTAGCCCCTGTGCTCGCTGACCTCTATTGGCTCCCGGTTAACCAACGCCTCGATTTCAAAATTCTCATCCTTGTTTTCAAATCCCTCCAGGGCCTCGCTCCTCCCTATCTCTGTAATCTCCTCCAGCCCCACAACACCTCCTCCCCCCCCAAGATGTCTGTGCTCCTCTAATTCTGCCCTCCTGAGCATCCCTGATTATAATCGCTCAACTATTGGTGGCCGTGCCTTCCGTTGCCTGGGCCCCAAGCTCTGGAACTCCCTCCTTAAACCTCTCCCGCTCTCGACCTCTCTTTCCTCCTTCAAGACGCTCCTTAAAACCTACCTCTTTGACCAAGCTTTTGTTCACCTGCTCTAATTTCTACTTATGTGGCCCGGTGTCAAATATTTATCTCATAATACTCCCGTGAAGCGCCTTGGGAAGTTTCACTTCGTTAAAGCTGCCAAAATGGAGGAGGATGCTCCATAGTCCCTCACGGTTAACAGTGTCAAAGGCCTTTGTGAGCTCAAAGAAGGCCCTGTCCAAAGGTTGGTGCTGTTCCCTGCATTTCTCCTGCAGTTGTCGCGTGGTGAAGATCACGTCCGTGGTTGTTGTTGTTGTTATGCCAAAGTCCAGGCAATCTCAGTGTTGCTAAAACGCGTGACTACCTCCTACCCACTACCCAGTGCTCCTAAATCGTCAAACTTGAGCCTGGTGCATCGTACGATCTGTCACTGGCATTACTAAAGGCAAGAGATAAAAACTGTGTACACGGGTAAAGAAATTAATAGTAATTGAGGACTGATTAATCGAGGTTTCAACAGTTGGAGATCAAATGGGATACCCACCTGCAATTGGCTCCTTCAATAAGTGCAAAACATAGACAGATTTATTTACAGGCAGAATGCACAGAAGCTGTAAGACTGGGGAAAATATTGAGAGTACCATACTTGGAATTATGGCTAAAATTATCCTGATTTGGACATATTTCTTCTGCTCAATGATAATTGACGGGACTCTTAGATAAAATCGTTTTGCTACTGAGAGACTGCCCGACTTTCCGTCCGGTTAAATTAACCGAGTTAGTATTGACACCACTGAGTGGCTGAGGAGCTCCTCCCAGAATCACAATGCGGATTCTGTCCACTAAGGGGTACAATGGACACGATCTTCACCACGTGACAACGGCAAGAGAAATGCAGGGAACAGCACCAACCCTTGTTCATGGCCTTCTTTGACCTCACTAAGGCCTTTGACACTGTCAACCGCGATGGACTATGGAGCGTCCTCCTCCATTTTGGCTGCCCCCCCCCCCAGAAGTTTGTCACCATCCTCCGCCTGTTCCATGACCACATGCAAGCCATGATCCTGACCAATGGATCCATCACAGACCCAATCCACGTGCGGACCGGGGTCAAGCAGGGCTGCGTCATCGGGTTAACCCTCTTGTCGACCTTCCTCGCTGCAATGCTCCATCTCACACTCAACAAGCTCCCCGCTGGAGTGGAACTAAACTATAGAACCAATGGGAACCTGTTCAACCTTTGTCGTTTCCAGGCTAGATCCAAGACCGTCCCATCCTCTGTAATCGAACTACAGTACACGCCTGCGTCTGCGCACATTCAGAGGCCGAACTCCAAGCCATCGTCAACATCTTCACCGAGGCTTCCGAAGGCAACGGCCTTACACTAAACATCCATAAGATAAAGTTCCTCCACCAACCTGAACCAGCCACACAGCACTGCCTCCCGATCATCAAAACCAAGGCGCGGTCTTGGACAACGTAGACCATTTTCCATACCTGGCGAGCCTATTATCAGCAAGGGCAGACATCGATGACAAGGTCCAACACCGTCTCCAGTGCGCCAGTGCAGCCTTCCATAGCCTGAGGAAGAGAGTATTTGAAGATCAGGACCTCAATTCTGGCACCAAGCTTGTGGTCGACAGGGCTGCAGTAATACCCGCCCTCCTGTATGGCTCAGAGACATGGACCATATACAGTAGACACCTCAAATCGCTGGAGAAATACCACCAGCGCTGCCGCCGCAAGATCCTGCAAATCCCCTGGGAGGACAGACGCACCAACTTCAGTGTCCTCACTCAGGCCAACATCCCAGCATCGAAGCACTGACTGCACTGGATCAGCTCCGTTGGGCGGGCTACATCGTCCGCAAGCCCGACACGAGACTCCCAAAGCAAGCGCTCTACTTGGAACTCCTACACGGCAAACGAGCCCAGGGTAGGCAGAGGAAACGTTTCAAGGACACCCTCGAAGCCTCCCTGATAAAATGCTACATCCCATTCCCCACCGACAGCTGGGAGTCCCTGGCCAAAGACCGCCCTAAGTGGAGGAAGAGCATCCGGGAGGGCGCTGAGCACCTCGAGTCTCATCGCCGAGAGCATGCAGAAAGCAAGCGCAGACAGCGGAAGGAGCGTGCGGCAAACCAGACTCCCCACCCACCCTTTCCTTCAACCAATGTCTGTCCCACCTGTGACAGAGACTGTAATTCCTGTATTGGACTGTTCAGTCACCTGAGAACTCACTTTTAGAGTGGAAGCAAGTCTTCCTCGATTCCGAGGGGCGGCCTATGATAATGATGGAGGCGGGGCGGGACTTATGCCGGTATTCACAGTGAACAGAATCTAATTAAACAGAATGACAGCACACAGAATGCATGACTGAAACTGCAGCAAAGTCTCCCGATAAATACAAGATTATTTCTCCAGCAACACGCAGTGAGTCGGAGAATTGTGACATCCCTACATATTATGTGTGCATAATCAATCCTAGTCACTTAACCAAGTGTGATTGAAGGGGTAATCATCCGTCCATCTCCATTCTGGCTGGGACTTGTGGTGTGACTACCTGCCTCTCTTCCGCGGTTACATCCGAGCCAGGGTGACCCTGGAGATGGAGCACGCGGTGTCCACCGGTACGCTCGCGGCCTTCCGCGAGAGGTGGGCGCCGGAGGGACTGGAGTGCATCATCGGCCCCCTGGCAACCAAATTTTTTATTTCATTTGTTTTATGTCCAAAGTTTAATTTGTTGAATGTGTCGGTTTTCAACTTTGAAATAGAGCTGTTGAGTTGGGAGTGGCTTAGCCATTTGGGAGTTGAGCCTGTGGAGAAAACATAGAAACATAGAAAACAGGTGCAGGAGTAGGCCATTCGGCCCTTTGAGCCTGCACCGCCATTCAATAAAATCATGGCTGATCATGCACCTCAGTACCTCTTTCCTGCTTTCTCTCCATACCCCTTGATCCCTTAAGCTGTAAGGGCCATATCTAACTCCCTCTTGAGTATATCTAATGAACTGGAATCAACAACTCTCTGCAGTAGGGAATTCCACAGGTTCACAACTCTCTGAGTGAAGAATTTCTCCTCATCTCGGTCCTAAATGGCTTACCCCTTATCCTTAGACTGTGCCCCCTGGTTCTGGACTTCCCCAACATCGGGAACATTCTTCCTGCATCTAACCTGTCCAGTCCCGTCAGAATTTTATATGTTTCCATGAGATCCCCTCACATCCTTCTAAACTCCAGTAAATAAAGGCCCAGTTGATCCAATCTCTCCTCATATGTCAGTCCTGCCATCCCGAGAATCAGTCTGGTGAACCTTTGCTGCACTCCCTCAATAGCAATAATGTCCTTCCTTAGATTAGGAGACCAAAACTGAACACAATATTCCAGGTGAGGCCTCACCAAGGCCCTCTACAGCTGCAGCAAGACCTCCCTGCTCCTATACTCAAATCCCCTAGCTATGAAGGTCAACATGCCATTTGCCTTCTTCACCGCCTGCTGTACCTGTATGCCAACATTCAATGACTGATGAACCATGACACCCAGGTCTTGTTGCACCTCCCCTTTTCCTAATCTCCGCCATTCAGATAATATTCTGCCCTCGTGTTTTTGCCACCAAAGTGATAACCTCACATTTATCCACATTATACTGTATCTGCCATGCATTTGCCCACTCACCTAACCAGTCCAAGTCACCCTACAGCCTCTTAGCATCCTCCTCGCAGCTCAAACCGCCACCCAGCTTAGTGTCATCTGCAAATTTGGAGATATTACACTTAATTCCTTCATCTAAATCATTGATGTATATTGTAAAGAGCTGGGGTCCCAGCACTGAGCCCTGCAGCACCCCACTAGTCACTGCCTGCCATTCTGAAAAGGACCCGTTTATCCCGACTCTCTGCTTCCTGTCTGCCAACCAGTTCTCTATCCACGTCAAATACATTACCCCCAATACCATGTGCTTTCATTTTGCACACCAATCTCTTGTGTGGGACCTTGTCAAAAGCCTTTTGAAAGTCCAAATACACCACATCCACTGGTTCTCCTTTGTCCACTCTACTAGTTACATCCTCAAAAAACTCCAGAAGATTTGTCAAGCAGGCTTTCCCTTTAATAAATCCATGCTGACTTGGACCGATCCTGTCACTGCTTTCCAAATGCGCTGCTATTTCATCTTTAATAATTGATTCCAACATTTTCCCCACTACTGATGTCAGGCTAACTAGTCTATAATTCCCGTTTTCTCTCTCCCTCCCTTTTTAAAAAGTGGTGTTAAATTAGCTACCCTCCAGTCCATAGGAACAGATACAGAGTCGATAGACTGTTGGAAAATGATCACCAATGCATCCACTATTTCTAGGGCCACTTCTTTAAGTACTCTGGGATGCAGACTATCAGGCCCCGGGAATTTATCGGCCTTCAATCCCATCAATTTCCCTAACACAATTTCCTGACTAATAAGGATTTCCTTCAGTTCCTCCTTCTCGCTAGACCCTTGGTCCCCTAGTATTTCTGGATGTTATTTGTGTCTTCCTTCGTGAAGACAGAACCAAAGTATTTGTTCAATTGGTCTGCCATTTCTTTATTCCCCATTATAAATTCACCTGATTCTGACTGCAAGGCAGCTGCAACTGCTGCCTGCCTGCAACCAGAGAGACAGTGAGTCTCCAGATGAGGAAGAGGAGGCCTACTGACATTAACACGTGGAGAGGGGAGGAGAGATGCAGCCTTACATGAATGGATGGAGATCCACTGGGCTCCAGTCGGGGGCAAGCACTGTTCCCCATTCAAACTTCCTGTTATATCTTTAGATGCTCTGATAATGACTCCACGAGGCAATGTGTTGTACTTGAACTGCAGTGACCTTAGTCCTTTATTGATAACTCAGAGTGAGAGTCACACCTGGTGGCCTGCCTTTTATACTAGGCCTGGCACACCTGTACAGGTAACGTACAAGTCTCCCAGTGAGGTGCCCCCTGGTGGCACACCTTGTAATAGTACAAGCAGTAACCATGTAGGATACGTGACACTTCCTGTAATCATTGCCCCCTGGTGATCCAATCTCCCCAGGTGCAGGAGTAGGAACAGCTGAACGACAGAGGGCCTGATAGGAAGTCGCCTTGACGTGCTCTTGTGGCAAAAGAAGAGATCTCGGAGCAATTCATTAGCCTCGCTTTTCAGTCGGAAGATGGTGGGAAAATCTAAAGAGGAATCTTTTTTAAAAAAAAATGTAAATATAAAAGTGTGGATAAAGACATAGGGGGTGATTTTAACCCGACTCCCTCAGCAGAGACCTGGCGGACAGGCAGGTAAAACCGCCCCGAGCTCTTTACCTGTGATCCGCCACGATCGCAACATCTGCGATTTTAACCCGCTCTCTCAAGCAGGCAGCAAGGGCAGACGCCCGGAGCCAACAAGGTCCCACTGGGTCACCTGGGAATCCCTGGTCAAAGACCGCCCAAAGTGGAGGAAGAGCATCCGGGAGGGCACTGAGCACTTCGAGTCTCATCGCCGAGAGCATGCAGAAAGCCAGCGCAGGCAGCGGAAGGAGCGTGCGACAAACCAGACTCCCCACCCACCCTTTCCCTCAACCACTGTCTGTCCCACCTGTGACAGAGTCTGTGGCTCTCGTATTGGACTGTTCAGTCACCTGAGAACTCGCTTTTAGAGTGGAAGCAAGTTCTCCTCGATTTCGAGGGACTGCGTATGATGATCTTTACACGTGCATGTCACGGCCCGATGAAATCATGGAGACCCGACTGTAATTTTAACTCAGGCCCAAGTGTGGGAATCCACCTGGGGTTAAAATCGGGGCGTTTGCCTATGAAATGGAGGGCCAGAGATGAGCAGACTACTTCCGTTGCTCCCAGTTGGCCCTTGGACCAGTGTGTTCAAAGAACGAGGAAGATGTTCATGGTGAAGAGTAATGGATGCGACATATCATAATTCCTCCCCGTCTCTGTAACCTCCTCCAGCCCTACAACCTTCCAGAATCTCTGCGCTCCTCCAATTCTGGCCTCTTGAGCATCCCTGATTATAATCGCTCCACCATTGGCGGCTTCGGAATAAGGGGTTATGGGGAGCGGGCAGGTAAGTGGACCTGAGTCCATGATCGGATCAGCCATGATCGTATTAAATGGCGGAGCAGGCTCGAGGGGCCGTATGGCTTACTCCTGCTCCAATTTCTTATGTTCTTATGTTCGTATGTAAACTCTGGCATTCCCTTCCTAAACCTCTCCACTTCTCTCTCCTCTTTTAAGATGCTCCTTAAAGCCGATCTGCTTACGTGGCTCAACGCCAGGTTGTGCTTGCTCATGCTCCTGTGAAGCGCCTTGGGACATTTTACCGCATTAAAGGCGCTATATAAATCCAAGTTTAGTTGTAGGAGGAAATTCTGTGTTGGTGCTGCTAAAACATGTAGATTACAATTAAATAATTTTCAGAGAAGACAGGGTGATTAACTCATTTGCCCATATTGTATTTCAATATTATCTCCACATTGGAAAATTTAGAAATTAAGGTTGGATGGATACAGAGCCTGAAGAGTTTTTCTCCCTCAAGTACCACACAGTGAATCTCTCTGGCATTAACATCAGAGGCAGAGAAAAGACTGCTATTAAATCATTATTTCATCAACACATATTATAAATAAAATCCAAACGTAATGAAATGTGTTTATTACGCTGTTGTTAATCATGCGAGAAACAGTTGCTGCTTCTCTGTTGATGAGTGCGATTGTGAGAGAGATTGTCTGCAGCCTTTTTGAGGTGACTGCCATCTTTTGCTGTCAATCATGTTCGCTCTGGCTCAGTGGGTAGCACTCTCTCGCCTCTGAATCAGAAAGTTGTGGGTTCAAGCCCCACTTTGAGCACACAAAAAATCTAGGCTGACACACCCAGGGCAGTGCTGAGGGAGTGCCGCACTGTCGGAGGTGCCGTCTTTCGGATGAGACGTTAAACCGAGGCCCCGTCTGCCCTCTCAGGTGGACGTAAAATATCCCGCGGCACAATTTCGAAGAAGAACAGGGGGAGTTCTCCCCAGTGACTCTCAATCATAACAAAAAAAAACAGATTATCTGGTCAGTATCACATTGCTGTGTGTGGGAGCTTGCTGTGTGAAATTTGGTTGCTGTGTTTATCAGGTTTGTAACCTTCACATAACAGTAATCTTTATGTAACAACACTGTATACTGCATACACCTGAGAAATGTACATCTTGACCACAGGGAGTGAACTTGCGGGAGACACTCCTCACCTGGTCATCCAGGTATATAAAGGGAGGTCCCACGCAGGGTCAGCACTTCTTGGTCCTGGGAATAAAGGTTCGGGTCACGTAGTGACCTTGCCTCCAGTATGTGCCTCGTGTTAATTTGCTGTAGTGTCGAAGAACACAACAGTGTTTCCCACATTGCAACAGTGACTACACTCCAAAAGCACTTCATTGGCTGTAAAGCGCTTTGGGACATCCGGTGGTCGGAAAAGGCGCTATATAAATGCAAGTCTTTCTATCTTTTCTTTTTCAATCCTAACTTTCTATCGATCTCAAAGCAGTACAAATCAGGTGTCTCATCCATCGCCTATTGCGAGCACAATCCTTGCTTTTATGAATGCCTGGGTGGCAGCCTTGTTTGCTTGAATCTCTCTTGTAAAATTAGATTATATTTCAGCCTGTGGACAGCTTTATTTCATTAACTGGTAATTTGGGTTGAATTAAACCCTAACACAGTATACTGTCAGACTGACAAAAGATAATTGCTGTTTGGTAGTGTTATCTTATTAACACTATCTGGTCCGAATGTTCGACGGGATAGCTGCAGAGTCATCTGTTAACATTCAAACACCCTATTAATATTGTGAGCTAAGCGACAAAGGAAAAGCTTTAATGTTGTTGCCTGTAGACGCTAAGTGGCCATGACGTTGGTACCAATCTCGGATTTGATCTGTGAAATCACTACCTCATTAATCTCCTCATTGTTTTTTCACATACCTTTGCCAACGTTCCTCATTAATTAAAACAACAGCAAAAGTGAGCCGTGTTCGTGGAAAGATTATTCAAAGAATGAGAACCGGAACTAATTCTATTAGCTCGCTTAACCCCGCCCCCAATACAATCACGTGGATTCTTTGTGTTTATTTTTTATTCGTTCCTGGGATGTGGGCGTCGCTGGCAAGGCCGGCATTTATTTAGATGGAGAAAGATTATTTAAATGGAGAAAGATTGCAAAGTGCCGCAGAGCATGAAACACAAAAAGCTTTTATACTCCATCCACTTTGCAATAAAGGCCAAGATACCATTGGCCTTTCTGATCACTATAAAAGCAGGGAAGTCTTGCTACAGCTATACAGGGTATTGGTGAGGCCACACCTGGAATGCTGCGTGCAGTTTTGGTTTCCATATTTACGAAAGGATATACTTGCTTTTGGAGGCAGTTCAGAGAAGGTTCACTAGGTTAATTCCGGGGATGAGGGGGTTGACACATGCGGAAAGGTTGAGTAGGTTGGGCCTCTACTTATTGGAATTCAGAAGAATGAGAGGTGATCTTATCGAAACGTATGAGATTATGAGGGGGCTTGACAAGGTGGATGCAGAGAGGATGTTTCCACTGATGGGGGAGACTAGAACTAGAGGGCATGGTCTTAGAATAAGGGGCCACCCATTTAAAACAGAGTTGAGGAGGAATTTCTTCTCTCAGAGGGTTGTAAATCTGTGGAATTCGCTGCCTTAGAGAGCTGTGGAAGCTGGGACACTGAATAAATTTAAGACAAAATAAAGTTTCTTAAACAATAAGGGAATAACGGGTTATGGGGAATGGGCAGGGAAGTGGAGCTGAGTCCATGATCAGATCAGCCATGATCTTATTGAATGGCAATGCAGGCTCGAGGGGCCAAATGGCCAACTCCTGCTCCTATTTCTTATGTTCTTATTGCCCATCCCTAATTGCCCCTTGAGAAGGTGGTGGTGAGCCGCCGCCTTGAATCGCTGCAGTCCCGTGTGGTGAAGGTGCTCTCACAGTGCTGTTAGGGAGGGAGTTCCAGGATTTTGACCCAGTGACGATGAAGGACAGCCGATATATTTCCAAGTCAGGATGATGTGTGACTCGGAGGGGAACGTGGAGGTGGTGGCGTTCCCATGTGCCTGCTGCCCTTGTCCTTCCAGGTGGTAGAGGTCGCGGGTTTGGGAGGTGCTGCCGAAGAAGCCTTGGCGAGTTGCTGCAGTGCATCTTGTAGATGGTGCACACTGCAGCCATAAAGAAACAATTGCATTTACAGACACATTATCACGTCCTTGGGACATCCCAATGTGTTTCACATCCAATAAATCACTTGTGAAGGATAGAGACTAATGTTATGAAGGCAAAGCTCAAAGCCCATTCACGTACTGCGCAGCTTATGATTGAGATGAATATTTTTTGGCAAGTTAGTAGAGGGAGAAATGTTGACCAGGAAACCAGGAGAACTCCCTGCTCTTCTTCAAATCGTGCAAGGGCATCATTTAGACCCAGTTAATCAGGCCGATGGAACCTTGGTCTAACACCATGTTCCCAGAAATTCGAGGGTATACGTTTCAGGAAAGGAGGAATAGGCTGGGCCTCTTTTCTCTTGAAAAAAGGCTCAGTGGTGACCGGATAGAGGTCCTTAAAATTATGAATCATAGAATCATAGAAATTTACAGCACGGAAGGAGGCCATTTCGGCCCATCGTGTCCGCACCGGCCGACAAGAAGCTATCCAGCCTAATCCCACTTTCCAGCTCTAGATCCGTAGCCCTGTAGCTTACGGCACTTCAGGTGCACATCCACTTTTTAAATGTGGTGAGGGTTTCTGCCTCTACCACCCTTTCAGGCAGTGAGTTCCAGACCCCCACCACCCTCTGGGTGAAGAAATTTCCCCTTAAATCCCCTCTAAACCTCCCACCAATTACTTTAAATCTATTCCCCCTGGTTGTTGACCCTTCTGCTAATCCTTTGGGACAGTCCCGTTGTGGGTCAGTCACTGGACACAATGCGGAGACAAGACAGTGGGCGAGGGGTGGGAAGGGAAGAAACGTACTAACCCGCTGGTACAACTTCATCAAAAATTAGAGCCTCTTCAAGTATCGCGTAAGCAGTGTTGGAATGGCTGGTCCCACGAGACACTCTTCTTGGCCAAACACTTTTGGCTCAAAAGCTCCTTCGACAATCGCAAGACACCTCTACCTTGTTTCTGACGGGTACTTGTGGATAGAGTTGGTGATTCGTTATATCGACTGCCTCCACCAGACGCAGCAATCCCTCTGTGCCCAAGGCTATTGGCGAGAGTCTTGTGGCACCTGATATCGCTGGACTGACGCTGACTCGATGGCAGGTGGGAGACAGAGATGCAGAACTGGGGGTGAGATTGAACACTGGTTTTCAACACTAAGCATCATTAGGTTCAAGGTTTTGATAGAGCAGATACAGAGAGAATGTTTCCACTTGTGGGGAAGAGCATAACTAGAGGCCATCGATATAAGATAGTCACCCAGAAATCCAATCGGAAATTCAGAAGAAACACCTTTACCCAGAGAGTGGTGAGAATGTGGAACTCGCTGCCACAGGGAGTGGTTGAAGCGAATAGTATCGATGCATTTAAGGGGAGGCTAGACAAGCATATGGGGGAGAAGGGAATAGAGGATTATGATGATAGATTTAGATGAGGAAAGACGGGAGGAGAATAAACGCCGGCATGGACTGGTTGGGCCGAATGGCCTGTTTCTGTGTGATAAATGCGACGCAATCCTGTACAATACCTCATCCAAAAGACAGCGGGGCTGAATTGCCCCCTGCCCCAAACGGGGCACATTTAATGTTATTTTTCTCCTTCCCAATACGTGACTTTCAGTTCTTTATTGTGTTTTTGTGTGTCGCTGCGGAGTTCTGGGTGGGTGCAGGGCAGAGGTGTCATTGGCTCCGAGCCATCAGTGCTACGCGCACATGTCACAACGTTCCCTCCCCCTCAGTTAAAGGGGAGGGGGAGGGGGGGGAGGGGGGGGCGGAGTCGCTGCGAGCTCTGCAGCCATTTTTACTGATAGCTACTGAACCACCAGGGAGGGTTTCGGCCGGGCCAGCGGTCCGACCCGTGGCCGCCATTGTCGAGCCCAATCATTTGGAGTCGGCCCAATCATTAAAAACAAAATGGCGGCCACGGCAGCGCGCCCTCCCCTTTAAGGGCGGACGCACCGCACAGCCGCACGCAGCTTCCCGCCGGGGAAAGCTGTCGGGGCACCGAGTGGCGGCTGATCCACTCCAGGGGGGCAATTTCCCACCGGGGCGGGGTCGCCGCTGGGCGGTAAGGGGTCAGCGCGTGCCGGAGGGGGTGGGAAGACAGCTGGGCCGGTCCCGTACAGCACTCCAAAAATAAAGGGGAGCAATTTAGAAAATGTCGGCCCCTCCGTGCCAACCGAACGGAGAAAAAAAGGGACAATTTCGGACCTGCCTCTTGATACTCCAGTATCGCACTGAAATATCAGCCTCAACTACGTGCTCATAGTCCTGGATTCATCAGCCGTCAAACTCATTGGCGAGGCTGTTACTCTGACTCAGTTAATAGCTACCTTTCCAAATTTGAAAGCATATGAACTTAACATTTCTGTGCATTAATGGGCAAAAAAGCCTATCCTTTGTCAATGACTATCCAACCAGTGCTCAATCATCACAGGCTGTATTCGGGAGAAAGTAGAAGGAAGTGGATTTGTACATTTGATCTGTGCATCAGCTAAAACCTTTCTGGAAGCCGATCATATCTCCAGTCTGGCTCTAACCTTATCTCTGCCTCTGACGCGGTCTCTAAATTGTCAGACTGCTTGTCCGACATCCATTTCTCGATGAGCAGAAATTTTCTCCAATTGAATACAGGCAAGACCGAAGCCATTGTTTTCGGTCCCCGCCACAAACTCCGTTCCCAAGCCACCCACTCCATCCCTCTTCCCAACTTCAGTCTGAGCCTGAACCAGGCTGTTCACAACCTTGGTGTCATATTTGACCCTGAAATGAGCTTCCGGCCACATAGCTGCAGCATAACTAAAACCGCCTATTTCCACCTCCGTAATATCGCCCGTCTCCACCCTTGCCTCAGCTCATCCGCTGCTGAAACCCTCATCCGGGCCTTTGTTACCTCTAGACTTGACGATTCCAACACACTCCTGCCTGGCCTCCCATATTCTACCTTACGCAAACTAGAGGTGATCCAAAACTCAGCTGTCCCGTGTCCTAACTCACACCAAGTCCCGCTCACCCATTACCCCCTGTGCTCGCTGCCCCGTGTCCTAACTCACACCGAGTCCCGCTCACCCATCACCCCCTGTGCTCGCTGACTTACATTGGCTTCCGGTTAAGCAACTTCTCGATTTCAAAATTCTCATCCTTGTTTACAAATCCCTCCATGGCCCTCGCCCCTCCCTATCTCTGTAATCTCCTCCAGCCCCACAACCCCCCGAGATGTCTGCACTCCCCTAATTCTGCCCTCTTGAGCATCCCCTGATTATAATCGCTCCACCATCGGTGGCCGTGCCTTCTGTTACCTGGGCCCGAAGCTCTGGAACTCTCTCGCTAAACCTCTCCACCTCTCTTTCTTCCTTCAAGACGCTCCTAAAAGCATAACTCTTTGACCAAGCTTTTGGTCACCTGCGCTAAATTCTACTTATGCGGCTCGGTGTTAAATTTTTATCGCATAATACTCCTGTGAAGCTTCTTGGGATGTTTCACTACATTAAAGGTGCTATATAAATACAAGTTGTTGTTGTCTCTAATTTATCATAATTCCCTGACTTTAATTTATACAGAACGATCCCAGAGGGCTTCATCATTTTTATGCCTCATCTAAGCGTTAATTCAAATCAAACAAATGTCCGATCCACTCCAGAGAATCATAGACTATTACGGCACAGAAGGGGGCTGTTTGACCCATCCAGTCTGCGCTGGCTCTCTCGAAGAGCCATCTAGTTGTTCCCTCTCTCCCGCTCTGTCTCCAGATATAATGTTCCTGTTAATTTGTTTTTGGGTGCGTGGCCCCTTTAAGGTTCTTTGCGGCCCATGCAAGTCCCGCGCATGCGGGTTTTGTCCTATTTAGAGGCCGGTGAGCTGGCTGCGTGGGAGCTACAAGGCGCAGTGCGGCCACGTAACTTCACAGGAACATTGCCGACATCCCTGCAATTTTTTTCTCTTGCGAGTATTTATCCGTTTCCCTTTCGAAGGCGACTATGGAACCTGTGTCCATCCAATCGCCCATCTCGGAGCCGTCGCACACTCGGACCAGCTCGCGCTGGAAGGTGTAGTGGCTGCTCCAGCTCTTGTCAGGACCCAGGTCGCCGTTTGGAGCGCGGGCAGGAACATCGGCAGGGCCCAGGTACAGCGGAGGAGCGGGAAGGTCGTGGCGGAGGAGCGATGAGGGATCGTGGCTGAGATTCGGTGGGTGATCGTGGTGGAGGTGCGGCAAGTGTTTGGTGCGGAGGAGCGGCGGGAGATCGTGGCGGAGGTTCGGCGAGTGTTTTGTGGCGGAGGTTCTAGTTCTAGTTCTGGCAGAGGTGCGGCGAATGAGGGTTCGGGGTCCAGAAGAGGCGAGGGCCCAGGGGCAGCACGGGCCCAGCCCACACTGCGATATGTGTGCGCACTAGGTCCGTGCAGCAGAGCAGGTCTCCAGTCGTCCTGGTTAACCCTTGCCACTGGACCAAGACCTGGCTCTGTCAAGCCTGTGTGGTGGCTGGTGTGCAACGGTCACCCCACGATAAAAAAATCCACCCACAGGCATCTTCCACCCCCTCGACTGGAGTTCAGGATCTGGAACATCAGGTCCTTCATTGAAATATTTGTGATCTCATGTGGAAGCAAGTCATCCTCGCTCGAGGGACCGCCTATGATGATGTAGCTACCACCCTATTAGGCAGCACATTTGAAAACCTAGCCATCTCAGAAGGTTTTCACTGAATTAGATGAGGCAGAGATGGGAGGAGGCTCGTGTGGAGCATAAACACCGGCATAGACCCGTTGGGATGAATGGCCTGCTTTTGTGCTGTACATTCCATGTATTTATGAGAATATCTGAGATATTTTCCAGTTAAATGCAAGTTAAATTGTCTTAGTTACACTCTGCTGAGTGGCTGCCTTTGATTTGAGTTAATTTACTTAAAGCAGTGGCCTGTGTGACATGGCAGTGCTTAAGTAAATCAGCAAATCCGAACCGCTGTGCAAATTTCAATTTAAGAATCAAAATCCTTCCCTTTAAAGGTCAATCAAACTGAGAAAATCTCTGAACAAACCAGACAAAGGCGATGGTCACCTGCCAATTGTTGCAATAAATGTAACTTACAGTTAAACATTCACCATGGCAGCATACAGTTTCTCGATCTTTTTCAGCCGGCGCGGCCCTCAGCAATTGCTCAGAACCTCCTTCAGTCACCCAGCACTTAAGCTGTCTCGCTGCTGAATAATGAACTCTTGTACACATGCAGACAAGTTAACAGCCCTTAATACCATTTTTTAACACTCTCGTACATCACACACACACACAGACACGTATATACACACACACACACACACACACACACACAGACCCACATACACACAGACGCACGCACACACACACACACAGACACGTATACACACACACACACACACAGACACGTATATACACACACACACACGCACACACACAGACCTACATACACACACACACACACAGACACGCACACACACACACAAACACACACACAGACGCGCACACACACACAAACACACACACAGACGCACGTACACACACACACAGACACGTACACATACAAACACACATACACAGACGCGCACACACACACACACACAGACCCACACACACACAGACGCGCACACACACACACACAGACCCACATACACACACACACACACACACACACACACACATACACAGACGCACATACACACACACACACACACACACACACAGACGCGTGCACAGACACGCACACACACACACAGACACGCACACACACACAGACGCATACACAGACACGCACACACACACAGGCGCATACACAGACACGCACACACACAGACGCGTGCACAGACACGCGCACACACACACACACACACAGACACGCACACACACACACACATACACAGACGCACATACACACACACACAGACGTGTGCACAGACACGCACACAGACGCGTGCACACACACACACACACACACACACAGACGCGTGCACACACAGACACACACACGCACACAATCGTCAGCTGCACACTTCAGCACGAGCAGCGTGGAGGCCCCGCCCGGTGTGAGAACACCAGCGGCAGGTCGGGGCCATAAAAGGAGCGGCGGGCGGCGGTCCCAGGAGCAGCGTGGAGGCCACTTCAGGGAGCAGCGCGAGCTGGTGCAGTAGGGCGATGGCAGCGAAGAGTGACGTCATCACGGTCCAGGTTGGTGATTGGAGCGCGGGCGGGTACGGCAGGAGCGGCGAGGTCGGGGCGAAGGAGTGACAAGTGATTGTAGAGAGACGTGATCGGGACCCAGGGGAGGCGAGGGCCCAGGGGGCGGCACGGGCCCAGCCCACACTGCGATATGTGAGCGCACTGGGTCCGTGCAGCAGAGCAGTTCTCCAGTCGTCCTGGTTAACCCTTGCCACTGGACCAAGACCTAGCTCTGTCAAGCCCCGTGTGGTGGCTGGTGTGCAACGGTCACCCCACGTTAAAAAAATCCACCCACAGGCATCTTCCACCCTTCAGGATGTAATTTGGGATCCGGAAGATCATTGAAACACCTGTGAATTCATCCGCTTTCGGTGTGGAAGCAAGTCATCTTCGATACGAGGGACTGCCTATGATGGGTCAGCACGAAAACAGGAAACGTGCGTGCAGTTACCGATCATACCACAAGCCACGTTGAATTGGCTCGTACATGAGGCACTTGATTCTGATTGGTCCAAGAAAGAAAGACTTGCATTTATGCAGCATACTTTCATGAACTCAGGATGTCCCAAAGCGCTTTACAGCCAATGAAGTACTTTCGGAGTGTAGTCACTGTTGTAATGTGGGAAAGGCGGCAGTCAAATTGTGCACAGCAAGCTCCCACAAACAGCAGTTGTAAAAATGACCAGATAATCTGTTTAGTGATGTTGTTTGAAGGCCTTCTGTACCCTCTCCTGCACATCCTTCCTAAAGTGTGGTGCCCCAAATTGGACACACTGGATTAGCGGCTTTGATGAGTTCGGGGCGGTAATGGCGGCGATAAAGTTAGCGCCCGGGAACAGTTTGCGCCTCAGTCGCTAAGTTTGGGGGGGCTGGGCCCTGAGTCGGGGGGGCGCAGCGCTAAGGGAGGCGTTGTACACCTCTCTCTCTCTCTCTCTCTCTCTCTCTCTCTCTCTCTCTCTCTCTCTCTCTCTCTCTCTCTCTCTCTCTCTCTCTCTCTCTCTCGAGACGTTAGGATGGGAAGCTCCCGAGCCAAAGATCCGGGCCGGGAGCGCTCCCGGAGACGCCTGGGGGAGAAAAAAACCCGAAAAAACCCCCACACAAAAACATTCCCAAAACATTGCCTTTCACCACCACGACATAAATCCATTGCTCGCCTCACCACTGTGGGGATGGTGGGACTGCCCTGATTTCCCGGGCGGTCACTGCGGGGCGCGCTGCGGGGCGGGCAAGAGTCCAAACTCGCGCCGGCATCGCAGCCGGGGGCGTTGCACACCGGGCGCAGCTCTTCCGGGCGGTGCTGGTACGCGCCGCCGCTAAACCGGACCCGAGGATCGCCGCGGGGCGCTGCAGGCTGACCGCCTGCCCAGAACACCTCAACGCCACCATTGCCGCTGCTCCGGGGCGAAAAACGGAGCGCAGAGTTGCTGAAAATCCAGCCCAATATTCCAGCTGGGGCTGAACTAGTGTTTTATATAAGTTTCAGTGATTGGACCTTTAAGGAAAGGGCACTCCCTCGGACTAATTAATTCCCAGACAGGACCCAGGAAAATAGACGTGTGCTCTTTATACTGGCAGCAATTGTATTTATCCAGCTAGCCCAACCATCGGATTATATGAATACTCCTTTCTGGACAGGTTAAAAAAAAAATCACGTGTTGTATCTCTGATAATGGGACTTCACCCCCTGTCAATCAGAAACGTTTTTCCTTTTTGCCCAAACAACAGGAAGAAGGTAAAGCAAATGGTGGTGTGTTAACGTGTGGGGGTTTCCTCGTTCTCAGGCTATGGGCGTTGCTGGCAAGGCCGGCACTGATTGCCCATCCTTGTTACATAAGAAATAGGAGCAGGGGTAGGCCATACGGCCCCTTGAGCCTGCTCCGCCATTCAATACGATCATGGCTGATCTGATCATGGACTCAGCTCCACTTCCCTGCCCGCTCCCCATAACCCTTTACTCCCTTATCTTTTAAGAAACTGTCCATCTCTACCTTAAGTGTCCCAGCTTCCACAGCTCTCTGAGGCAGTGAATTCCACAGATTTACAACCCTCTGAAAGAATAAATTCCTCCTCATCTCAGTTTTAAATGGGTGGCCCCTTATTCTAAGATTATGCACCCTAGTTCTAGTCTCCCCCACCAGTGGAAATATCCTCTCTGCATCCACCTTGTCAAGCCCCCTCATAACCTTATACGTTTCAATAAGATCACCTCTCATTCTTCTGAATTCCAATGAGTAGAGGCCCAACCTACTCAACCTTTCCTCATAAGTCAACCCCCTCATCCCCAGAATCAACCTAGTGAACCTTCTCTGAACTGCCTCCAAAGCAAGTATATCCTTTCGTAAATATGGAAACCAAAACTGCACGCAGTATTCCAGGTGTGGCCTCACCAATACCTTGTGTAAGTGTAGCAAGACTGCCCTGCTTTTATACTCTATCCCCTTTGCAATAAAGGCCAAGATATCATTGGCCTTTCTGATCACTTGCTGTACCTGCATACCATGTTTGTGTTTCATGCACAAGTACCCCCAGGTCCCGCTGTACTGCAGCACTTTGCAATCTTTCTCCATTTAAATAATAACTTGCTCTTTGATTTTTTTTTCTGCCAAAGTGCATGACCTCACACTTTCCAACATTATACTCCATCTGCCAAATTTTTGCCCACTCACTTAGCCTGTCTATGTCCTTTTGCATATTTTTTGTGTCCTCCTCATACATTGCTTTTCCTCGCATCTTTGTATCATCAGCAAACTTGGCTACGTTACACTCAGTCCCTTCCTCCAAGTCGTTAATGTAGATTGTAAATAGTTGGGGTCCCAGCACTGATCCCTGTGGCACCCCTCTAGTTACCGGTTGCCAAACAGAGAATGAACCACTTATCCCGACTCTCTGTTCTCTGTTAGTTAGCCAATCCTCTATCCATGCTAATATATTACCCCCAACCCCGTGACCTTTTATCTTGTGCAGTAACCTTTTATCTGGCACCTTGTCAAATGCCTTTGAGAAGGCTGAGGTGGACCTCCTTCTTGACCTTGCAGCCACGTCTTGGGCCTAGAAATTGTCCACTCAGTGGCTGTTTTTTGGGACTATTAAGACTCCAAAATGGCGGACAGGAATTATGCGCGCACGTCCGGCCGGAAGTGCGCCACCTGCCATATTGGGTAAGGACAAAAAATATGCATTCTTTAGCCAGACCTGAAGCAGGCATTGGGCTCTTTACAGAGGCGAATAAAGGGCCCAATGCCTGTTTGATGTCCCACCATCAAGGCTGGTTTGACCTGAGGTAGTCTGGCTGCAATCTGGGGAATGCAAGCTGAGGAATCGCCTGCTAGGTCAAACCTAGGTAAGTAACTTACCGGAATGTGGAGAGGGGTGGAGATGGAGTGCTCCTCTCCCCGGCCTCATTAAAGGAACTGATTGCCACAGCTCCTCCAAAATCCACCCCGCCACAATCACCCCGACCCAGAATTTCTGGTTCTGACCCCTGGCCCGGACCATTGAACTCTCAACAGCTGAACTCCCGAACCCCTGGCTATGTCGTCTGGACCCACTGACCTCAAGACCTCTTGTAATGTATGCACCTCTGAGTTTGCTCACAGGTTTGTAGAGTTGTTGACACCAAAATAGTTGTAGAGCTGTTGAGGAGTCCGTGTTCCACGTGTATGTACAGTGTGTGAGGTTGCAGCCCCTCTTCCATTATTTGAAGGGGCTGCTCCTCAAATTCTGGCTGCACTTCAGTCCCACGCTCCTGATCTTTGGGCACCCTGTGCGGAGGGGAGCGGGCAGGTCGGAAGGCCCTCCTCAAAGGACTGCTCCTGGGCACGGCCAAGGAGGCCATCAGCCGGTCCAGGCAACGGGCGGTCAAGGGGGTCGTTCAGCCCGACTGCCTGCCTCTCTTCCACGGTTACATCCGAGCCAGGGTGTCCCTGGAGATGGAGCATGCAGTGTCCACTGGTACGCTCGCGGCCTTCCGCGAGAGGTGGACGCCAGAGGAACTGGAGTGCATCATCACCCCCGGCAACCAAATTTTAATTTAAATTGAGTTGATGTCCAAAATTTAATTTATTTATTGTGTCGGTTTTAGTCCCCCCGTTCCCCCCCCCCCCGCCTCTTTTAGTCAGGGGGCACTTGTATAATTTGTGTGTTGGTGCCCTCAAAAAAAAAAACAAAAGTAAAACAAAATACAAGAGGGTAGTTGTTTGAATGTTTCTGTTTTAGTGCCCCCTTTAATTAGGGGGCATTTAAGTTAACGATTTATGTTTTACAGATTACAACTAAATAGTTGTAGAGCTGTTGCATTGTGAGTGGCTTAGCCAGTCACGTGATGTTCACAAGACTCAATAAAACCCCAGCCAGTTGGGGCTTGGTCATCCACGATGAGGTATGCAGTTGTGAGCCTGGTGGATGAACTTGTAAAGTGTAGTGTGATTGTTAAACCTTTGTTAATAAGCCAACTAGTTCTGTGAGCTGTGAGGGGGATGCTAAGAAGCTGCAGGGTGACTTGGACAGGTTAGGTGAGTGGGCAAATGCATGGCAGATACAGTATAATGTGGATAAATGTGAGGTTATCCACTTTGGGGGCAAAAACACGAAGGTAGAATATTATCTGAATGGTGACAGATTAGGAAAAGGGGAGGTGCAGCGAGACCTGGGTGTCATGGTACATCAGTCATTGAAGGTTGGCATGCAGGTACAGCAGGCGGTGAAGAAGGCAAATGGTATGTTGGCCTTCATAGTGTTGTAGAGAGTAGAAATATATATATATAACTAGGCATTAGGCACCTGCTGGATATTTAAAACTCACATAAGCTTAAAATGGACACACAATTAAATGGCTGCCCAGGCATGATGGGAAATCAGGTAGTCAAGCTGTGAACTGTTGAACGTTCAATGACCAAGCAATAACCCTGTGAGGCCCACTATAGGAATGCCTGGGATGCGGGAAGACAGAGATAAGAAGGAAACCATCTCCTGTGAACAAGGTCATAAACCAATTAATTCCCCAGGAAGAAAGATAAGAGGGAAACCATCTCCTGTAAACAAGGTCATAAACCAATTATTTCTCCCAGATGAAAGAACTCGGGAGAGAACCTATAAAGTCATCGATCAGCCCAAGCTGACAATAACCGAACATATGGTTCCCGGGATAATAGGGGAATTCTATTGGGTTAAAAGAACCTATATGTAATCTATAATCGTTGTGATTGGCTTGTGTCCAGCCGTGATGGGCTGTGTAGCTGTAGTAAACTGTTTGTAACTGTTGTGAAACATATAAAGGTGCATGTAACCCTTTGTTCGGTGGAAAGAAACCTGGATACGGTCCTGAGTTTTTCCTCCCCGCTGAGCGTAATAAAGGCCGCCAGGCGTTGGAACCGACTCTGAGTGTTGAGTGATTCTTCTGAGAAAACACTAACGCTAACAATGGCGTAGTCGGCAGGATTTCCCGGAGTCGCTGGACGCCTTGGAAAAAAAACCCGGGTGAGTATAAAAAACAATGTTTAATTATAAAGGGTGCGGAAGGTGGAAGCTGGTTGATCGACACGAGGAGATGGTCTAATATCTCAAACGCCTAGCCTGAGCCTGAATTAAGAGGACTTTTGTCCCACGTGACGGCCAGGAACCAAGTAGGCGTAGGGAACACACTTAGACCGTGGGATCGTGATACCGAGAGACATCTTCCGGACCCAGTAGTGTAATTTGAAATACCCCGGGGTAGAACCAAGCGGTGTACAGCGGCTAACGGAATCCAAACCTGTAAACAGGGTCGGACCAACGGGCCGAGCGGTGATAGGTAGTCGTTAAGGTTAACGTAAGCACTGCGGGAATTGCTTAAACGCGTTTTAAGAATTGTATAAGTTTGTGTAACAGCAGAACTTGTGACCTGACAGTAGCTAGGAGACGGTTTACTACAAGTTACGCTAGGTAGAAAGCGGACCTCTGAGAGTAGATTCCTAACGGTACTAGTCCTACCCAGGAATGGCCATGAAAGCAAGTAAACTCGAGTGGGGATCAGAAGGGTCCATTACCCGCCATCTGGCGGGAAAAAAAACCAAAAGAAGCTAATCGAAAAAAAAAAAATGATTAGCTCAGGGTGGAATCCTCAGGAACTACCAGCAAAGCAAAGGGAATGGTGGGAGAAGGAACGGAAAGTCAAAAAGAAAAAAAAAGTGACGGTGATTGTCTTAAGTGAAGTATGGAAGAGGAATAGAACCGGCCAAAGAAAAAGATTAATAGGAAAGAAGAGAGACTTTTGTGAACGTGTGTATTAAATGAGAAGTGCCTGTGTGATTTTTGACTGCGGAATGAATTTTTTATGTTTTCATGTTCCGAAAGCCTGGTTGGAAGAGGAATGCAAGTGTCTGTTTATTTTAGAAACAGAGTGAAAGTCTTTTTTAACCCTTTGTAGTGTTGTCCTGTATGTGGGAAGTTTTAAGACATTTAAGTTAGAAACGCAGGTGTGGATTTATTCGGATGATAAGTTACGGAGCTAGGAAAATAAACAAATAAAGGATAGGTTTGTTGAGCAAAAGATTTATTTGACACGCTCACTTACTTGCCGAAAGAAAACATGCAATGATTGATTGGGTTGAAAGACATAAATTTAGTCTCGGAATGAGATAAAGAATGCTTTAAAAAAAAAAGAGCTTCTAGCAAAAAAAAGTTTTAAATAAAGATTGAAATTACAAAGTTTGAATTGGGATTTTGAGATATTCAGAGAAGGCACAGAAAATACTGAGGTGGATTCAAAAAAAAAGAAAAAGATTAAATTAAATCTGATCAGGTCAAACTCCTGGGCAAGTGGCTAGCTATCTGCGAAGGTGTAAAAGGAACTTTTGGAAAATGTTAAAAACAGCAAGCTTTAGTAACGACTTTGAAACTGGAGCATTTTGAGATAACGAAAGGCAGCCCTCAAACTCTCAAAGCTGGACTCCATTCCAGTTATGGAGAAAAAGAAAAAGATAAAGACGCCACTTTGAAAGTAAACAAATGATTTTAAATTAACAACTTTATGGAGTTACGAACCCTCCGTGTAAAATACAAAACCTAATTTGAAGAAAGAAAAAAAAAGATGTAACGGACTAAATGGAAAAAGACATAACTTACTAAATACTAGTTGATGTTTGCTGTGAAAAAGATATTGGTTTAATTAGAAGGAAAAAAAAAATTGGAATAAGTAAAAAACACTCTACATGGATTCGAATTTTAAATTATGAAAACGTTTCAATGCAGTTTGAATGGACAGTGTTTATCAAAAAAAAGTCCCGAACAGTCTAAACAAGCAGGAGGGTTTTGAAGATAAAGAGGAGAAAGAGAGAAATAAAAAAAAACAGAATTGAATTTCAGTAAACAAAATTGCTATTGTATGTGTGGTCTTGTTTTAAAACAATTTAAAAAAAAATTCTTTGGCAAGTACTTGAATTAGAAGTTAAGAAAACATTGGAGTTTACTCTAATGATTTATGCTGTTTTTAACGGATTCCTAATTTCGAAGCCAGTTTTGAAGGCACAAAGACTTTTTTTTCAGATGATTACGTGAAGTCATGTAATGACATCAGGTCTTCTTACAAACCTGGAAAGGAGTTAACCCTTTCCATTGACAGCCGTTTTATACTGAACATTATTAATTTGGATTTCTTAATAGGAAAAAAAAGACTCACCTAACAGAGGAAACAAAAATAAAAACAGAACTAGCTTATGTAATAATACTTGCCTGATACAATAAAGAAATAGATACTCAATAAAACAAATTGAAGAGTTAAAAGCTAAGATAAACAGGCTGGAAGAGATAACGGGACTAGACGGATAGTGCAGTGCGCAGCCATAGCACCATCACCTCTGGCAATAGAGTCAATGTACCCCACGGTGGGTAGGTGTAGTCCACAAACCCAACCTAACGGTAAAGCAGACAGCGATGTTTGGAGGAATAGCTTTGGCCTTGGTCATAGGAGTTTGGGTAATATTTAAGTGGGTAAAGACACGGGCGCATGCCCTACAGATTCAGCTCGAAATGGTTCGATTATAACCTTGTGCTTCTGATTTTGCAGGGTGACAGGGACACTCGTAGAGCAAAAAAAACTTAACCCCTGGTGACGACCAGGCCGTCTGTTTAAAATTACAGATAATACTTACCGGAATGGGAATACGAAAGGCGCTACTCGTAATATGGATAGCCCTGCGACATGCACGTACCCTGGGCAACACCGACGGACAGCAGAGCACGCTGGAAATAAACAACTACATGAACTATGGAGTCTTGTTTAATTTAACGGACGGAATGTGCATCCCAGCAGCCAAGGACTGGAGCAAGGACAGGACTTATTTTAATGCATGGTTACAAGTGAATCCTAATAAGAATCCTAATAAGAATAAGAGTATGTGTACAGTGCTCCACGGGTATAAGGAGCAGATGCATTAAACGGAGGGATGTCAAAGGGCCTGATGAATGTACTTTCGGCATAATTTGCACGCCTCCGGGACAATCCCAGCAATCAGTCATCCGCAAGAAGGGAATGGGGCTGTGTGGGTATTACGAGGAGGCGGGGGTGGCTGCAATATCATTGTATGTATGTTTCTCACCCCCTCCGACACCGCGCCCCATAAGAATCACTACATTGCCCGAGGAACTGCCTTGCCCCATAACTACGAAGGGACCAGAGAATGGGATTGTAATGTACAACAAGGGGGAACTGTTGTATGATAATGTTAAACATGAAATTGTGCCTGTTCTGATCAATATTTCAGGCATCCAGATGCCGGAATACTGTACAGAACAGTCAAGGAAGATGTACAATGTATTAAGTAAAGTTGTAATGCAGCAGGCTGCCGATGCAATGGGTGCCAGTAGGTTCCGGGGACAGGGGTTAGCCCCTAGGATGAAGAGAGAAATAGTTAATGATGTTGCTACCTTTTTCAATACAGGGACCTCCGTAGTGAACTCGATAGACATACAAGGATTAAATGAGAGGGTGGAACAGCTTAGAGGGGTGATGAAGGGGTTATTGGAGAGGGTGGAGCAAAACCAGGAAGACAAAGCCAACCTAGGAAAGGAGGGTGCCGAAATCCAGTTGGATGGCATCTCAGTCCTGGAAGCTCACGCCAAAACCATCAATCACCTCATTGATAGAGAACAAGAAGATACAGTAAAGCAAAGACAGGGGCAACTCTGTCACGCTTATGGTCTGTGGATGGTGGGACAAATCCGCCACAACCTCGACCAGATCCAACGCGGGGAAGTACCCGATTGGATAGACAGTTCACATTTAGCTCAGTTGGCGAACCAAAGGGGGACACTGGATAATTGTACTCTGAAGGGACTGACCCGAGTATACCCAGCAATTCCAGATTGCCAGATGGGTAGGAATACTGGGATAGGGACAGTCCTGATGATCCCTATAGCCACGCCGGACACAGGGCCGTTCCCCCTATACCAACTAGAGAATATCGGAGTAATACGGGAAAATGTCTCCATACGCTACTACCTGACCACCACCTCTGCCGTTCGTCGAAACAACATACTTACCGGGATTTCCCTAGCAGATTGCAAGCAAAGGGGGGAAATCACAGTATGCCCTCACCCGGTGGGCCGAGGTGAGCTAGACGAGTGCGGGTTTAACCGAACCGACGGGTGTGTACTAGAAATAGTGCCCGCACACATGCACTTCGCGAGGGCAGGCTACGGAGGGAGGGGAAGATACTGCGTCTCTACCACAGAGCGTTCATACCAGTATAATGACCTGCAGTGCCCTATACCGCAGCCAAACTTTTGCTTTACACCACTACGACCTGTCGCGATCGGGCAAGCGCATATCACCCAGGTTAGGCGCCGGAAGTCTGAAGTTATTGAAGTAACTGATCAGCTCCATGATCATTTACAGGATTATGATGAGCCAGATCAGGTCCCTATCCCACATCTAACTGAACTATCACCAACTGCAACCTAAAATCAAAGAACTGGAAGAAGATATCGATGTAGACTTACAAAGTCAGAGTTGGTGGAGAAAGGTCTGGGACTGGGGAATAAATGTGAACATCCACCCATGGATTCGAATTATTTCACACATACTGGTCGGAATACAATTGATCTTAGCAATAACATGGGGCGTGATGGCCTGCCAGGTATGCAGGCGCCACAAGCGGCGGAGACGGACCAATCACCGTTCCCCGGATATTAAATAAGCCTGTTTGATAAGGGGACGGGAGGAGTTAGCCTTTGTTAATTTGATCTAAGCAACCGGGACTCCTGAAACCGCGTGACTGGCCAGCACGTTGAGGCAAGGAATACCGGGCCGTGCACAAATATCTGATAAAGGCAGTACGGTCGGTTAAAAGGGGACTAGGACTAGTCCCTTTACCGAAAGGGGGAATTGTTGTAGAGAGTAGAAATATATATATATAACTAGGCATTAGGCACCTGCTGGATATTTAAAACTCACATAAGCTTAAAATGGACACACACATAAAATGGCTGCCCAGGCATGATGGGAAATCAGGTAGTCAAGCTGTGAACTGTTGAACGTTCAATGACCAAGCAATAACCCTGTGAGGCCCACTATAGGAATGCCTGGGATGCGGGAAGACAGAGATAAGAAGGAAACCATCTCCTGTGAACAAGGTCATAAACCAATTAATTCCCCAGGAAGAAAGATAAGAGGGAAACCATCTCCTGTAAACAAGGTTATAAACCAATTATTTCTCCCAGATGAAAGAACTAGGGAGAGAACCTATAAAGTCATCGATCAGCCCAAGCTGACAATAACCGAACATATGGTTCCCGGGATAATAGGGGAATTCTATTGGGTTAAAAGAACCTATATGTAATCTATAATCATTGTGATTGGCTTGTGTCCAGCCGTGATGGGCTGTACAGCTGTAGTAAACTGTTTGTAACTGTTGTGAAACATATAAAGGTGCATGTAACCCTTTGTTCGGTGGAGAGAAACCTGGATACGGTCCTGAGTTTTTCCTCCCCGCTGAGCGTAATAAAGGCCGCCAGGCATTGGAACCGACTCTGAGTGTTGAGTGATTCTTCTGAGAAAACACTAACGCTAACAATAGCAAGGGGATTTGAGTATAGGAGCAGGGAAGTCTTACTGCAGTTGTACAGGGCCTTGGTGAGGAATATTGTGTTCAGTTTTGGTCTCCTAATCTGAGGAAGGACATTCTTGCTATTGAGGGAGTGCAGCGAAGGTTCACCAGACTGATTCCCGGGATGGCAGGACTGACAAATGAGGAGAGACTGGATCGACTGGGCCTGTATTCACTGGAGTTTAGAAGGATGAGAGGGGATCTCATAGAAACATGTAAAATTCTGACGGGACTGGACAGGTTAAATGCAGGAAGAATGTTCCCGATGTTGGGGAAGTCCAGAACCATGGGACATAGTCTTAGGATAAGGGGTGGGCCATTTATGACTGGGCTGAGGAGGAACTTCTTCACCCAGAGAGTTGTTAACCTGTGGAATTCCCTACCGCAGAGAGTTGTTGATGCCAGTTCATTGGATATATTCAAGAGGGAGTTAGATATGGCCCTTATGGCTAAAGGGATCAAGGGGTATGAAAGGCCAGATGGCCTACTCCTGCACCTATTTTTTTTTCTATGTTAATAGCAATGTGTTGCTATGGATTCTTAAGCAAAGAACCCATGAAGCAAATACATTATGTAGCGGCCGAAATTGCCCGCCGCCGGAAACGAGGCGCACCTACCTCAGGGCGGGGCGGGGCAGAGTAGCCGAGGCTGTCAGTCAGCGCCGTGCTGATGACGTCACCGTGCTGGTGCATCACAACGTCCCTCCCCTTCAGTTAAAAGGGGGAGGGCCGCTGTGAGCTTTGCAGCCACTTTAGTGGCAAACATTGGGCCACCAGGGAGGGTTTCTGTCGGGCCAGCGGCTTGGCACCCAAGAGGGGGGGCGATGACAGGCTGCCTGTTGGCGGCCCGGCCGAACCCGCGGCCATAATCGTCGGGCCGACCTGGCAGTCGGCAGACAAAAAAAAATAACGTAGTGCCCGCGGCAGTGCGCCCTCCCCTTTAAAGGTGACTGGGCCTCCATGCCACAGAGAGTGTACCGGCAGTAAAAGCTGACGGGAGCACCGACCAGCGGTGGGCCACTCCTGTGGGGTAATTCCCGAGGGGCAATTTCGCGAAGGGGGTCTCCGCCAATCGGTAAGGGATCGGCGCATGCACGCGGTGGCGGGAAAACAGGCGGATTGATCGCGGACACCGCTCCGCCCCGAGGAAGGGCAATTTCCAAAATGGCGGCCCCGCCGCGAAGAGTTGGCGGCCATTCCGCGCTGCCCCCGTGCCCACCGCTTTCAGAGGCCCCTGTCGGAAGGGCCAATTTCGGTTCCCTGCATCTCTGACGCTAGCAGTGGCCCAGTCTTCCAACCGCTGTCCACCGGTGGTGTTCCGAGGCCAATGTCCGGGGAGCCCCAGGTTTGACCATTCCGGCCTGGCAAACGGGCCTCGCCCAGATTTCCCGTCCGGGAGACGGGGGGGCACCGTCGCCCCGTGACTCGCCACGCAGGACGACGCACGGCATCGCGTCAGCCGCGGAGCCTCGAGCACGAGGCCAGCTCCACGCGTGACCGATGGCCGCCCGCTGGAGCGTTTTCTCTCCGAGGAACCCGTACTGCTGTCAACGTTTCCTGTCGCAAAACACGGCAGGTGGTTGAGAAGAGGCAATTTCCTCAGTTGCAGGAGAAATACCAGCATTGTGCCTCCGCAAGATCCTACAAATCCCCTGGGAGGGCGGACGCACCAACATTAGCGTCTTCGCTCAGGCCAACATCCCCAGCATCGAAGCACTGACCACACTCGATCACTTCCGCTGGGCGGGCCACGTTGTCCACATGCCTGACGCGAGACTCCCAAAGCAAGCGCTCTACTCGGAACTCCTTCGCGGCAAACGAGCCAAAGGTGGGCAGAGGACACGTTTCAAGGACACCCTCAAAGCCTCCCCTGATAAAGTGCAACATCCCCACCGACACCTGGGAGTCCCTGATCAAAGACCACCCTAAGTGGAGGAAGAGCATCCGGGAGGGCGCTGAGCACCTCGAGTCTCGTCGCCGAGAGCATGCAGAAACCAAGCGCAGGCAGCGGAAGGAGCGTGCGGCAAACCAGTCCCACCCTCCCCTTCCCTCAACCACTGTCTGTCCCACCTGTGACAGAGACTGTAATTCCTGTATGGGACTGTTCAGCCACCTGAGAACTCACTTTTAGAGTGGAAGCAAGTCTTCCTCGATCCCGAGGGACTGCCGATGATGATGATGATGGACGGTACACCTGCTCTAAATGTGAAAAAATGCAAAGTGCAGCACAGCGAGGAATATGAAGAGGACAACTTTGCTTTTATTTATTTAGTTTTCCCGTTAGCTCTGTGACTTAATGCGCCCAGCCGTCTTTGTTAATGATCTGGAAATCTCACAAATGGAATCGCCCCCCCCCCCCCTCCCTTCCCCCGACAGCTGGCAGCAATTTCCCTCTGCAGTTCCCGGCGTTTTATTAATTGTGAACATTTTCGCTGGTAAGTGATGGAAATGAAGAAAACAAGGCGGTGGAGGGAAAACAGCAGCAAGAACTAGCCTTGGGGTGAGCAGGAAGACAATTCCACAGAGGAAGTCACACCAGCTGAAACGGCGGGGAACGCGGGCAGACATCACGGGAGTAATGACTTACGGAAAACAAGACTGATGAGACTTTGCAGCGCAGGCCGGTAACAGCTGCGGTTTAACCCTCAGAGATACACAACAACTTTTCCTGCTCTTGGCGACGGAGGTAGAACGCTTCCTTCATATCCTCTTCATGTCTGGGAAACAAAATTTGTTGGGATGTAAACATTTGCTGTTTAAGCCGTGGGGATGTGAGACACGTTGTTAAAATGCCAACCTCGTGGGAAGGCGTAGATTGATTTTCACAAACACACACAGATGGCGTCAAAGGTTCTTTCACGTTTCCCCCAAACCGTAAACATGTAAAGGGGTGGAGGGGGGGGGTGGGTTTCATCACCACAAGCTGTCCCAATGCGCTTTGCCGTCAATGACGGATTCCTGAAGTGCGGTCGCTGTTGCAATGCAGCAAGACGCGGCAGCACATTTTTGCGCACAGCAAGCTCCCACAAACAGCAACGTGACAATGACCCAGATAATCTGTTTATTTTTTACGTGATGTTGGTTGAGGGATACGTTGGTTGAGGTGCCCCAGGACACCAGGGATAAGTCCACTTCAATATAGTGCCATGGGATCTTCTTCATCCACCCGAGAGAGCAGACGGAGCCTCGGTTTAACGTCTCAATCTGAAAGATGGCACCTCCGACAGTGCAGCGCTCCCTCAGTACTGCCCCTCCGACAGTGCAGCACTCCCCCAGCGTTGCCCCTCTGACAGTGCGGCGCTCCCTCAGTACTGCCCCTCTGACAGTGCGGCGCTCCCTCAGTACTGCCCCTCCGACAGTGTGGCACTCCCTCAGTACTGCCCCTCCGACAGTGCGGCATTCCCTCAGTACTGCCCCTCCGACAGTGCGGCACTCCCTCAGTACTGCTCCTCCGACAGTGCGGCGTTCCCTCAGTACTGCCCCTCCGACAGTGTGGCACTCCCTCAGTACTGCCCCTCTGACAGTGCGGCATTCCCTCAGTACTGCCCCTCTGACAGTTCGGCGCTCCCTCAATACTGCCCCTCTGACAGTGCAGCGCTCCCTCAGTACTGCCCCTCCGACAGTGCAGCACTCCCTCAGCACTGCACTGGGAGTGTCAGCCTAGGTTTTGTGCTCAAGTCTCTCAGAGGGAGGGTGTTACCCACTGAGCCAAGGCTAACACAGATACTTATAAAACATCGACATGATAGGACCAATTTTGTAGCATCAACACGTTACTACCCTCTTTCTGAAGTTTGCCTTTTAGTCGGAGTACCGAGTGTGGGCTACGGATGCAGGGTATCCCTGAGTACAGTCGGAACAGCATTGAGGAAATGATGGCTTAAAGTTTATCGTTTCCAAGAAATACAATCCTTCAGCATGAATTGATCCAGGATACGATACTCAACGTTGGTTTATTGAGCCACTGAACAGCATCTGCTGACACTGTTCTCCAAAGATTGATCCGTTGATCAGCTCCGTAGGGCGGGCCACATTGTCCGCATGCCAGACACGAGACTCCCAAAGCAAGCGCTCTACTCGGAGCTCCTTCACGGCAAACGAGCCAAAGGTGGGCAGAGGAAACGTTACAGGGACACCCTCAAAGCCTCTTTGATAAAGTGCAACATCCCCACCGACACCTGGGAGTCCCTGTCCAAAGACCGCCCTAAGTGGAGGAAGTGCATCCGGGAGGGCGCTGAGCACCTCGAGTCTCGTCGCCGAGAGCATGCAGAAATCAAGCGCAGGCAGCGGAAGGAGCGTGCGGCAAACCAGTCCCACCCACCCTTTCCCTCAACCACTGTCTGTCCCACCTGTGACAGGGACTGTGGTTCTCATATTGGACTGTTCAGCCACCTAAGGACTCATTTTAAGAGTGGAAGCAAGGCTTCCTCGATTCCGAGGGACCGCCGATGATGATGATGATCTCCAACGATTGCTGACACTCAGGGATGGAGTGTCCACCAGACAGCACTGACAGCTCCTGACAGTCGAGCCCACGATGGGTAACGAGCTGTGTCTCCGCTGTTGGGACAGTGGAATGCGTGCAGCCCCCTTTAAACAGGCAGATAGTTACTGCGCTGAGATCCGAGCCAAATGCACTCTGGAGTGAGCTTAACCTCGCTTTCCCCAACCTCGCTGCACTGGGGCTGCCCACCCTCCAGGATTGTGCCGGAGTGCCCGGGTAATTCAGGATTAATCTCCCTGGACAATGTCGCGAGGAACCCAGGAACACAAAAAAACCATAGGGGCAGAAAGTCTGGTCCTGATCGAAAATCCGCCTGGTCACCTCATCTAAATCCGCAGTGGGCGGAGGGCAACGGCAGAATGGTGACACTTTGGCAATGCATCCGAGAGACCAAACTGTGATGTGGGTACAAAGAAAAGGGTCATGGGGAATTTGCAAGACATCACTGAGTACAAAATATGGGGGTTCTTCATCATAGACGGTCCCTCGAGCGAGGATGACTTGCTTCCACAAGAGTTCACAGATGTTTCAAAGAAGGACCCGATGTTCCAGTCCTGAACTCCAGTTGAGGGGGTGGAAGATGCCTGTGCGTGGGATTTTTTTAACGTGTGGTGACCGTTGCACACCAGTCACCACACGGGCTTGACAAAGCTAGGCCTTTATCCAGTGGCGAGGGTTAACCAGGCCGACTGGAGACCTGCTCTGCTGCACGGACCTAGTGCGCTCACATATCGCAGTGTGGGCTGGGCCCGTGCGCACCTCCGCCACGATCTGTCGCTGCTCCTCCGCCACAAACACTCGCCACTCCTCCGCCCCGATCGCTCGTTGCACGTATGCCAGGACCTTCCCGCTCCTCTGCTGTACCTGGGTCCCGCTGACGTTCCTGCCCGCGCTCCAAACGGCGACCTGGGTCCTGATGACATCACCCAATTGCCCACCTCGAAGCAGATTTGTGTCGGCTGGCGCTGGAAGCTGCAGTGGCTGCTCCAGCACTATACTCCTGACCTGCGGTGTTCTCTCGCAGCTCGGGTGGCCCATGATGCCACAAGTACAGAGTATCCCTGAGTTCAACAGGAAAGGATTGATTTTCAAAAGAATTAATTAGGTACAATGGGTTCACATCCAAGAATGGATCCAATGCCATGGATCAAATCCATGGATTAAATTGAGCAATGGGCCTTTTCCCATTATCTGTCTCCGTGAATCTCTCTACCCTTCGATAATGTCTGTAAGCTTGTAATGTTTGTAGCTGCACACTGTGGATGGGGACGTATTGTGTACTGCAACTGCAGAGTTAATAATAAATAGAACCAGGCAGATTCCGGAGGCTTCCGAGAGAGCTGCCTGCCATGTTAGGAGCTGTGTGTGCTGTGCTCTGTGAATATTTGGCAGCGAGATGGGATTTTTTGGATGATTTAAAGCTTAAATTTTGTTGGTGAAGCATTCAGCCAGCCGACAGAGAGACGTTGGAAGTTTCTGTCTTTGGAAAAAGCTACAAAATCCGAGGTAAAATACAGCACACGGTGTGAACAGCTAGATTAAAATGGCAACACCCGCAGGTGTAATCGGACATTTGGGAGAATATAGACATGACCGGGAACATTTTAAAGCGTATGTGGTTCGGCTAGAAATGTATTTCACTGCAAATAACATAATCGAAGTTCCAGACAATGCAGTCCAGAACCGGGCTGTGTTGGAACGTAAGAAAGCGATCTTCTTATCGGAGGCGGGTCCGGCATTATACGAAACCCTTGTAAATCTGCTTGTGCCTGACGAGCCAAAGGACACAACGCTTAAAGAGATTTTAACAAAGCTGGAGCAGCACGATAACCCCAAACCGTTAGAAATTGCTGAAAGCTATCGTTTTGGGATTCGGAATCAAAAGACTGATGAAATTATTAGTGATTACATCGTAGCATTAAAAAAGCTGTATCGATGCACTGTATCGAGCATTACGGGATCGTTTTGTTTGTGGGGTGAAAAATGATGCGATCAGAAGGAAGTTATTGACGACGGATAACTTGACTTTTGAGATTGCTTGTCAGACAGCGAGGTCGATGGGCATGGCCGAACAATATTCCCGAGAATTAAATAATAATTACGGTCGTCAGTCAACCGAGGTTCAAAGTAAAAGACGGTGGGGGCCCAAAGTCTCAGAAACTAGAAATTCTACCAGAGCGTCGAAGTCGTGCTATAGGTGCCTGAGACAACACATTGCTCAAAGTTGTCCATATGTGAAGGCAGAGTGTTTTTTCTGCAGAAAGACTGGGCATCTTGCGAAGGCATGCCGACTGAAGGGTAAACTAGTTTTTAAAGCTATGAGTCCAGCGTTCAAAGCTATGAGTAGAAATCCCAAGAGACTACATAGCATGGAAGAACAACAACAGGACGAGGAGATGTTAGAGTTACACGTCATCAGGAGCACAAGGTTAACAGACAGCAATTCGGAAAGCATCAAAATCCACATAGATGTTGCGGGATTCAAGATGCCAATGGAAATTGACTCGGGTGTATCCGTGAGTGTAGTACCGGAGTAGCTGTAACTCGATAAATTGCATGATTTCCAACTGGAGAAATGCAAGATAGAGCTGCGAGGCTACTCGGGAGAGAAAATTCCTGTGATAGGTCGTATCACCGTACCGGTGAAATATAAAGATCAATTTCAGAACTTGCCTCTAATAGTAGTGAAAGGAGACAAGTCTGCCTTACTAGGAAGAAATTGGTTGAGCTCACTGAAGCTGGATTGGAGTAAGATTTTCTGTGTGGAAGCGAGATTTTCATCAACAGATGAGGTTATCAAGAAGTATCCGAAGGTGTTCTGTCAAACAGGCAGTCCGATCCAAGGCCTCAAGGCGAGTGTCAGGGTACAGAAGGATGCTAGATCAGTTTACTACAAGCCACGTTCCGTACCATATGTACTCAAGGAGAACGTTGAGCAAGAACTCAAAAGACTAGAGACTGAGAACATTATTTGTAAGATAGATCGATGTAATTGGACTACACCCATTGTTGTTGTACCTAAGTTCGATGGAAAGGTAAGATTGTGTAGTGATTATAAAGTAACCGTAAACCAGGTTCTAGAGGGTAATGTCCCCAATACATTGCCGAATATAGAAGATTTGTTCACAACACTGAGAGGTGGTCAGATCTTCTCAAAACTGGATCTGACGAATGCCTACTTACAGCTTGAACTAGATGAGGAGTCCAAGTCATGTTTGATTATAAATACTCATCTAGGCCTATATCAATTTAATAGGCTACCATTTGGAGTGTCTTCCACCCCTGCCATATTCCAAGGGGTGATGAACCAGATTTTGCAAGGTATTGAAGGGGTAGTATGTTATTTGGATGACATACTAATTTCAGCACCAAATAGGCAAATTCATAATAACATATTGAATGAAGTCCTCAAACGGCTAGAGAAGCACAGAGTACAAGTGTCTGCTCGTAAGTGTGACTTATTTAAAAACTCAGTGGAGTACTTAGGGTACAGAGTAGACAAAGATGGTTTACATCCAACCATGGAAAAATTGGATGCAATTAGAAATGCACCCACTCCCAGGAATGTCACTGAACTTCATTCATTCTTGGGTCTTTTGAACTATTATGGGAAGTTCCTACCAAATTTGGCTACAGCACTACATCCACTGAATGAACTATTGAAAAAAACAGGTCCATTGGAAGTGGTCAAAAGAATGCGATACAGCATTCAAGGAGTGTGAAAGCAAATTGGTGGAGAGCACCATGTTAGTTCACTATGACATATCTAAGGAGATTAAGCTAGCATGTGATGCCTCTCCGTATGGAGTTGGGGCAGTAATCTCTCATGTATTAAGTAGTGGGGAGGAGAGACCAATTGCTTTTGCTTCACGCACTCTTAGTGCCAGTGAGAGTAATTATGCGCAAATTGAAAGGGAAGCTTTGGCATTAATTTTTGTGGTCAAGAAGTTTCACAAATACTTGTATGGTCGTAAGTTTACCATCGTTATGGACCATAAGCCCCTAACAGCAATCCTCCATCCAAAGTCCCCAGTTCCAACATTAGCTGCAGCCTGAATGCAGAGATGAGCTTTGATTTTGTCAGCATATACATATGATATTGAATACAGATGATCAGCTGATCACAGTAATGCTGATGCAATGTCTAGATTGCCTTCCCCATCACAAGTTACACCCGAAAGGGAAGAAGTGTTTTATTTTTTAGACACTGATGAACTGCCAGTCACAGCTGAAGAGATTGGTAGAGCAACCAAACGTGACCCAGTGATGTCAAAGGCGTATGAGTGTATTGCAAATGGATGGCCAAACCAGGTAACAGACAAAGATACACATCCATTCTTCATTCATAGGAATGAATTATCAGTCGATAAAGATTATATCATGTGAGTGCAAGAGTGGTTATACCAAATAAATTCAGGTCCAAATTATTAGGAGACCTCCATGACCAGCACCTGGGAATGTGCTTGACCAAGAGTTTTGCACGCAGTTATTTATGGTGGCCAGGTCTTGATAAAGATATAGAGTACATCGTGAGTCAGTGTACGGCATGTCAATCGGTAAGCAAGCAACCACCACCAGTACCATTACAGCCATGGAAATGGCCTCCCAGGGTGTGGCAAAGGCTATATATTAATTTTGCCGAGTTAGAAGGACAACAATTGTTCATTAGGATTGATGCACACTGTACAAATTGTAAAACGTGCCCTCATAAAACAAATGTTAGATCCAAATCCAAGGAAATTACAGTTGTCATTGGATCACAAATTGGCTAATTTTTTGATTACATATTGAAATTCTCCTCATACAACTACAGATAGAAAACCAGCAGAGTTGTTTCTCAAACGACAGCCACGGACAAGATTCTCGTGGTTAAAACCAAATTTGGCACAGTCTGTAGAAGAGACACAATTAAGACAGAAAGAGAATCATGATAGAGGTAGAGTAAAAGAGAGAAGTGTGAAATTAAACCAGAAGGTGAGAGTGAAGAACCATCACCATAAATGGTTAAAGTGGTTACCAGGAAGAGTGGTGAAGATATGTGGTCCTCGCACATATTTGGTAAAGATGTTTGATAATGGACAGGTTAGGCTTGTTAATATTGATCATATTTTACCTACAGACATGGAAGGAGTTGAAGGTGGGAATGATTCAATTATTTCTGACTCATCAGATAATTTTGATACACCAGTAGCAAATATTAAATCCGATGCACTGGAAACAAATCCAGGAGAGAATCAAAATGAAAGTCTGAGTCCGAGTCAGGAAAACAAAGAGCCTGAAGTTAGAGTGAGTTCAAATGAAAATCAAGGAAATTCCGTGGAGGAAAATGTTCCTCAGGATGAACCTCGAATGAGTTTAGATTTGACACCATGTTTGGAAGGATCTGTTCGAGAGCGAAGATATCCTCTTCAAAACAGAAAACAAGTGGTGAAGTTAAATTTGTAAATATGGAAAAAAGTAAGTTTATATCCTGTGTTATGTATAAACATGAAAGTTATGTATGATGTTTGTTATAATAACTTCTTCATTAAGGAGGGAGAAGTGTAATGTCTGTAAGCTTGTAATGTTTGTAGCTCCACACTGTGGATGTGGACGTATTGTCATGATAGAGGTAGAGTAAAAGAGAGAAGTGTGAAATTAAACCAGAGTTTAACAGTTAGTAATAAACAGAACCAGGCAGATTCCGGAGGCTTCTGAGAGAGCTGCCTGCCATGTTAGGAGCTGTGTGTGCTGTGTTCTGTGAATATATCACACCTTCCTTCCTCCCTTCCAGTGAAAGAACAATTCTAACTTGTATATTAAAGTCACATCATAACAGTTTCACAGAATAGGACAGCACAGAAGGAGGCCATTCGGTCCATTGTGCCTGTACCGGCTCTTTGAAAGAGCGATCCGATTAGTCCCACTCCCCCACATCGGTCTTATTTAAATTTATTTCCAATTCCCTTTTGAACGAGAATAACATTTACTATATGATTATTATTTGCTTGGATGTGTCAATACTATTCTGAACATAGACTTGTTTTAATATATTTAGCATGCCCGGGAATGCAATTACACCACTGTTTTTGGCTATCGATATTTCCTTTAGAATTAACCATTCCAATTCTCTCCTGGCTGGCCTCCCACCTTGCACCCTCATCCTCACCCTCAGGTTTGAACTCATCCAAAACTCTACTGCCCCCGTGTCCTAACTCGCAGCAAGTCTCGTTCACCCATCAGCCCCTGTGCTCACTGCCCCATGTCCTAACCTGCACCGAGCCCCGCTCACCCATCACCCCCTGTGCTCGCTGCCCCGTGTCCTAACTCACACCCAGTCCCGCTCACCCATCACCCTCTGTGCTCACTGCCCGTGTCCTAACTCGCAGCGAGTCCCGTTCACCCATCACCCCCTGTGCTCGCTGCCCCGAGTCCTAACTCGCACCCAGTCCCGCTCACCCATCACCCCCTGTGCTCGCTGCCCCGTGTCCTAACTCACACCCAGTCCCGCTCACCCATCACCCCCTGTGCTCGCTGCCCCGAGTCCTAACTCGCACCGAGTCCCGCTCACCCATCACCCCCTGTGCTCACTGCCCCGAGTCCTAACTCGCAGCAAGTCCCGATCACCCATCACCTCCTGTGCTCGCTGCCTGTGTCCTAACTCGCACCAAGTCCTGTTCACCCATCACCCCCTGTGCTCGCTGGCTTACATTGGCTCCCATCCTGGCAACACCTCAATTTTAAAATTCTCATCCTTGTTTTCAAACACCTCCATGGCCTCGCCCCTCCCCTATCTCTGTAATCTCCTGCAGCCCCATAACCCTCCGAGAACTCTGCGTTCCTCCAATTCTGATTTTTGAGCATCCCCGATTTTAATCGCTCAACCATTGGTGGCTGTGCCTTCAGCTGCCTGGGCCCTAAGCTCTGGAACTCCCTCCCTAAACCTCGCCGCCTCGCTCACTTCCTTTAAGACGCTTCTTAAAACCTATCTCTTTGACCAAGCTTTTGGTCACCTGTCCCTAATATCTCCTTATGTGGTCGGTGTCAGGTTTTTGTTTGATAATCTCTCCTGTGAAGCACCTTGGGACGTTTTACTACATTAACGGCACTATATAAATACCAGTTGTTGTTGCACACTCAATTCATTTGTGATCTTTGCACTGATAAGGGAGAGGAAGATACGTGACCCTCGCATCCAAGTAGGAATTTTGCTTTTGTGAAATGTTGTGAAGAAGTGAAAAGCTTTGGGGATACTTGGACCTCCCTGGGGGAGAAATTCCCCTGCGCCCCGATTGGGGGCGGTAACCGGCTCACGGGCGGGACTTCCTGGGCCCGGCCGTGAAATTGCGGTGACCCACCCCTCAGAGGAGGAGTAGCGCAGTCGCGCGCGCTCCGCTTACTGGTGGGGCGGGTCCCGGGGCGATGATGGGGCACGCTCGACAGCGCTACGTAGACGCTCCGCATACCGCTGACGCGCTTCAATGCCCCTCCCCCTGCGGTTAAAGAGGAGGGGCCACTGCGCACTCCGCCGGGCCTCTGACGGCCTCCACCAGGCCACCAGGGAGCGCCGGGCATCACGCTGGTGGCCCAGACCACACCAGGAGCGCAGAAGATGGGCCAAACGGTGAGTCAGCAAAACCGGCAAGATGACGGCGGCGCCAGGCGCTCGAGACCGCCCCTTTAACTGCCGCCCCACCAGTGAAGGTCAGCCCCATTGGCGAGCTGCGAGGCTGGTGCAGACACCGCTCGTGGCAGCCTCGCGGGGCAGAAAGGGGTCTTCGTGCACGGCAATGAGAACATAAGAAATGAGCAGCAGTTATGTCACTCAGCCCCTCGAGCTTGCTCCGACATTCAATGCGATCATGGCTAATCCGATCACAGACTCAGCTCCACTTCCCTGCCCGCCCCTATATTCCCTTATCATTCAAAAATCTGTCCATCTCCACCTTAAATATATTCAATGATGTGATCGTGGGATGCAGGGCGACCTTGGGCACTAACCGGCGGGGCATGGCGTTTCCGTGGTTGAGCCCCCGCTAGCTCCCGTGCAATTTCACGGGAGTTATGTTTATTCATTGTTAATACACACGTAAAACTGTGAATGAAGCCTCATCTTGTACTGGTTGAAGCTTGTTTAATTAGGACCATTTGCGTGGACATGATGGCTTATCGTTTATCACATCGTTTCCAAGAAATAAAATCCTTCAGCATGAATTGATCCAGGATACGAGACTCAACGTTGGTTTATTGAGCCGCTGAACAGCATCTGCTGATAATGTTCTCCAAAGATTGCTGACACTCATCATCATCATAGGCAGTCCCTCGGAATCGAGGAAGACTTGCTTCCACTCTCAAAGTGAGTTTTCAGGTGGCTGAACAGTCCAATACGGGAATTACAGTCTCTGTCACAGGTGGGACAGACAGTGGTTGAAGGAAAGGGTGGGTGGGGAGTCTGGTTTGCCGCACGCTCCTTCCGCTGCCTGCGCTTGGTTTCTGCACGCTCTCGGCGACGAGACTCTAGGTACTCAGCGCCCTCCCGGATGCTCTTCCTCCACTTAGGGCGGTCTTGGGCCAGGGACTCCCAGGTGTCGGTGGGGATGTTGCACTTTATCAGGGAGGCTTTGAGAGTGTCCTTGAAATGTTTCCTCTGCCCACCTGGGGCTCGCTTGCCGTGTAGGAGTTCCGAGTAGAGCGCTTGCTTTGGGAGTCTCGTGTCGGGCAGCGGACAATGTGGCCCGCCCAGCGGAGCTGGTCGAGTGTGGTCAGTGCTTCGATGCTGGGGATGTTGGCCTGATTGAGGACGCTAATGTTGGTGCGTCTGTCCTCCCAGGGGATTGGCAGGATCTTGCTAACACTCAGGGATGGAGTGTCCACCAGGCAGCGCTGACAGTCACTGACAGTCGAGCCCACGATGGGTAACGAGCTGTGTCTCCACTACTGGGACAGTGGAATGCGTGCACCCCCCTTTAAAATGGGCAGATAGTTACCGCGTAGAGAACGCACTCTGGAGTGAGCTCAACCTCGATTTTCCCAACATCGCTCCACTGGGGCTGCCCACCCTCCAGGATTGTGCCGGAGTCCCAGGGGAATTAAGGATAAATCTCACTGGACACTGTCGCGAGGAACCCAGGAACACAAAAAAATCATAGGGGCATTAAATAAAATGTTTTTCATTGAACGCCTTAATTTTATTAGTTATAGAAGTATTGGCGAATTGGAAACAAAGCTGGTTTGACGGACAGTTAGGAATCATTCAATTGTGTAAAAGCAAGTTTGTTTGCCTTCCAATTTGTGGGTGCAATGGGAATTTCGAGCTCTGCTATAATTAAAGGGTGAAGAATGGGTCTCGGAACTCAAAAGGGCTTTTGCGGTGGTCAACTTTCTACATTGCTTAACGGGCAGAAGAGATAACGCTAAGAATAACATGTCACAATGGTTAACTGTTGCAAGCGGTGTAACCGGAAGACTATTACAAATAGCCAAACTGTTGAACCACAGGAGGCCCAGAGAGGCAGGTAAACAGGGCAAGGGATCAGAGGTGACACATTGGAGAAACTCCATCTGGAATGAGACATAGGAGAATGATTGTGTGACGCGAAAGGGAATTAGTTAATCAGCAACTGTGCACGCGGGCTTTGGGCCAATCAAACGGCATGGGGGAGGGGGGGGGCGTCATGCACTAGTCTGACATGCGTCATTAAGTGTATAAAAGGTTGCTTGGAATTTTGTATCAGAGAAACCTGGCTACAGAAACAGAGCAGGCGGTCTGAATCTTGACTTGAATCTTCGAACCCAAACCTGGTGTCGGGTGTTTATTTTAAATACTCCACTCTACAGTGGAGGAAGGCATCATACCGTGAGGATGGATGTTTTAGGTGATTGATGGTGGGAGCATGGAGCGGTCAGAGGCACGAGCTCCAGAAATATGTCCACCCAGAATTGGCGACCCTAAGTGCCAAAAATTCAATCCGAAAAAGTGTGAGATAATGCATTTGGGGAGGGCTAACAAGGCAAGGGAATACACGTTAAATGGTAGGACTCTGAGAAGTGCAGAGGAACAAAGCGACCTGGGATCTCTGAAGGTAGCAGGCCAGGTAGATAAGGTGGTTAAGAAAGCATACGAATACTTGCCTTTATTAGAGGAGGTTATGCTTGAACTGTTTAAAAAAAAAAGCTAGTTAGGCCACAGCTGGAGTACTGCGTGCAGCTCTGGTCACCACATTACAGGAAAGATGTGATTGCACTAGGGAGGGTACAGAGGAGATTTACGAGGATGTTGCCTGGACTGGAGAACTTCAGCTATGAGGAAAGATTGGTTAGGCTGGGGTTGTTTTCTTTGGAACAGAAGAGGCTGAGGGGAGATTTAAGTGAGGTGTATGCAATGATGAGGGGCCGAGATAGAGTGGGTAGAAAGGGCCTATTTTCCCTTAGCAGAGGGGTCAACAACCAGGGGGCACAGATTTTAAGTAATTGGTAGGAGGTTTAGAGGGGATTTGAGGGAAAATTTCTTCACCCAGAGGGTGATGGGGGTCTGGAACTCACTGCCTGAAAGGGTGGTAAAGGCAGAAACCCTCACCTCATTTAAAAAATACTTGTATGTGCACCTGAAGTGCCGTAACCTACAGGGCTACGGACCAAGAGCTGGAAAGTGGGATTAGGCTGGGTGGCTCTTTGTCGGCCGGCGCGGACACAATGGGCCGAAATGGCTTCCTTCCGTGCTGTAAATTTCTATAATAAGCGGCCACGCAATTAAGAACAGCTGGATGATGACCTCAGGCCACCTCCCAGACACGTGAACTCTGAAATGTGTCGTGGCACGAATGCGGCAGACTTGGGCTAAAAGCACTGAGCTAACTGGAGTCATTCAGGGTACCAGTGCAAATAGGCTATTGATTTTCCTGCGATTCAGAAGTAATAGAATGGCTAACACAGGATGAGGGAGTGGGACAATTCACATTGCAAGAGATGGGTTCTCTGCTGGCGTTTACATTATCAAGACCAGTTAGACGTAAACTCTGCTTTCAGTTAAGGCAGCCGTGTGCTGTGTCCGCACATCGCCCGATTGTTTACGCTTTTTATGTAAAACTACGGGGCCGAAATTGATCGCCTTGCCGACAATGCCGCTGACATGCCTCTGGAAGATCCGCCCAGTGCCATTTTCGGGGCTGCCTGGAGCGGGCAGGAGGGGAGAGCTGCCGGGAAGTGCCCGCGGACGGCCGAGTGGCGCACCTGAGCTCGTGCCCGCCGAGCTCCCAGATTCCTGCGGGCAGGAGTCGGCGGGAGAATGGGGACGGACCGCTGGCTGGAGACCAGTCTGTCCCCGACGGCAAGTCTGAAGATGCTGGAAAAAAAGGTTAGTGAACATTTTATATATATTTTTTTTTTTCCACGGCGACTCACCTGGAAAGTCTTCCGATAGTTTTAAAATTTTTTTTTTACTGATAATTTTTTCCCCCAGCTCTTCGACTCTCCGTGGGCCCGACTCCATCCCCGCCGGCACTTGGGCGGCGAGCGCCTCTGCCGCCGAGGATGGGACCTCCCGCCCGCTGATGCCGCACAGATTGGCGGCGTACGTCGTCCATTTGCCGCCTGCCGACCTTCGAGGGAACTCGGCCATGAATATCCCGCCCAAAGCACCGTCCGGTACCTCGGCGGCCATCGGCGGCACTTTGGGTGGGCGGAGACCTTGCTGAAAACCGGCCCCAACATTATTCCTACCTGGGGAAATGCAAAGCGGGGTAAAAATATTGCTGACTGACACAATATTCGGCAACAATACAGATGCAAATAAGCGAGGAAGCGGCCAAGTGGGCAGCACACTCGCCTTTGAGTCAGAAGGTCGTGGGTTCAAGTCCCACTCCAGTAACTTGAGCACAGAAATCTCGGCTGACACTCCCAGTGCAGTGCTGAGAGAGCGCCGCACTGTCGGAGGTGCCTTCCTTGGGTTGAGTCGTTAAACCGTCTGCTCTCTCAAGTGGACGCGAAAGATCCCTCGGCACTATTTGAAAGAAGAGCAGGGGAGTTATCCCCTGTGTCCTGGACCCAATATTTATCCCTCAATCAACATAACAAAAAAATAGATTATCTGGTCATTATCACGTTTTCTGTTTGTGGGAGCTTGCTGTGCACAAATTAGCTGCCGCGTTTCCCACGTTACAACAGTGACCACACTCCAAAAGTACTTCATTGGCTGTAAAGCGCTTTGAGGCATGCGGTGATCGCGAAAGGCGCTATATAAATCCAATCTTTCTTTTAAAGGGCTAATCAAATCTAAGTGGTGTGTAAGTTGTAAAAGATTGAGGTTTTTTTGCAATCGGTGATAAGCTGTCACCTTGAAAGAGACCTGCCATAGATATTTTGACTCTGATAGGATGGGAGAATAGCACATAGATTTGATATGTGAAATCTTTTTCTTAAAGCAAAAGCTATTGATTTTCTTTTGGTAATGTTAGGGTTCCCGTTCTAAAGAGATGAATGAGCTGACCTCCCCATTTCTAGACTCAGATTAGAAACTGGAGCACAAAGCTTAGTTTGCTACACATGCCAGAGGACACCTCGCTGACCGACACTGGCTTCCGATTGAGCAACGCCTCGATTTCAAAATTCTCATCCTTGCTTTCAAATCCCTCCATGGCCTTACCCCCTCACTATCTCTGTAATCTCCTTCAGCCCCACAACCTCCTCCACCCCTCCGCCCGAGATCTCTGCGCTCCTCTAATTCCGGTTTTAATCGCCACACCATTGGTGGCCGTGCCTTCAGCTGCCTGGGCCCCAAGCTCTGGAACTCCCTCCCTAAACCTCTCCACCTCGCTACCTCTCTCTCCACCTTTAGGACGCTCGTTAAAACCTGCCTCTTTGACTATACTTTTGGTCACCTGCGCAAATTTCAACTTATGTAACTCGGTGTCAAATTTTGTTCAATAAACACTCTTGTGAAGCAACTTGGGACGTTTTACTACGTTAAAGGCGCTATCTAAATACACGTTGTTTGTCCGAGAGATGTCACTCGTACAACATAAGACAGCTGATTTGACCAGAATTAATCACAAGAACATTTTTAGAAAACTGCTTTTGCATTGCTCATTGATTGATTTCAGCTTTAAGCAGATTGGTGCACAACCAATTTTTTTAAACTTTGACTTTAAGAGTTGGCTGTGCCATTGGTTCCTGCCGAACTTCTGAAATTTTATGAACAGTGAGGAAAGCTCTGTGTAACAGTTTGGTGCCCTGTATCATTAGCATAGGCAGTCCCTCGGAATCCAGGAAGACTTGCTTCCACTCTTAAAATGAGTCCTTAGGTGGCTGAACAGTCCAATACGAGAGCCACAGTCCCTGTCACAGATTGAAGGAAAGGGAGGGTGGGACTGGTTTGCCGCACGCTCCTTCCGCTGCCTGCGCTTGGTTTCTGCATGCTCTCGGCGACGAGACTCGAGGTGCTCAGCGCCCTCCCGGATGCACTTCCTCCATTTAGGGCGGTCTTTGGCCAGGTGTCGGTGGGGATGTTGCACTTTATCAGGGAGGCTTTGATGCCCCGTATAGAAGGGGTGCGAATGGGGGGGTTTACCCTTGTAATGTATTTGCTTCATGAGTTCTTTGCTTAAGAATTCATAGCTACACATTTGCCGTGAAAAAAAAACCGAGCTGGTTTATTAGCAATGGTTTAACAATCAAACTGAACACTATCAGTTCGTCCGAAAGCAGACTGCAGATGCTGGAGTTTGGAATGAAAACAGAGAATGCTGGAAATCTCAGCGGGTCAGGCAGCATCTGTGGAGAGGAAGCAGAGTTAACGTTTCAGGTCGATGACCCTTCGACAGAACTGGAGAGTGTTCGGAAAGAACAGATTGTTAACCAGCCCTGAAAGGGGGAGGGGAAGAAAGAACAAAAGGGAAGGTCTGTGATAGGGTGGAAGGCAGGAGAGATTGGAGACAAAAGGGATGTTGGCCCAAATTCAAATGGTAATGCCAGGAGTTAGAAACACATTAGTCGAGATAGAGTGTGAATGGTGAGATAATGACTGACTGCCATTGGAGCCAAGGAGAAAAATAAAACTATCTGCGGGGAGTGGGAAGGGGGGTGAGGAGGGGGGGAGGGGGGCGGGGGGGAGGGGGGGGTGGTTACACTCTGAAATTGTTGAACTCGATGTTGAGTCCCGAAGGCTCTTTTCTACCGGTACATCCACCGGGCTCAAAACTGCACACCTCATCGTGGAGAACCTGGACTCAATTAACTGGCTGGGGTTTTATTGAGTCTTGTGAATATCACGTGACTGGTGAAGCCACTCACGGTGCAACAGCTCCACTAGCCTGTGAGCATGCTCACGGGTGCCTACATTACAATCCTCAGCTGCCCACTTCCGTTGGCCTGAGCAACACACCCGATACGGCACAACTTGGTTACTACCGCTGTCTATCTTCCTACAGGGGGCTAGAAGTTTCAGTAGCTTGACTTGTAGCGCTGGTTCCTGTTTACTGAGGTCAGCCAACCGACCCCACAACAAAGCTCTGGAAACTGGGAGCCTTGCCCTTTTACAGCTCTGCTTACATTTTCCCTGCGTTTAGGTTTAAATTTTACATTTATATAGCGCCTTTCATGACCTC